>NC_062214.1:166994350-167302498 GCF_902686445.1 Sciurus carolinensis | reverse complement strand
TCTTCCATAGAAAATTATAAATTAAGTGATAAGGCATTGACTAAAATATTTAGATCACTTTTTCACAATTTTGGTCCTATAATGGAAACTTGTACTAAAATGAAGGTTTTATTGTATAGAACTAATGACATGATGCCCTGCAGAACCTAAAACAAACTATAGCTGACTTCAAACATAGCCACCCAGAGCAGGGTGCAGTGGCGCACACCTGTAATCTCAGCAGCTCGGGAGGCTGAGGTAGGAAGATCAAAGCCAGCCTCAGAAAAAGTGAGGCGCCAAGCAACTCAGTGAGACACTGACTCAAAATAAAATAAAATACAAAATAGAGCTGGGGATGTGGCTTGGTGGTGGAGGGTCCCTGAATTCAATCCCTGGTACAAACAAAACAAAACAAAAACCCACTGGGACTGGGTGGGTAGCTCAGTGATAGAGTAGTTGCCTAGCATGCATCAAGGCCCTGGATTTGATCTCTAGCACCTTTGAAAAGGAAAGAAAATTTTCCTCATTTCCACTTGCAATGGAAGAGTAGATAGAGAAGAAAACATTTTTATTCTCCCATGGCAAAAGAAGGAGTTAATTAGTGGTTCTGCTAACTATCTTCTCCCTTTTATTATGAGTCTTAAAGCCAAATCACTGAAGGGGTACATGGCACCAGACCTCAGGGGTTTGCTAATCACATCATCTTACTGAATTGTGTGGTTTTCTAAATCTATGTTCAGCAAAATGATAGAATGGAAACATTTCCAAAAGCATTGATTACAAATAATCACAACTTGGTCAGAAGCCTACAGATGTGTTTTCCTCGGAGGCATTTTAGAGACATGAAAACTATGCTCTTAAAATAATTTATAAAATACAAGTTATAAACAGAGTCTTAGCACTATCCGATTTCTGGAAATGAGTTCTGACACCTCAGAGGGGGCTTTCCTACACTTTGTTCCATTGGAAAGAACAGGGTGTCTGATGCCCAGTGCTGAACTTACGCAAGAGCAGTTTGCAGTGGCTAGCACAAGGACTTTGAAATCAGACAGACCTGAGTTTAGATGCTGGACTTTACCACTTCCTAGCTGTGCCACACTGAGTAGGTTTCATAACCTCTGAGGGTGTGATAACACTTAACTCACAGAGTTTTGAAGATTAAACAGGATAATGTGTTTACAGTCCTTGGCACAGTGCTCGGCCTGTGGTAAAAGTCATCCCCATTGTTGTCATTAGTTATCCTTCACTGATTTGTGCCTTGGTTGTTCAGAAACCTGATTCTCAACATTATATGGTACCTCATTAATATGTACTACTTTTATATTTTTACTATCAGTAAAAAGAAACAAGCTTAAAAATAAAACAGTATCTGATTCCCTTTTGTACAGCATATAGCTCACTGTTGACAAAGAACAAATATTTGCTGCTTATTTCTTCAAAAGCAAAACAACTTTGAGAGTCCATCTGCTATTTCCCTAAAAGAATAGCTAATTAAAAACACATAACATAAGCCCACTACCATCAACTATAAATCCAAAGGCCAGAGTTTGTGAACACGTGGACAAAGGGAAAGATATACTTCATAATCTTATGCTAAGAGACAGAATTCAGCTTAAAGTTCACTTGTCCAGAAGAATACCTCCACCTACTGTGGGGATAAGAAGTCCTATAAATTGTATAAAGTTACTACTGTTTCAACTCAGCTTTTAAGGGAGAGACCATTTATTCCCAAACCTTCTTCACACTACCTTCTCAGCTGTGGGATGCTTAAAGAGATACATTTGTATATAAAATGGTTTTTCATATAAAGTCACATACACCTTGATTCCCTCTGTTTATCCTTCCTTCCCAAGGCAAAATGGGAGATTTCTTTTTCTTTTATTTTAATTTATTTTTATTGTAAACAAATGGGATACATGTTGTTTCTGTTTGTACATGGAGTTAACAGCATACCATTTGTGTAATCATACATTTACATAGGGTAATGGTGTTTGAGTCATTCTGTTATTTTTTCCTCCCCCCCCCCCCCACTCGGAATTCCCACCTTCTTTTCCCTCTATACAGTCCCTCCTTATGGGAGGAGATTTCTGACTTCAAAGACCATGTCCCTGGGTTCCATGTTTTCCCTTGGCATTTTCTACCTTCTCTAAATGCATCTTATTCAGTCCTTCTGTGTGTTGTTGTACAATGCCTATCCTCAGTTTAAGAAAACAGTTAAAATTTCTTAAAAAAAGGAATTCAGGGCACAGATTCATAAACAACCCAATAGGTTGTGGTGTCAAAGATAGAAGTGCTTGTAAGCTAGAGAAAAAAGATGGAAAGACAGGAACCAGTTAAAGCTGAGGTGAACTGGTAAAGCAGATTGCTAGGAAATTGATGTGGTTTTGGTCAGAAGGCAGAGGGTCCTGAGCATGAAAAAACAACCAACACACAAATGAAAAAATGAGAGTCATTTCCACCAGGTATTAAAGAGGCAGCTTTAAGACAGCAAAACTTTGAGATTAGATGGTAGGAGTAGAATGAGCTGGTTATCAGCCCTAAGAGTGGAGACTGGACCAATTGAGGCTGACTCTCCACTAGTGTATGTGTCTGGTGCAGACTATCTGCCTTCAGCTGACCCATCTTTCTTCAGTTATGCTATAACAAGACTACATCTAGGTCACACCCACACAGTACTCAAGCTTCTGCTCTTTGCCCAGAATGCATTCTGCCTTAATAGACCACTGTTCACATCTAGTCTGATCTACCCTACATTGAAGGGGTGGTGGGGATTCCATGAGTAGCCATTTAGTATTTTGGACAGAAAAGAAAATGGGACTGCCTTGGAGAGAATAGAGTGGGAAACGTACAAAACTAAAGACATAGCCTTTGATGGAAGAAATTTCTTTTACTTGACTTTAAAATGACAGAGAAGAGGGAGATTATAGTTGGTCAGGGATAGGATAAGTTGGAATGTTACATCTGGTCCTGTTTGGTTAGCAGAAGAAAATTTCATAGTCATTGGAACAATAACTCAATATTTACAAGTCAGATTCTTTTAAGGACCCGAGAATATGACAAACTATCATTTAGCTTTCTGTGGGGACAGATGGGAGGTAAATTTTGTAATCCCCACTTCCACTGAGTGAACTAGAGTCACCTGCTTAAGATCGATAGCTCCGAGAAGAAAAGGGGCTGCAGGCCTCCCTGCTTACTCTCCTTCCTAAGGCAGGGGAGAGAGGCGTTCTCAGTCCAGACCCACCAACAGGTACCTTCTCTATACCTTGATGTCCTGGCTTAGAGAATTTAATCTATAAAATTATGAACCTAATGTCCAAAAGACATTAAAAGTTTGTCAAAAGTTGTCATAAAAAGCCCAATCTTGGGATGCTAATAAACAACCATAAGCCAAGTAGATAAACAGCTTCTACTCCTATGAAGTTCAGGTGTGGGATATGAGTCTATAGAAATTCTCTTAATCTTTCTGGTGGTCTTCAATGACCTCAAATGACATGTAGCTTGTCATTTCTGAGGTCACGGGAAGTTGGGAAACAAAAGCTCTTTGTGGAACTCATGTCTATGCAACAGGATTCAAGGGGCAGGCTGGCAAGTGGAACCACGAGGCAACCTCAGACAACTCAGGGGCATTTCTGTGCCCACAGGAACACCTACTTCCTCCTCCTGCCTATTCCCTGGCAAAACCTGGCCACAATCTAACAGAATCAGAAAAGCTTAATAATCACTTCAAGCGGGCCAGGAGGGCTAGGTGCAATGACTGTCCTGAAACTGCCAGCTCCCAGGTAAACAGGCAGCCCTAGATAACCAGGTCAGCCAAAGAAAGAGCAATGAGAAGAAAATGTGGGTGCCGACTATACTCACCACCCGCCTGGGGCTCATCAGCCTAGTGCTTTCAAAATGATGAGGTACTGCCTTTTATCAGTTCTGAAGGCACAGTTAATAATCTTTCTTCTTTTTATACTAAAAAATGGTTTACAGGTTTCAGACACTGTTCTAAAAATGTTACTTTTGGTTTCTAAAATGACGCTAATTGCCAGATATGACAGTGACCTAGCTTCTCTATCCAAACAGCAGCCTTGGGTAAGAAATTCTGAGTTGTAATGCTGGCTCAGTAAAGGGTTGCTGAATGCCCTGCTTTTAAGGAGACAGAGGCCGGAACTTTCCTGTGAGAAACTGTTCGGGTTCATTGAGTCCTTTCATCACAGAGGCTTGAGAGAAAGACCCTGGAGTGGTTTTCACCGTGCTCTCCTCTTGCTTCCCAACCATGACCGTGTCTGCCCCAATCCATCTGCTACTGGACAGCCACAGGAGGGAGTGAAGAAGGAAAGGGTGGGTGAGAGGCCAAGGGGAAGGGAAGAAAAGGGCCCCCATGCAGGTCCTGAGGGCCACACTCCTGAACTCAGCCCCTCCCAGCCCACTTGAGCTCTGGAAAGAGCTATCCAGTATTTGTTGTGAGGAACAGTCAGACCAAATATTCTGGAATTTGAGCATCATAAAAACAAATCTGGTTTCACTATTCACAGGCTTAGTTTTACAGAGCTCTGGAAAATTATAAATTATTTCATGATGAAAATTAAATCTTTTGTTTTTTGTTTCTGCTTACAGAATATCAACTGTCAGTTTTAGAATAAAGAACTGATAAGGTTTTAGTATTCCAGCGTGCTATTTCTATCTTGAGTGACTGCATAATTGTTTTCTGGGAAAATCTTAAGGCCATGGAGATTTTCCTTTTGAAATATTTGTAATAAAAAGAATAAACTTCAATTTGACTTGAAGAAAACATGGGTATGGGTGTAGGGCAACTTATCTTTTATTTCTGTGGCTCTGACACTAACTTGCTGTGCAATTCTGGGAAATGATCCTAACCCTTCTGTACCTTAAGCTGTTCAGTTCAAAGGAGATAGGAAGAAAGTTAATGTACTGATTGTTATTAGAGCAGGTTACAAAAAAAAAAAAATGTTTCCTATGTTTCATTCACCTTACTATAGTGCTGTACTCAAAATTCCACCATTGTTATTGAGTCTCACCATCTCCAGCCTTAAGAAAACCATCCTAGCCAGTGGCTGAGGCAGAGAGAAGGAGAAAAGGTTGAGGAAGACAACCTAATTTGTGTTATGGTGAGAATTTTTTCAATCTGAATAAAATTCATGCCTCCTGTTATCAACTCTGAGGGTTAATCCTGTAGATTTCGCTCTGACAGTCATAGGCAAAGCTCGAGAGGTGCACAGCCTAGGAGAGTCCCTGAAGAATAGGGTGGGAGGTCTGAGGCAATGTAGCTGGAAGAAGAGAAAAGGATCTGAGTTCTGCACACACACTCACCCAGTCACAAAGGGAGTAGTATACCAATACCGCTTCCACTCCATGGCAGCCACCTCTCCTGACCACTGAGTTCCCAGGAAATGCACTGAGGTAAGGCTGTGTCTGCCATTTGGTCAACATAAACGCACAGGGCAAGTAACTGTGCAGTATAATAGGGAGGATTTCTCTTTGGCCTACTTCTCCTGGGTGCACATTGGAGGGGGAAACCCAGGCCAGTAGCTGCGGTACGGGAGCCATAGGCATGGAGGATTCTGGTTCCACTGTTGGTGTGCTGTCTCCCCAGCCACAGAGGGCTGAGGTTAGCACGTGTTGGTTCTGAGACTCAGAAGGGCCAACAATTGGGAGGAGGCCACAAGCAGTGAGCTATTTCCGCTGTCAGCCCAAACCTGCGGTGGCATCGCATCAGTGGTCCTGGGCCCACTGCAGGAAATAACACGCACCATTGGTGAACTGCGACAGGGCAGCTACAGTGGCTTCCAATGGGGCATTTGCCAACTGTGTGCAATTTTGCAGCTAGCATGGAGCTAAGATAGTCTCTGGCCAGCCAGGGTGTGAAAAGAACAAGGCATCGTCAGACGACTCTGAGGTCCACACGGCTGTGGAAGAAACTTTCCTACCAGCTGCACTGTGCATTTTCTGTGGCCAACTCATTTTTGCCTGAAGTTTGTTTGGTTGTCTTCACCCACTCCCTCACCCCAGCCCACTGAGCCCTACAGAAAGGTAGGGGAGGTGAATTTCCAACAGCCCCCTGAGTTTCTGCTGACCTTTTTAGGTGTTTTTGTTACTTGGTGGTGCTTTCTATTCACGTGTACGCCTGGGCTCTGGGGATTTCCCTCTCTTTGATTTGCAAAAAGGATTAGAAAGACACAGCTTTGTGATCATCAGGTCATCATAGACTATTGCTATTAACTGATTTCCCCTCCTTAGACTCATGTGAGACCCAGAAAATAGTTCTGTTGAGTCACTTACTCCCTGGAGGGTCTGAAAATACAGCTCTTGGGGGCGTTCACATTGACGAACACCTACTCTGATCTCCTTCAGCCCCAGCTACGCTTACAGTGGTTTATAATAGACGGGAGCCAGAGCTCAGAGGAGCTGTGGTCTCACACAGCCTCTGAGAAGATTTCTGTGGGGGGGTGAGCCAATGTGAGTCTGCCTCTTTGTATCTCTATGCCACCAGCACGAATAGCATCCTAGCCACCAAGGGCTCTCCCAACACACTGACTGGACGGGTACAATCAGTTCTATCTCCAGAGTGATATAAAGTCGGAGCAAAGGTCATTCACTACCTATTCAAAAGGAGATCAAAAAGTCTGCCTAGGAGAGCTGGGGATATAGCTCAGTTGGTGGAGTGCTTGCCTCGCATGCGCAAGGCCCTGGGTTCATATCCCCGGCACCATAAAAAAAGAAAAAATGTTCTGCCTAGGAACAAATTCCCAAGTCAGCAGCCTCAACAGATATGCTCTTAGGCAAAAATTATTTGTTTGACGTCCTCAAGGAAGGGATATTGTGTAAGGTGTTATTTTTAAAGGGAGGCAGGAGCTGAAATAATGCTGTGTCCATACTTAAATAAATGACATCAATATAGACAAACAATAATAACCTACAATGAAAGAGTCAATACAGGAGAGACTTAAGAAGCACAGGTCCAGAACAAATATATTAAATGGCCAAATATTTACCTGGTGAGTAGAGGCAGACTACCTTTCACAGTGAGGTCTTTGGAGTGGATGGAGGTCTTCATCAAGCCAACAGCAAATCACATGCTACAGGCTCATTAAAATGGGTGTTCTGACCATGGGCACATCTCACTTGAGGTGTAAGTCTCAATGCCAGATGACAAATACAATTTTATTCTCTGATAACCACTCTGGTGGCTTGGACATGGCCACCCAGAGGACTGCCCAAAAAGAAACGTGAGGCTGTGTGAGGTCTCAGAGTTGCTAGGGGGAATGGTGGGGCATGGACACTACACATTCACTGGGTGCTAGGCTATCCTGTAATTTTCCTTCCCTCATTTTCAGGTGACTATTTGTCACCTTTCATCTGACATCATTAACAAGAATAATGACACCACGGTGCTTTATACTTTTAAGAGTTTGTTCACAAAAGGGTCTTAGCTGATTCTCACCACTAGCAGGTGAGGGAAGCTGGGAACTAACTGAAGCAGCAGTTGTGTGTTAGGAGGGTGGACTCTGGACTCTCGAGAGTGGCTCCCATCTCAGATTCACCACCTAACAGCTGTAGAACACCTTCTCTACACCTGCTCAGGTAGATTATTTAATCTCTCCATGCCTCTGTTTCTTCAACTGTACAATTAAGATAGCAATCATGCCCATTGTAAGAGTGAATGAGTTCGTATATAAGCAATTAAGACAGAGTCTGATGCCTTGTAGGTACCTAACAAGTATTACTTTTGTTCTGACATTCTCATTCTAACTGCTAGATTTTTCATGGTTCACTTCTGATTCTCATTCCCATCCCAGATGTCCCAGTGTGGAATATCCCCCTTCACTCTTTTTTAAGTTTCCATCTTTCAGGAATCAGTTCAAATTCTACCTTTCATGAAATTTTCCGAAGTCTTCTAGCCCCAACTAATCTCTCATTTCCTAATACCAAGTAATTTACTCAAAGAATTTTTCTCTGTGTGGTGTATGTTATTCTTCTCTATCTACAGTGTAAACATCATGAGATTTTATGTATTTCTGAAACCCTGACCCCATTCTTGAGAAGGAAAGGGAAGGGAAACCAGCACTGATTGAACACTTCCTATGAATCAGACCTTATACCAAGTGCTTCACAAACCTTAGCCCATGTCATCTTCATAACTCAGTGAGGTAAACATTCTTAGCCAAGTTTTAAAGATGAGGAGACTGGTTCAGAGAAGGTGAGCAGTTTTCTGAGATCAAACAGTTATCATGTGAGAGAGTTAGATTCAAAACAGGTCTGCCTGTCTCTCTAGTCTCTCCGAGGTATGATTCTACCTCATAAAAGGTTCTCAATATCAAAATTCATGGCCTCATGTATATTTGTTGATTAATATCCTTAAAGCAAAACATTTGCTCATATTAGATCTACCAAGACCCATGTTGTTTAATGCAAACTGACATTTAATGAGGAAAATGTACAAAATGCTTAAGAATACAACAAATTTTCAGTACCAAGAAGAAACCAGTCAACTGTTTTGTGGAATGTACTGTGAATTCTGTTTGGTAGAGCTGGAAACATTGAGTTCACAGGCTGGGGAGGAACCATGCTCCAGTAGATATGGCAAAGGAAAGGAGACAGATTCCTGGATTCTATTTCTGTCTTGGCCACTAACCACTCTGTTAATATTTTCACTTCTGCTAAAATGTGATGATGAGAGTTTCAGAAGAAAAGCTGCCACATCAGAACAGGCAGTTAGCTGGTTAAATGTGGTAGAGCCACAAACAACACTAGGATCAATAGGAGTTTACAGCTGGGACAAATTCCATTTGGGCATTTGTCTTTCCAGTTTTGCTTCAACCTGTAGAGAGCAGCCCTGGGTATGGAATGATCCTTAAGTATAAATGGTAACAGTACGCATGTTTTTAAAGAACTTTAGTTAATTTAGGATCCACTTGAACCATTTATGTTTGTTCTTTTTGTACTTGAAATGATATTTGTATTTTTCAGACTGGTTAATAATGCACAATGGTAGTATTGATTAATTCTTAGCATGTTTGGAAATCAACTCATGAGGTATGCCTCTGATCCTGATGGAGTACCTGGTCTCATGGTAAAGACACAACTGGGACTGAGCAGGTAGGGACAGAGGTTGTCATTAGTCTTTGAAGTCATCTAGCTAAGAGGCCAGGCATGAAAGAACTGGTGATAGTGGAAGTTTATGGCTGTTTCAATAATCCTTTAAGATACACATGATCCCCCTGACAAAAAGGGACCAGAACCTGTAGGTAGTGACTATCCATTTCTACATAGCTAAAGTACCATGGAATTCAGAATCCTGGAACTGTGAGCAAGTCTTGTGGAAGACTTCCTGTTCCCATCAAGGTCTGGAAAGGGATCACTGCTGAGAACAGAGGCCCTGCTGCTTTGAAACAGGGAGGGCAGGCAAGTTCTTTTCTGTCTGGTTATTGACAACACAGTGCTCCTTCTCATGGATTCCTCCTGCCCTCCCCAGGACCACACTGAAATGACTAAATCTGCCTGTCATTCCAGTGAATCCAGTCAAATAAATAAGTCAATTCTCTTTAAGTTTGTGGTCTCAACTTCTTGTTGGTTTATTGCAAAATTAAAGGGCACACAGAGCAGAACCATCAATCAGTAACCAGCAGAGGAATAAGCTCTTTGTAGAATGTACTGAGAAGCAGGAAAGAAGAAGAAAAAAATGAAAAGCAACCTCATGAAATGGTCATTTGTTAGGAGAACACAGGGGGAAAAAAATCCCCATTTCGCATTCAGCATTATTTAGGAAAAGTCTTATTAAAGGTTTCCTATCTCCCCAGGAGAGCAAGCACAGGAACGTAAACACAAATCCCTCAAATGATCTGCCATTTATTAGTGCTGGTTTCTTGTGGGTTTTGCTGTATTCCATAGACACAGCCAGAGATCAGGGGCTCAGGGCTGCAACAGTGACTCAGCAGGCCAGAGCCCAGAGTCAGGACAGGAGAAGTCATTATTGATTACTACAAAACAAACAAATATAACTGGCTCCTGTAGCGCTCCACCCCAGCATGACCTTCCCTTAGCACTCTTTCATTCAGAGTTAAAGCATCAAATGCCATGCCTTACTTAGAATTTCTGATAAATGTTACTTGATGAGGATGAATGAAGAGGCTAGGGGAGGAAAACTAACATTCACTGAGTACCTCCCAGGTATCAAACACCAGGTCAGTGCCTTATTTAAATAGTCCCTTTAAGGGACTGGGGGCATATGTAGCTCAGTGGCAGAGTGCTTGCCTGGCTTGTGTGAAATCCTAGGTTCAAGCCCCTGAACTGCAAAGAACAAATAAATAAACTTGGCATGGTGGTACACATCTGTAATCCCAGTGACTTGGGAGGCTGAGGTAGGAGGATTGCAAGTTTGAGACCAGCCTCAGCAACTTAGATCCTGTTTCAAAATAACAAATTAAAAGGAATGCGAATGTAACGCAATGGTAAAGTATCCTTTGGTTCAAATCCTAGTACACTCTGAAAAAAAAATAAACAAATAATCTCACAACCCTGTGAGGTAGGTGACATTATTTGTCCACTTTAAGGATAGTCATGTTGCAAGCAGAATCATGTGACTACCAAATCACTTCTTTCAACTACATACCCCATGTTCAGGCATGGCACCAAAAATAAACTATTGTGACATTATAAATTCCTCTGGAAGAAATGAAATAGGTAGTTTGGAAACTGCATAAAAGTAACTTGCTAGCCCTATGTCTACTATGCATATTTTATTCTCCAGATAAGTTTCTTCCCTAGGACAACTACTATTCTTGCCTATTTCATAGGAGGAAAAACCAAGGTGCGATGTAGGGAACTATTCACACTGAGAAGCAGAAGAGCCATCAGAACACATGTGATTCTGACTCTCCCCTGTGAGAGGCAGCCTTTCAAATTGCTTGGTCATAGGGAAGAATTCTTTGTTGCTTTAGAATAATTAAGGTGGTATATTTAAATATATAATATACATGTGAGTGGATATGAAATCTCATCTGAATCTCCTTATTAACAGTGATATGGTAAATATTACACCTCTTCCCACATCAGGGAGAAAAAGTGATTTTCCTGAAGTTTACAGCATATAAATGAACTCAGAACCAGATCTGATGCCATATCCCATGGTCTTTACACCCCTTGCTCTAGAAGAGGAACACACTTTCCAGAGACAGGTGAATGATAGTAAAGGAAAAACTGCCATGAGAACACTAGTCTTATGTCTTTCTGAAGTAAGGGTGAGTTATGTGTGAACTGTGATGTCTAGTGAAACCACATCTTGGCTTCGCTATTCTCTCTACACAGGTTTTTAACTATCAATGCCATCAGAACCTATACTCTCACTGAGGGTGGTCTTCCATGGCCAATGTGATGGTCATTAGTTAAGGTTTATTAGAAGTGGTCTCCTTCATTAACACAGTCAAGGAGATCCCAAGGGAGAAGGATAGAAGCAAGAAGTGAGGGAAAGCCATATCTGGTACAAGGCAGGTTCAGGGCAAGACTGCAAGGAGGTTAACAAGTCAAATTTATATTGAGGGCTTCCCTTGCCATCATATTCTGTCTGTCTGGAGTACCCCAATGGGCTGCATGTGCCCATCCTTTCCATTGCAGCTAAAGTGGAACCCCTCCAGGCCTCCCTTCCCCAGCCAGCACTACCTGGAAGAGTTCTGAGAGCCCAAGACTTCATCCATTCACCACCTACCACTGTTCAGAATTCTACATAGTCCTTCCTTCCCTTCCCTCTTCCTGATGAACTAAATCCTAAATAAATTTTGTAGGAGTCTTTGTTTCACCAGGGAGGTCCCTGCTGACATGGATATCTCTAAAACAGTGACTCTGAAGAGGGGGATGTGGGTCATGAGTCCAGTTCTTCTGTCTCCACGTTCACATTAATTCTCCTAGCCATTTTTTCTTCCCTCTCCTGAAATAGGTTTGGTTTTACATCTGACTGAGAAGTGCCTGTACATATTCAAGAATAGTTGAAATATAAGCTGAATATAAGACAAAAACAGAATTACTCAAGTAATTTATTTGTTTTAAAATTAAAAATGTTAGTAAAACATTTACTAAATACTAATTATTGTTAATACAAGGCAAAGTGATATTTTTCTGTTAAAAAGGAGAAGTAACATTAGTATATAAATGAAAGGGAACAAATTATCCTGCAATAGGAGAGGTAAAAAGAGCTACAGGAAGAGAAATAGGAATGGGAAGAGAGGACTTCTCCCTGGGTATTCCAAGAAGATGTCATTCAACCTAGACCTTGATAGGAGGGGACAATTTATACATGGGGAGTTATATTTCAAGTGGCAGAAGCAGCTCAATAGTATACGAATTTGAATCTGTGGAGTATTTAGAGGAGGTCCCTGAACTCTGGAATACTGGAAGTCACAGATAAAGTGGCCAATCACAGGCATTTATAGGAATTCATCTGATTCTAAAAGGAGCTCTTTGAAAAGCTGGCGCTCAACTGAGAGGCTTCCCCTCTTCACCAGCCTTTCATATCCCTGAGTCCCAACCTTTTTGGAAAGAAGATGCCTCCATAGTCTCCTCCTACCACTGATCTGGGACAGGTTCTTACAGTTAAAAAAAAAAAAAAGAAAGAAAGAAAAGAAAAGAAAAACAAGAAATTCCAGCTGAGAGATTTAAGGGTGTGGTGTGTGCACGCATGTGCACACACAGACACAGAAAGCTAGGTTTCAAACTGTATTTTAGAAGCTAAATTCTGCTAAAACACATCAAAGCATATCAGGCGCCATCAGAGAAGAAAGGAAAAGCCCTAATTCAAATGTAACACAGTTTAGGAAAAATCTTTATGAAAGACTTCTTAGCAAACTAGGGGAGTAAAAACTAAAACAAAAAACAACTGAAATGTCCTTAAATGCCTATGTATGTCATCAGGGCTCATTCTGGCACCTCCCCTCCAATTCCCTCACACAGGCAGAAGAGACCCTATCAGGCCAAAATTTCCCTGGTCTTGCAAAGGAGACACCATAAGTAAAGCAGATCCCTTTATTTGTTCTACTAATTTAAATATGTACATATATATATGGATACACAAACACAGTTTTAGCCAGTTAGAATTCAATATGACTGACAAGAAAGTTTTCCACTTTTCTGTTTATATTTTCAAAGTCAAAAATAAAACTCAATTGGAGATTCAAATAAAAATTTTAATCACTACAACTATTTTACTTTCATGTAAATATTGTCAGTTATTAGTTAATTAGGTAGTACACAGCTTGCACAGAAGCCCCTCGATGTTAACACAGATTTGGAAATGAACAAAATAAGATGGTCCTTTGAAGTTCAAATGGGTAATCAGCACTTATTCACTCAGAGCAAAACTGTACAATGAAAAGATAGAATATGAGCTCCAAAAAATAACATATTTAGATCATAATCATTAAAGGATGCTGAAAACCATGAGGTGTGCTAGGTGGGGTGGCACATGCCTGTGATCCCAGCTACTTGGCAGGCTGAGGCAGAGGGATCACAAGTTCCAGACTAGTTTGAGCAAGTTAGCAAGACCTGTCTCAAAACAAAAATAAACGAGGGTTGGGGATATAGCTCAGTGGTAGACCTTAAATGTAAACCCCTGGGTTCAATCCCCAAAACTGCAAAACAAACCAAAAACTTGAGGTGAAAAGTTAAAAGAGAACTTGGTCATAAAAGATCAGCTTGCCACCATCTGAGCCCACTGATCAATTCAATCACCATTCAAGGTGATACAATCATACATTATTGCCTTGTGACATTATAAAATAGGAAGTATACAGCACCACCTATAGAGTATTTTTGTCTTAAAAAACAAAGAAGATTAAATCCTGATCAGGCCCCTAGCTGTAACCATTAGTTTATGGAAAACATGAGTTACAGAAGAACAAGTTAAAGGAAAAGGTAAGGAAGCCATCAACCAAATCTAGAGTGTGAGGCGTTCTATATCTAATTTCTCCAAAAACACCAATATTACAAATAAAGGGAGGATGAGGAAGTGTTAAAGAATAAAAGAAAGGAGATATAACAAACAAATGCAATTTATGGACCTTAATTAGTTCCTAATTCAAGCTAATCAACTGTAAAAGGTTATCTTTTAAACAATCAAGAAAACTGGATATGGGCTGGGTAATAGATGATATTAACACACTGTTGGCTAATTTTATTAAGGTATGGTAAAGGCCTAGCAATTGTAGTTTCAAATGCCCCCTATAAAATCCAAAGATGATACAGGGAGAAATTTAAAAATACAAACCAGGAAGAAAGGGAGGGAGGGAGGTGTAATTATGGTATATTTTGTAGTTCTGTCATGAATACTTACACTGTCACAATAATATAAATGCTAAATATGCTTTTAACTAAATATTAAAATAACCATACTAGAAAGAAGGAGAAGGGAGAAACCAAAGTAGAGAATGGTAAAAATGTTCAATAGTCATCTTCTATAGAAGACATAAAATAATGTCTAAAACAGGAAAAGTAAGAATAGCAATCCAAGCACATCAGTCAGAAATGTGTAGATAACT
Organism: Sciurus carolinensis; assembly: GCF_902686445.1. Taxonomy (NCBI): domain Eukaryota; kingdom Metazoa; phylum Chordata; class Mammalia; order Rodentia; family Sciuridae; genus Sciurus; species Sciurus carolinensis. Next base: position 167,287,991 of record NC_062214.1, on the reverse strand, counting down.
AGCAGAAGAACAGAAAGGACAGGGAGAACTGGGGCAGGAACTGTTGTCTTTCTGTTTAAGAATTATACTGTCATTAGATTTGTGAAACAATATATATGTTTTACTTTGATGAAAAATAAAATTTACATTAAAAATTTAAAATAATACATATATCAGAATGATGTGGGGAGGCAAAGATGGCATTTCTTTTACGCCTGGATTCACACCTGGGCCGTCCAGTTAGAGGGGCTGGTCCTCAGCAATGCTAAAGGGTCTTCCTGAGACTCACACTACAATGGGGACCAGAAACGGGAAGAGTCACTGCTCATCTTTTTCAAGTTTGCAGAAGTGAAAGCCAATGAACTCTGAGACATTATAATCTCCCCAAGTTACAGCTGCTGTAGCCAATGCCATTAGCTCCCAACCACTGACTAAATATCTAGATTATGTAAGTCCAACTCATGATCACCTGGTAGAGAGGAGCCTCTGCAGCAATGGAATTCAAAAATTCATAAACAATCCCTAAAAGCTAACAGAACTGATGATTACAAGACAAAGAAAGGATCGCAGCATATAAAAACTTTCCGCTGCCCCATTTTCAAGTTGAAATATCTCACAAAGATAACCTCAGGAATTTGCCTTCTTCCCCTTGGAGAAGGGAGAATGAAAAGAAAGTGACAAATTTAGGAGATTCTGAAAGTTCTGTTTTTTTCCCAAGGCTACAATATATTGAACAATTACTGTGCCCAAGCATTGAAACTAAGCATCTGACAAACATCGTCATAGTCATCCTCAATCCCTTTCTATGAGTTGGACAGTCTGCTAAGAACTGAACAAAGATTACTTCTTTAGTCCTGACCACTGTCCTGTGAGGCAGGGCATAGTTTTACATCCATTTTACAAGTGAAAGGGTGAGCTCAGAGAGTTTATAAAAGTTATACAAGGTAATAAGAGAGCCAGAACTTGAAGCTAATATCCAGAACCGAGACCTATTGAAATATACCTCATGAAATATAAAGCCTTGCCTCTTCATCACCAGACTGTTTTGCCTCTAAGTCTTTTCTGATTTTCACAACACACCCTCAAGGTCAATACCATAATTCTCATTTCATAGATAAGAAAACTGAGTCACTTGCTTTCTGCAGACACATAGCTGATCAATGGCAAAACTGGGATTCAAATTCAGAATCATTTCACTCCAAAGCCCAAGCCCTTCACCACAATATTACATGACCTCTCTTTTCACTGAGACCTCAGTTGATTTATTCAACAAACATTTATCAAAGACTACTACTATGTGCCAGGCATTGATCTAGGCACTTAGGGTACAATATGAATACAATAGAAAGAAATTCCCACAGGGAGTTTATATTCAAGCAGGGGGAGGCAAATATATTATTGTACAATAAATACAATAATGACAAATGATAAAGTATGTTGGAAAGTAACATACTACAGGAAACCAATGAGGGTAAGGAGTGTTTAGCATGAGGCATGGGAACTGGTTGCAATCATAAGCAAGTGGGCACAAGAGCTTGGTGGAAAAGGAGAAATATGAAAATAGGCTTGACAGAGCTAAGGGTGGCAGGCATGTATATGTCCAGGCAGCTCTGTATCTCCTCACCAGAAAACTTTTAAAAGATACCCTCTAATCCTTTAATATATTATGTGGAAACACTATAAGAGCAGAACGGTTAAAAAACTAAGGGCATTGGCTTTGGCTTCTAATTTGCCAGAAACAGACACTGCAAGGAGACAAGAAAATATGCACACAGCTCATCTGCCACTACAAATGGAAATGGTAAGGTCAGTGGCTGTGCCTAGGCAAGGAAAAAGGAGAGCTAAATAGTTTACCTATTAAGAATTTGCTCCCAAAGTCAGCAGCTTTCCCCAGGCAATCTGGGTGATGTCTTCATCAAGCTCTCAGCCTACAGATGTTAACATTACAAAGCTATTCCCATAAAACTGCACTCTATAACAGCCAAAGACTGGCTGAACCCCTGTGACCCAAATGTGATATCTCCAGAAAAACCAACAGGGCAAGCTACATTATACTTCCCATGAGTACACAAAGCCCTGACCAGCCTGCAGTAAGAGCTCATTATACCACAAGGGTCGTCGAGGAGTTCAACCTCAGACTGTGGGAAGTTATAGAGATAGTCTCTTCATCCAAATAGAAAAAGGCCTCCTCCATTAGGAAAGATCCTGAGAGCTCATCCTTCAATTTCAGACTTTTTAATGAGGAAGAATTAAGGCTAGACACTGAAGTTTGGTGCCTGACCTCATCTACGAATGGCCCTTGGTTGAACTATCTTCCCCTTCCAGCTCATAAGCACGTTTCAGGGGACAGTTTTTGAGATCTAGCAATGCATATTCTAGGAGCCTCTCCTATACTGGGCTGGATTATAGGGCACATTGCAAAGTGAGGGTACTGAAGAAGTGGAACTCTGGTGACAGAAATGAAGTGGGGAAAGTTACCACCAGGGCTGATGCTAGTAAAGTGTTATACGATTATCTGAAAATATGTTTGTACTTTTGACTTACTGTTGACCCTTGGAAAAAGAAGGTGGTTCTACAATAGCTGTTTCCAGTTGGCAGCTGTGAGGATCAGAAGCTTCAGATTAAGGGACTAGGCCAAGCCAGGACCCTGATCCAAGGCCTGTGCTCCAGCACTAGAAGACATTGCTTTTCATGATGTAGATTACATAAAGTGAGGGAGAAAGGAAGAGACAGAGAAAGAAAGTGTGCACATGTAGGAAGGAAACACCGAAAGAGGTAAACACCTTCAGATTCAATCCCCTCATTGGGTCCACATGGGTTACTAAACACCCACTGGGTAACATGCATCATTACAGGTTCTGAAGCAACATCAAGAACAGGATGAATAAAGCCTCTGTCTGCTTTTGTGGAATGAGACCCCTGGTCAGGGTTCAACAATAATCAAGGACACCAGAGATAAGCAAGATAATTTCAAATAGGATGAGTGATATGAAGAAATAAAATATTGGGTGTAGACACTGATAGGTTAGGGTAGGCTTGTCTGAAAGAGGGCATTTAGGCTGAGATCTGAGTGACAACCCTGAGGTAGTCCAGAGTTCAGGGCAGAAGGAATGAGTATAAAGGTACTAAGGAGTAATGCCACAGGATGGTGCCCTATGAAGTCAAAAAAGACCAGGGTGCCAGAGGTTAGTGAGTAAGGAGCCGGGAGTTAGTCAGGGCTGAGTCAGGCCAGCACAGAGGCCTTGGGTTTGCTTGAAAGGGTGGTGGAAGGCCACTGTTGGGAGACTGACACAATCCAGTTTATGTTTTCAAATGTACTGATTCTGAAAAGTTAAAACTCCAACAATTTAACACCCCTTCTGCCCCCTGCCATGAAGATACAGCTTTTGTAACCTGCTTAATATATTCGCAAGTGCTCCATCACTTTGGGTTGAAAAAAAGAGAAAATATCTACCAGAGTTCAAGACTGTGGGCCCCAAAGATATAGCTGGACAACAAATTCATATCTAGGGGAGTGTCCTCACAGCCCTCTACTCAGGTGACAACTGGCGGGAGGTATCTGATCATGCTGTATCTGCTCCAGATGAATCTTAATAGTAACCATAGTATAAAGTGGAATATTTCTAGCTGGACATACCTTCAAACAGAATTCCAGTCTGTCCAAGGCACAAAGTGATCTCATTCTATCAATGAGCAAGTACTTATTATATGTCTACCAAACAAAGATGAAAAAGTAAATATTGTGTAAATTAAAGATGCAGTGGGTTTTTCAGGATTTGAAAGTCTTATGGAAAAGAGAAGCCAGAAGAGGGAAAATATCTACAGTGGTAAACATATGTAGATATTTAGAGACAGCTAAATCCAGGTTCTTTGATCCCTGTTATCAATGTGTCAGGTGAACAAACCCACAAAGCCCATAGTTTATATTCTAATTGTGCTGGGATGTTTTTAGATGTTCTGATAAAAAATTGTAACTCCTGCTATTACCCCCAAGAAGAAAAGGTCATCCACAAACAGCCATTTGGCAGAATCCACTTCAGCAAATTCAATCTCTTCCAACCACCACCAATTTCACTTCCCTATGGGGAAGCTACAAAATGTACATGGGGGGAAGTGAGAATGGCGTAATGACCAGTTATCTTTTTTGAAAATGCATACTCTATACAATGATAAATGTGCACACACAGGGGCAAATGGCAATATAGTGTATGTGCACGTTGTACTGGGGATTGAACCCAGGGTCTTGCACATGGCTCTCCCACTGAACTACAACCCAGCCCCAGAAGTATCATTCTTTTGATTAATATTAATATTATCTTTTGATTAACATTAATATTTCCACAATAATCAAACCCTGTACAACTAATTCTCATCTATTAGTTCTTTGGATTCTTTTCTGGTGCTGGGAATTGAACCCAGAGGTACTTTACCAACACTGAGCTACATTCCCAGTCTTTTTATTTTTTATTTTGAGATAGGGTTTCACTAAGTTGCCTAGTCCAACCTTGAACTTGTGATCCTAGGGTCTCAGTCTCCCAAGTTGCTGGTGTTACAGGTGTGTGCCATTGTGCCTGGCATTCTTTGGATTCTTTACAACAACTTAGGAGAAAAATAGAAAAGTTTTCATTCTCACTGACATATGAGAAAACTAAGGTTCTGAAGTTCCTGGAATTGCTTTTTCTAAAAGAGGTAGGAAGGATCCTAATCCCAATTTTGATGATGTTCAACATCATCATTTTGATTAACCAGCAAAATAAAAATAAAAATTTAATTTTAGCAAAACCATACCATCAAAAAGCAAATCAGTATTTGCCTAGGACCAGGCGGAGGAGAGGCAAATGACTGTAAAGAAACTTGAGGGAACTTTTTGGGGTGATAGAAATATGGTTAGTAAATGTGCAACCTGCCAAAATTAATCAAACTATATGCTTTACTGTACGAAAGTTAAATTTTAGAAAATTTGATGTCAATGTAACCACCCAATTTTGTTTCTCATTAGCAAGAGAAATTATGGATCTTTGTTTTTCTCCTATCAAATTTGTCTACAAGACTGATTCTTTCATTTGAATTTTCTAATGGTAAACGTGTTCTCTTTTGTCATCATCCCTTTTATGCTAAATGCAATGACATTTTAAAATCATATTTCTAGTTTTGCATAATGGAATTTTTTCCCATATAACACCATATGTATTTGACTTACTCTAGTTGCTTATATCAAGGTATGTTTTTAGTATCTATGATTGTCACAGTGTTCCTATTATTTGGGGTACTCTAGGGATCTGAATCAGCTAGATTATTCACCTTCAGAGCTCATAACCAAAAGTGCAAGACTTTCCAATGAGCAAAAAGAGTAATATCTTTGCTGAGAACACAATACTCTTCCGCTTTCAAACTGTTTTTTACAGAGCTGAAGAAGACCAGGTCATCAGAGTCATTGCACTGAGGAATACTCATCTGTCAACATTTTGGAGTAAAGAGCACCTAGTGAGAGCTCAAGGTTTTGTCCTCCCACTTGGGAGCTGTGAATAATGACTGTGTTTCCCTAGAAGAGGAGTCCTATGTCTATAGCTCTTTGCATCATGCATAGAACTGCATATTTAAATGGTGTAATGTTTTTGATAAAATAATAACATTTATGTATTTTCAAAGCACTTTACAAAGTGTTTTCCCATTTATTACTGCACTTGAGGTTGGTAATATTATCAGTCCTATTTTATAGAGATACCAGAGTCACCAGGAATGTATGTTACTTGTCAGAAGACACTCGGCTCTTAAAGTGGTGGAGTCAATTTTGTTGAGGACAGAATCTGTCCTCTATTCATTTATGCCACATTGTTTGATAACATTGTTCAGATCAAAAAAGCTCTTCCTCTTCCAAAGAAACATTGGGACTCAGAACATGATACCCCAAATATGGTACTTTGGCATACTGAGCATTTTAAGTTAAAGGAAATTGAAAAAAAAAAAAATCCACTGAAGAAGATCACTCTCTGACCTTTTTCACCATTCTCCCCTGAAAGAGGTCATAAAAGAATTCTCTGACCTACCTCCCCTGAAAGAAGGTCATAAAGATCCTCATTCCAGAGAAGTCCTGCCCTATACCTGGAAGCCAAAAAGAATTGAACAAATAGGCCCTGCTAAGTTCCCTGGAGTTTACTGCTATTAGATCATCCCCTTTGGTCCTCCAACCATATTTTTGCATGACAATCTATAAACATAGATTCCCTGGGTCTTGGGATCTTCATTTCTGAAGGCTTCAGTGTCACATAAAACTTTGGTTAAATAAATTTGTTATGCTTTTCTCTTGTTAATTTGTCTTTGTTATAGGGGTATCAGCCATGAACCTTGCAATGAGTGAGGAAAGGATATTACTCTTTCTTTCCTTTAGAGTTGGGTGCCAAAACAGAGGTCTAAAGCCTATTTCCAATAGTGCAAACACTGATCATTTTGCCAGAAAAGGAATTCCTCATGAGTAGGGGAATGAATAAGGAACAAAAGTGATGGGACCATTCATCTATAAACCCAGTACATGTAATTAATCTAATTTGGTAGCATTATATCTCATTAACTGCAATTCCAACACTGCAATACTTTTAATTCACTTTTTGCTGAGCATAATCATATCCCTCTAAATGCTAGCTATCTACTCTTCTATGAGTTCTTTCCTGATCTTCCAAAGTGAATAATTTTCTTCCTCTTTGCTGCTTGATTTGTACCAATACAGTATCATATTTCTTACACTGGATGGTTGGTTATTTTCATGTCAGTCTATTCCACTGAACTGGGGGGGGTTTGCAGATCTTAAAAACAAGGACAATGTGTCATTCATTTTGGGATTGCCTAACACCTGGTACACAGAAAAAAACTGTTGAATACTTACTATGGAACGTAACAATTGTTTGTGATACGCTTAGTCATAAATGAGTGATAAATCTTGAGACTAAACTTAAGTAGAGTCAAATCATTTTCCCAAACATACACTAACTCTGTCATTTATAACCCTACTTCTGAACCCAGTTTAAGAACTCTATTTTAACCCTAATTAACTGCTATCATAGGTTCATAACCATGTGTTCAGTTCAGACATCAGGATAATAGGAAGCCCTAATGGGAAGGGGAACTAGACATAGGATAGGAAGTTGAAATCCAAGACTATCCTACTCATTCTCAGATGTCTGGTCACTTGGCCAATATCCTACCTAATCTACTTACCCTAGATGATCCCATGTTTTTCACACCAAACCCTGTAGGTGTTATATGCTATTTTAGAGGTGAAGTTACAAGAGATAAAGGTCTTCAGATTCCATTAGCCATGTTTTCTATTACCCTAAGCAGCCTCCATACAAATCCCTTCAGTTTGGCATAGGCAATAGCCAGGCAAGGCAGATGAGAAATAGTAAAGAAGGAAATCAAAACACAATGCTAACCCCTGCCATCCACTGTGCTTGGATCCTGAGAGCTTCTGACATCTTCATCACTTTCTAATCCCCTTAACTAGTTTCTACTAATCTTTTCTCTGAAATAATTCCACCTTCAACCTCCTTCCCCTGATAACTGTTTAAAATTCCTGGTAAACAGCTTATATCTACTGTTACCTTTTCTAGCTTCTAAAGTGTAAAAACCCTAGGAGATGCCTCCTGTACCTCTGGCATTCCCCACAAATTGATAAGGTCCAGGATACTCCAAAGTACCTTGCCCCGGCTTTCTAAAATCTCACAAATCCCTGCTCATCCCAAACACAACCCACTTAGAAAACTTTCCCTTCTCTCCACTTGGTAAATTCTGTCACCAAGCCTATAAACCTCTGATACTCTGTTAGGAGTCTGGCTCCATCCTTGCCTATATGTCATAGAACTCCTGGAAAACTAGGAAATTTAGGCATTTAGGTTTCCTTTAGGGTAGTCCCTAAAGGGTTAGTTCTGTTGACCAGTATGACAACCCTATCCCCTTATTATCAGCAGAGAATAGCTAGTCAAAATTTTCTTTTCCAGTAGTGCTGGGGATTGAACCCAGGGCCTGTGCATGCTATGCAAGCACTCTACCCCAGGATGCAAGCTATATCCCAGGATGGGGTGAAGTGAGAGAAGAATGGAGGAACTTTAGATTACATAGAGGGAAATGGGGGGGGTATGAAAAATGGTGGACTGAGACAGACATCATTACCCTATGTACATGTATGATTACATGAATGGTATGAATCTACATCGTGCACAACCGTAGAAATGAAATGATTACCCCATTTGTGTACAATGAATCAAAATGCAGTCTGTAAAAAACAAAAATTTAAAAAAAGATTTAAAAATTTTCTTACTAATTTAGGAGCTCTGGTTCTGAATAAACATGCTTACACTAAGCAATAGAGAACCTCACTCACCCTTGTGTTTTGGGGGCCTTGGCTATTCCCAAGAGAGAAGTGTGTGGCAGTTGGAAGACAAGCATTAAAAAGGTGAAATTTATACATAAAATAAATTTGCTGCTGACTTTTCCTTGCACACTGCTTTTTGGCATGTCTTTTACCTAGTATACACTGTTTGTGATTTTTGCTTTCTGGTTTCTGATGATCAAGGCTGCCATTAGTGCTTATTCAAACCAGATGTTTTCCACAAGAAAATGTCAGATGAGGGGGAAGGGCTAGGCCCATTATGAAAGAACGGAACACAGAACGTAGGCCTACAACTTTCCTCCTCCTAGAGACTGCTGATTTGACTCAGGTTTCCGAATTGAAAGCCTGACATACTCTTTTTTGCTTACAGTAAAGTGTAGCTTTGTGTGTTTAAACAAGAACTGGGGTGGGGGGGGCACTGTGAAATACACAAATCCTTTCCATATATATAGCCAATGTTGATTATATAACTCTAAAAATGTAAAATTAGAATTAAGTATTCATAACAACTGCAATCCCAGCTTCTAGGGAGACTGAGTCAGGAAGATTGCAAGTTCAAGGTTAACCTGGGCAATACAGTGATACCCCTTGTCTCAAATTAAAAGGGCTGGAAACACAGTTCAGTGGCAGAACATCCCTGGATTCAATTCCCAGTAACACACACCCAAAAAAAATTCATAATGAATATTATTATGAAATAACATATAAGTTCAAAAGCTTTATTTAAATTTTTGTTGAAAATAGTATCACTAGACTCCTGGCCATCCCGAACACAACCCACTTAGAAAACTCTCTCTTCTTTCCACCTGGTAAATTCTATCACCAATTCTATCATCCTGTGATACTCTGTCAGGAGTCTGGCTCCATCCCTGCCTGTAAGTCTTCCCCAGTGACAGTCACAGAGTTCCTGGAAGACTAGGAAATTTAGGCATTCAGGAATGAATGTGTCCCTGTTTGCCCCATTCTTTGTGCATGGCAACCTGTATCCTTGCTATCCTTGCTCCAACCTTTTTTACTCTTTTGGTCTTCTTTGGCTCCTATAAAGTAAGATTTTTTTTTTTTTTAATAAATTGGTTAGATTTGGGTTTACATCACTTGTAACAAAGTCTTAACGAACATATTGTATGATGCATTAGAACTTTTTATGTTTAAACTGTCTTGCTAGGGCAGTTTCTTTATAGCCAATGTATAAAAATTAAAGGGAAGTACTTACAGACATCCTGTTCCCTTTAGCCCTGACAGTATACCAAGGAGATAGGTGCCATCTTTTTGATGGAGATGAGGAAATTGAGGCTCAGAGACTTGCTACAAAAACTAAAAGCTACCTTAGGGAAAGAAAAGTTTTATTTTTTCCTCACCTACTGCTAAGTAATGGCTGAGTCCTTCTAACAAACAACAGATTAGCAAGATAAAAGTTATAACAAATGTATTTAACATAAGTTTTACGTGATTTGGGAGCCTTCAGAAATGACTCAAAGACAGAGGTAGCTTATATATTTTATACTTAGGTTTAATGAAGTGGTGGATAGTTGTGGACAAAGGGAGTATGATCTAATAGTAATAATTGCATATGTGTGTCAGGGTAAGGATACTTAGCAAAACCTAAATTTTCAGATTCTTCTCTGTGTCCCAGGTCTTCAGAGATAAAGATGTTCCTTTCCTCTGGGTCTAGGGAGAGCATCTCTCCATTAAGGGTATTATGACTGCTTCACGAAAGAAGGGTGAAGGGAAAGAAAGAGTAACCTTCCCTACTTCTGCAGGTTTTTGCAAATGTCAAGGTGACTACCAGGAATTAGGGAAGGATTCCAGTTCAGTCGGATATGATTCAAAATTCTATTAGCCTCCTAAAGGAGCTGAGGTTGGGGGGCGGGTGAAAAGCCCACAGCAGGGGTGCCTGGATAAACATTTCAGTTGCTCTTGGTAAAAAGCTTAGGGGGATACAGGATGAGTTGTTTACATTTCCTCACTGCCAATATCAGAATGTTTCCTGCATCTGATTAAAAAGACTGCATTGGGGTGGTGGAGTGTTTCTCCAGGACAGTTTGTGACAGGGGCTATAACGTTTGACCTTTGCTTCCCACCACAGCCGCCAGTATCTCGAGTCCCCTCCTCTAATTCTGCCCACAGAACAATTAAGGGCAGAACTTGTTCCTGAAACCTTGGACCTAAATGCTCATGCCTTTTCCCTTCTTTCCAGCACTGCTGCTGTCTGCTCTTACTCTGTCTGCACACACACACACACACACACACACACACACACACCATTCACATGTAACAATGCACAAGTAAACCCTGTTAGAAAGTGAATGAGTCCAGCTGAGGTTGTGGTTCAATGGCAGAGCACTTGCCTAGCACATTCGAGGCACTGGGTTCAATCCTCAGCACCACATAAAAAAATAAAGTCATGTCCATCTACATTAAAAAAGTATTTAAAAAAATAAAGAAAATGAATGAGTCTAGGAGAAAGGGCTAATATTCATCTAGCCAGGGTTACTCCCATTTACAAACACTGGGTCAACCCATGGCTGGCATCACTTTAAGCCCCAACTTCAAGAGTTAACAGTCTCACCTAAGAACCACCTCCTTCCCTATCTGATTTAGAGTTTACTAATTGCCTGTGTCCAGCATCAGAATTCTTGTTCCTCACTGAAATCTTACAAATTCCTTCTGCTTTGCCTTCTTCTCTCCAACCCCAACCCATATCTGCTACTGGTTTGGTGTGAGGGGTGAATATTGGTCCCAATTCTGCTCACTCTTGTACTTGGGAATAAGCAGGAATTTAAAAATATCTAATATTTTTATTTTACATGCTGGTTGCATTCTAAAGTTGGCATTTAAGGTCAAATTTATTTACATTGTCAAAATTACCCTGGAAAATCCCTTAAACCTCCCAGTGCAAAATACATGGTTTTGTAGTCACCAACGCTACACAGTAATATGAGTATACGGTAATACGCATAGCATATAATTAAAAGTACAAGTGCAAAATACCATTCCACAGTATTCTTAATTACATACAAGAAAGAGAGCACACAGTTGAACTTGAATAAATTAAATGGGCCGCTGATGCTACCGCTCTATATCTTTCACCTCAACTCCCACAGGCTTTTCGCACACTTCTAAATAGGCTTAAGGGCTCCATTTACATGAAAAGACAGACAGCTCCGGGAACCTTTGAGGCCTTCTCTTAAGATACACAATCACCACAAAAGGAAAAGAGAGAGCATTCTTTCACACAGGTCTCTTTTCCTGTTTTTGCCTTGTGGCAGGAACAAAAGAAGATTTCTGAAAGAGAAAGCCAGTAAAAACTGCAGGCCATAACTTCTACACTAGGCTGTGAAAGATGCCCAGCTTGAGAATGCTTCCCTAGGCTGTGACACGCACAGCACACAGCCTTGAGGAGACCAAGTATCTTGGTGACCAATTGGCCCAGAGTCTTTGAAGGATGTAAGGCCTTACTTAAGGGAAAATTTATTCTCAGAAACACACAGAATGAAATGAAAGGAGCATTCAAGCTGATGTATGGGGTAAAACAAAGGTTAGACTAGGCACTCAAGACTTAATGGAAGATTAATGATTCCTGTGTATGTATGTGCTTGTTGTTTTTTAAGAACTTATCTTCTAAGTACATCTTTAAATACAGCATCAGGTAATTGTTTATGTTAGTTGTCCAACATTCCCTAAATGTGAGAAAATTAGCTTATAGCATCATGGGGTACAGGAAATGCTAGCCCCAAATATGGCATGACAGAGTATTTTAAACTGAAAGAAATTGAGAAAACTGCAGAAGCAGGAAGGTTTCTCTGACACTCTCTCTTGAAGTCCCTCATACAACAGATATCCTACCCCATACTCGGATGCAAGTTAAACAAAAAGACCAAGAAGAATCTGGATAAATAGGCCTTACGAAGCATACCACTCAATTTATTATCATTGGGTGACACCCCCTTTTTGTCCAACTACATGACTGCCTATTCTTTATCAAAGCTAACTGTAAGAATACAGTCTTCTGGGTCTAAGTATGCATTTCTGAAGGTTCCCATGTCACCCAAAACTCTGGTAAAAGGGCTGGGGAGATAGCTCAGTTGGTAGAGTGCTTGCCTCACAAACACAAGATCCTGGGTTCAATCCCCAGCACCAGGGGGGAAAAAAAAAAAAAACTCTGGCAAATATATTTGATATGCTTTTCTCTTGTTAATCTATCTTTAGTTGCAGGGGTGTCAGCCACTAACCTTGCAATAGGTGAGGGAAAGATACTACTTATTCTCCCCTAGAATCCCTCTCCTCCTTCTCTCCCCACATTCATACATACATACAATGCCTTAGCCACACTGGCCCTTTTGTTCCAGAATACTCTAACCTTGCTTCTGCCCCAGGGGCTGTGCATCACCATTTCTTTCTGCAGGAATATTTTTCTCTCAGGTGTCCCCATGACAGGGGGAATTCTTCTAGGATTTAAGTCTCAGCTCAAATCCTCTTTAGAGAAGCCTTCTCTGATCACCCATTTCACAGCAGAAATTACCATAGCACCCTCCATTACTACCAGAACTAGTTTTATTTTCCAAGTTGCATTTATTACTTTCTGAAAATACATTATACACTTGTTATTTTGCCTATCATCTGAATCCTTCCATGGAAGTGCTAGCTCCTTGAAGTCAGGGCCTCTGGTTCACCACTTTCTTCTCAGTGCCTACCACAGGCCTGAACCAAAGCATGTTCATACCCCATGAGAGAATAAATGATTCTGAGGCAAAATAGCCATGGCCATATGGCCTAGCCCTCATGCTTGGGTCATAGTATCCTGATCAAGTCATGATGCCTGACTGGTACCTGCTGCCCCAAGCACAGGGAAAGGGACTAAGTAGGAAAATAAAGTTTTACAAACTCAACTTGCAAGGTTAACTTTATTATTGAATTGACTGGTTTGAGGTTTCTCTGTATACTATCTCCCCTTCCACTGAAAAGTGGACAGAGAAATTAGAGATACAGAATTACAACCTGACAAGGATATTAGGTGAATTCCTGTTTGAGATTGCCAACAGATCCAAACACCAGACCATTAACTAAACTGCATGTTCCTTCCACCTGGCCAAGTCAGACTTACTAATTCCACAGAGTTCCAGCCTCTGAGTATTATGGGAGAAGCAAGCATGGTTATGGCATAACCGTTAGATTCATAATGCATTCTTCCTTGACCAAAAGAATATACCACATCCTTTTGTGACACCTGCTGAAATTCAACACCTTTACTGAGCACATACCATAGATCGGATACTGTGCAAAGTGCTACAGAGAACATTGAGATGAGACTCAGTGAACTCAGTCGCTGCATAATACAAATATATAAATATACCTGCAACCAGAAGGGCCAGATGAGACCCAAAGAATGCTTGCTTGAAGATTCACTTACTACTACAACTAATACTACATTCAGAAGATAAAATAGAGTCATGGGAATAAATCATAATGAGTTTATGTTTCCCTATTTGAGTTGTGGAAGACACAATAGCCAAAATATCCTAAAGAATCAAGGATAGAGTGTAGGAGCAGAAGGGGTGATATCTTTCCTTACTCCATTATAAGGGTCACAACCAACACTCCTATAACAAAAGAAAGGTTAAGAGAAAAGTACAACACATTTATTTAATAAATTTTGAAAGCGACATGGGAGCCTTCTGAATAAAGACCCAAAGGAACACAGAAGGGCAAGACAGCAAAGAGAGAATTTGCTTCTGAGGTCTACCTTGAAAGCTTTTCAATACTCATTAGTTCAAAATACTCAGCATTCCAAAGCACCATACTTTGGGGTCTCATTTTCTGAGCTCTAGCATGAGAGTAACGAACCATGAGGGACAAATGAACAAACAAATATTTTCCAGAGTGTTTTCTAATGTGCCAAGCATCATTTTAGTTTTACCAGTTACTTCTATAGGGGCTATCTAATTCTCATTAATAATGTAAAGTAGAAGTAACACTTTTATCCTCATTTTGACACATGAGGAGACCAGAGCTCAGGGTAATGTGATAAAGGACATGAAGTGTGTAGTCAAGATTGGAACCTAAATCTTGAGACTCAGTGTCCAGTTCTCTTTTTATTTCTCTGCAGTCATTTTCTTGATCAAGATTCACATAACTCAAATTTGTAAGACAGAAAATCACCTGTCAAATATATTTTCCAAATCCAGCTTTTTTGGCAAAGGGTATATAAACTTTCAAATTAAAAACAAGAAACAAACAAACAGATAGAGGAAGAGCTACAGGATCCCACAAGGCAATGACTTCTCCAGAATGCACAGAAGTGGTGATAACCTATTCTGGACTATACCATTTATTTTTTTTAGAAATTTTTGATATAAATATCCACTGGAAAATATCTAACTGGATATTTTCACAGGAAATAAAAAAGACTAAAATAGATGTAATCACTGGCCATCTACCAACATTTTCTAGGATGACTAAGAGAGTTTAGTTTATATATTATGTTGCCAGCTTCTTTGAATAGACCTGAGCTAATGTAACAAGTATATTGTGGTGTTCTCTGCAGGTGTCCATCACAGACCTGTGTTTATCCTTGATATGCTATCTATCTCACTTTGGAATCATATGAAATCATGACCATTTATAACCACACATGGCAGATTATAACTGGCCTTATACACTTAACCTTGTCCAATTTTCCCTCAGTCTCTAAAAAGGCAAATGCTTTCTTTTTAAATCACACTTGATGACCTAAGCAAAAGTCTTTTAAGCAATCTATTTGTGCCCTGAGAACTTTTGAATTTTTGGTGCTGGGGATTAAATCCAGGACCTTGCATATGCCAGGCAAGTACTACACCACTGAGCTGTCGCCCCAGCCCTCTGAGAGCTTTTAAGTTATCTTCCCTGCATTGCATTTGGTCAATTTTTTAAAATATCAAGAGACCAGATAGACCCATTGAAATAAGCATTGAGTGGGAAAAGACTGGCATGCAGACCTCATTCACCTCTACATTTCCTGAAATTCTGATGTTCCCTTTAAATGTGATTTCAAACATTTTAAAATTCATTCACAAGGACTTAATACCATGTTTAGACATGCTTGAGAAAAAGCAAGCATTTTAGTAGGACACTGAAGTCATATAATTGCTAGGAACAGTGACTATGAAACAGAAGTAAAGATTCTATGCTTTGAAACAATCACATGTATTGATGACAGCCCAAGAGGATGTTTAGTATCCCTTCCCCCTTTTTTAAAATTAATTAATTTATTTTTTTATTTTTACAGACTGCATTTTGAGTCATTGTACACAAATGGGAGACAACTTTTCATTTCTATGGTTGTACACGATGTAGATTCAACACCATTTGTGTAAACATACATGTATGGGGGTACTTCCCCCTTTTTTAATGTATTTATTTTTTGAAATGAGTCTCTGGAGTAATTCAGTTCACTTCATTCAATAAATATTCACACATTACCTTTTATGTGACAGGCTCTGTTTAAGTGTTGTGATTACAGGAACCCAAGACATAGTCCCTGCTCTCCTGGAGCTTACTCTGTAATAGCATGGATTGTGTGGGTGTTCATCTGTCTACGAGTTCCATAATACAACTCCCAGAAAAGATGGTGTCAATGTGTCTTACTCTTGAACTTGGGTGGGTCTTTTGGATGCCTCAATACAAAAAAAAATGTAGTGGAAGGACATGCATTACTCCTGAGGCTAAATTTCAAAAGGTCATACCATCTCTGCTGGTTTATTTTGAGACACTCAATCTGGGAGCCTTCATTGCCAGGTAAGACGTCTAATTATCCTTGAGGCTACTGCAGAAGACCATGAGGGAAGACCATATGAGAGAGAGAGGGCTGAGAAGCTCCGGCTATTCTCAACCTCAGCTGTTTGAGTATTCTAAACTCGGTTACCAGACATGTAGTTGAAAAGCCTTCAAGATGACTCCAGCCCCACCACTAACTGGCTGGGCATTCCTGAACGAGAAGCCCTGTGTACAAATCCGTAAGCCAATCTTAGTCGACTCCCATGCAGTTTGGGGGAAGGAGATGAACTGAGGACTCTGAGTGAACTCAGAGACATAATTTGGTTCAAGGTGTCAGTATTTTATTTAAAAAAATCCCAAGTAGATAATTTGTTCACATCTTTAAAGCAAATGCTTTAATTTTGTCCTGAACAATTTTATCTCCTTCTAAGGGAAACCACCTATCCACCACTCCTTCTGACAAGGACGGTACAAGGCACATCCCTTTCTCTCTAGAATTCACTGATATAAACAAATGAAATTTCAGTACTTTTTTAAACAATGCCACACCAAATATCATCTTTTCTCTCCTCCCTGCAAACAGGTTGCTGCTCCTAAGCTTCTGTAAAACTCTTAAGCTTCTATAAGACTTCTGGAGTCTCCACTGTCAGTGGCCTAGGTAACCATTTTTCAAACCAAAGTGACTCATCCCCAGTCAAAGTTGATTAGACTACAGTCAAGTGTCTGAGTCTAGGCCAGAAAGTAAGGGAAGGATTTGCTAGAGGGAGATGAATCCAAGAGAAGCTGATCAGACTGTATCTGAGGCATATCAGTGAAGCTCTGCCTTACCATGGCATCTGTTCTTAAATTTCCAGGAGATTCTTATTCTTTTGAAGTAAGCCTTTTTGTCATTTGAGCTAACTGGAGTGGGCCTTTATTCCTTACAACCACAAAAGTCTAATTTAGACAGTACCAGTATATGAAGGAGGGAGAAGTGTGCTTTCCAATAAATTGTCTCATTGGGCTGGTCATGACTGCCCTCATACAATAGGCAATCTGTAGGAAAGCCGTGAGGAGGACAGGAAAGGTGCAGCACCCTAGGTGTGACCTTCTTGATCTCGCCACATCATCTTACAATTTGGTATGATTGTGGATGCAATCCTTGAGATGATGTGTTTTTATAAAATAAATTATACTTTTAAGGAACTAGAGAAATTATTATTAGTAACACACACACACACACACACACACACACACACACACACACCATTTTTATTAGTCAATGAGCCCAGAGCCTTTAAGTCTTATTAAGACACAAAGCCGACACAAACTTTTCAGGGTCCCAATATATATTACAGGTTTAAGAGAGATGTTTCTGGAGGAAGAAAAAAATAATCAATTGCTTTAATGAAAATCTTTCAATTGAAAAAATTCCAATCCTACCACCTTAACAAACCAGCTGTTTTCACATATCTGTGTCCCATTCTCATTTTACTTCACACATCACATTTTTTAAATTTTATATTCTGTTTTTATTGTTTAACATTATAAAAACTTTTACTGGTGCATAATCTTCAAAATCATTATTTAAATTATCAAATAACACACATAAAAAGTGTGTTAAGTGTGTATATCACAGTTTAAATCTGTTGTTAGACATTAAAGGAGTTTTCCTTTTATAAATAATGCTGTAATTAATGTGATTAGTGCATTTATCATTTTGTAAATATTGTTTGTTTGTTTTAGTTTCAGATTTAATTCCTTTTTCTTGGAACCCATGCACCAGCAAAAAAATTAAAAAAATAAATAAAACTCAAAATATGCACTTCATTCTTACAAGTACTGATTATGGGAGCTGGAGGCACAGGTCAGTGTTAGAGCAGTACCTGGCATATGTGCTACCCTGGGTTCAATTCCCACACCAAAAAGGAAAAAGAAAAAGAAAACTGATTAATCTTTTAATATGAATACAACTAGATTTATGTTGATGACTTTACTATTTACCTGATTCTATCTGATTGTTTCCTGAGCCATAAGTTTTCTTTTTGTATTAGCTATCAGATATATAGAAGTGAAGAGGCAAGAGAAAGACTGGTGAAGGGATGAAGATAATAGCAAAGACTCATGAGGAGATGGGATTTGACCTGGACTTTGGAAGCATGGTAAGATAGTGAACAGGCCGCAGAAAAGGAGACCAGCTTGAAAGAAAATACAGGGGAGTATAATGACCAAGTAGTGTGATTTCCAAGGCTATTTTCCCAAGTGCAGTGTCACTGTTGCTGGGGAACAGTTGGAATAAGCTTCCATGAGATGAGAAGGGACATATCATGCAAGGACTTGAAAGCCAGTCTTAAGAACTGAATCTTCTCCAGGCAAAATTTAATTCAGAGTCACAGTCATCAAATTGGATAAAACATTTAATGGACTTTTTAGTAAGTCTTTTTGGGGTGACCACTGACACCCAAATCCACCTGGCAGGATTAAGAGAGGCCTCTTAATCCTTTCCATATAGACTACTTAGCAGACATCATATGGCAAGGGGCATGAGAGAAATGGTCAATGAAGTGGCCACCACCACTGACCTTGGACAGGTGACAAAAATTTCTAAGGGCTGTAATTCTGGAGATCAGTCATCAAAGTCAGCACCCAAATGGGTAAATCTATATCCACTTGTCAAACCCACAGTGTCACCTGACCAAATCTAGTCAGAGGTAAGGTATAGCACATATTTCTTTGATTGACCACAGAATAATATCCTGGATCCAATAGAAATTTTTTCTGTACAGTATTTATTATTCTAATAAACCAAACGGAATGTTTAGAGATGACTGGGGCAATCTGATTGGCACACTTACAGGGCATTAATTCTTCCAAGGTGACTGGTGCATAAAAAGTGAAACTATAGTACTCATGTAAACAATCCATCTGCTTCATTTCCCTCCCCCAGGCACCTCTAATTTTCAGCTTATATTAGCTGTAAGAGGAGCTAATGTTTTTAGTGTAGAAAAATGGCATTATCCCAGATGCAGAAATTAAGAAAGAAAAATTTTACAGACATACAGATTGTATAAACAAGCAACTGCAACCAGTGATAGCTAAGCTGCAATAGATGGCTGAGACCACAGGGCAAACATCTCAGTAACTAGATACTAAGTCATTTCAGGCATCAAAATTCTACTTTAGGTGAATGAATTATGTGACAACTTTTGTCCATAAAAGGTGTATACTTTTTAAACTAATCCCAAAGAAATTACTACAAAATCAACAATACATTCTAATAGTGTTATTCTCTCAAAACAGGTCCCTCCTATGGGTACTTTGAAAATTACAGTGAATGATTTATCTTATAAGGGAAATGATTTATAAAAGGAGTTGGATAAGCCTTATTACAAAAGCAGAACTATGAGTTATGGGACCAGAACCAAGGTTCACAGCTTTCCTGGGGTCAGACGAGCAAACCAGGTAGATGTCTCCTAAGGTCATTATCCCAAATTATCTCCAGGTAATTACTTTATGTCTATTGTTGGCAAATCTTGTTTCTGACTTCTTGTTCACTTTTAAAAATCTACCACTTTTTGTTTATTCCTATTACTGAATTCATTTTTTTAGACCAGAAAAAGTTTTTTGAAAATAGGTGAAATAGCAACTCCTTAAGACATTTTTTTTTTTTAACAGTGGTGGCTGGAGGAAAAGAGAAGAAGGGCAGAAGAGCAAATTGAAGGAGGAAGAGAATGAGAAAGAAATGAAAAGGAGGGGGATAGATCCTAAGTGAAAAGGGAAGACAAAGGAGGGTGACAGGGGAAGAAGAGGGAAAAGAATAAATAGTTCTATTTAAGATGATGAAGAGAATTATTCCAGAAATGAAAGAATCAAAGCATTAGAGAGGGACATGCAGGACTGTTTCCAGCTCCTCCCAAGTTACCTCTTGATTTCTCAGCACCCAAATGAGTATAAGGTCCAAGGTCATCCCTGTATCTAGAGAGATAGGGACTGTCCACAAGGCCCATGTCACCAATCCCTTTGATAATTTGGTGAAGCCTTTGGACCCCTTCTCAGAAATGTTTATAAGAACTTACAATAAAATACATAGGATTATAAAGGAAGTCAATTTATGGAAATACAGTTTTCAAAATAATTTTGAATAATTAAATTATCAATAAGTGTGCTTCTTAAGCACTAAATAGCAAAACTTAGTGGTAGGTCTAAATATAACTACTATAATATCAAAGTAGTAATGAGTATAAAGAACATATAAAGAATGGAACAAGTAAAATGTATATCAGCAGTATTAAGTATATGTGCCTTAAAGTTCTAGGTATTTCTAATAGTACTGTGGTTTATTGCCTACATTCAAAAATTGGAGCAAATGCTAAATTTCAGTTAAAAGTTGGTGAAAACACAGATGTAGGTTTCTTCTTATCTGGATTCACAGATCTCCAGAATTTGGCAGGGAGGAAGGGTATCAACTGACCCCCGGAAGAGAACCTCTTATCTTATATAAAGAATAATAATATGCTGGGTGTGGTGGTCCCAGCGGCTTGGGAGGTTGAGGCAGGAGGATTGCAAGTTTAAAGCCAGCCTCAGAATGGTGAGGTGCTAAGCAACTCAGTAAGACCCTGTCTCTAAATAAAATATAAAATAGGGCTGGAGAATGTGGCTCAGTGGTTGAGTGCCTCTGAGTTCAATCCCTAGTACCAAAAAAATATAATAATAATAATAATAATAATAATAATAACAACAACAACTTGAAGATGGGGCTGGGGATATAGCTCAGTTGGTAGAGTGCTTGCCTTGCATATACAAGGCCCTGGGTTCAATCCACAATACCACAAAAATACATAAATAAATAACTTGAAGAGATTGTTCCTCTTATTTTATGAACTTTTATAAAAAGTTTAACAACAAATTATATACTTTATCATTTTTAATGTGGTGCTGTGGTGCCAGTGCCTCATACATACTAAGCAAGCGCTCTACCACTGAGCCACAACCCCAGCCCCTATTTACCTTTTAATCCAAAAGTAGCATTCCATAAAGTCATGCAGATCAAAGCTACTGAGGAAACCAAGATCTCTGAAGAAATAAACAATTAAAAGAACAATTAATATGAAGTGGCACTAATTACAAAAGATTCTTGGAGAAGGCAAGTTCTTTCCAAGTTCCTAAAAAAGTGCTAATATTGGAGATGCTGACTAACCAAAAAAATTAAATAGGAGCTTCATCTCACATGACAGGCAAACTAGAATGAGATATAAAACTATTTTAAAAGACTGGAAGAAAATTCTCTTTGTTTTCAGTGATTGTTGAGATAGAATAGAATTTAGCATAATATTTGAGGTCAAATATACCAGGAAGACATACAGCAACATAATGTAGTGGGTAAGAGTGTAGGCTCATTGGATGATGCCTGAGTTTGAATCTCCTTTATGCCACTTTCATTTATATGACCTTATATGCCTTAATTTCCTCTTAGTGAAACGCAGATGATATTATATTCTTCACAGGGCTGTTGCAAACAGTAAATACATATCAAACACTTGAAATAATAGCTCGTAAGTGCTTAAGAATGTTTCATATTATTACAGCTTTTCTTAAGGCCCTTTTAAGCCTACAGAAGAAAAGAAGGTAAGGAAAATACTGAAATATTTGATTATCTAAGACTTCTGTATACCAAGGATTTCATAAACAAAATTAAAAGGCAAATGAAAAATGAGGGGCCTGGGGAGATAGCTCAGCCGGTAGAGTGCTTGCCTCGCAAGCACAAGGCCCTGAGTTCGATCCCCGGTACCGCAAAAAAAAATAATAAATAAAATAAAATAAAATAAAAAAAGAAAAACAAGGGAAAATAATTAAAACAAACATGAGACAAAAAGTTAACAACCTTACTGAATAAAGAGTTCTATAAATCAGTATTACATGTTAATATTTCAATAGAAAAGTAAACAAAAGACAAAAAATTTTCAAAAGAAAAGATTAAAGGATATGAGAAGATATCCAAAGTATAAGGTTAAGTAGGGGGAAAAATGCTATAGACAACATGATATTAATTTTGTTAGTACACAAACACAATTTTAAAGAGCCTGAAAGGAAATATATCAGAATGTTAGAGCAGATTATGGGTAGAAGATTATGACTAGGTGATTTTTTAATTTCTTCTTTACATTTTTTGATCTTTTTTGAACAGAGAACTTGATCAAATTTACAAAGTACATTCTTTTATAATAGAAAAAAATGATACTGCAGCATTGCTTGAAATACTGGAAAATTAGAAACTATCTAAATATTCATCAATAACAAATGGGTTAGAAAAATATATACTATGTACATATTTGATAAAATGCAATAGGCAATGGTTAAAAAAGAACAAAATATATTATTTCTGCAATATTAGTACATAAAGAAAAGTTGCAAAACAGTTTATGTAAGTATGACCTTATTAAAAATGTTGTGCATATTTCTCTATTGTTTGGTTAAAAGCGCGTGCATGTGTGTGTGTGTGTGTATGTGTGTGTGTGTCAGAGAGAGAGGAAAAAAATGAAAAAGTATGTGTGAAAGAGAGAGAGAGAGAGAGAGAGAGAGAGAGAGAGAGAGACAGAGAGAAGCAGCAGTGGTGAAAGAGAAGTAGAAAAATGGATTAAGGCCAGGGGAGTGTATTGAATTTCCAGAACATAAGCTAGGATCATATTTAAATATAAATTAAAAAATACATACCCAAGCTAGATTTATATTATTTTAGATGGTTCCTAGTCCTGCTCCCCTACTCATGTAACTGAGAAATTCTAAAGCAGTTGGAATAAAAAATAAGACCTAGATTTGAGTCCTTGCACAGATTATTTCCAAGAAAACCAAGATCAAGTCATTCTCAAAAGTTCGAAATTTCCATAACTAAACTGCAATTTTAGAAAATCACCATCTTGCTGTTTTGAGGGTTTAGCCCCCTGGCTGCAGGTACACTCCCTTCTTGTGGGCTGTTAAGATTAGAGGAAGAATTTGAGCTTCTCTTTTGTAAAAGTTGCAAGAGATCCTTTAGAAAGAAGGGTCTCGGAAAGAATGACTGATAGACATTCCTTTTAAATCTCAATAAATCAAGTCCCTTCCTGCACCTTACAGGTTATGAAGGTTTCCCCAAAGGGCAAACAGGTTTATCTTAGGTGCATGATAAAGTGTTAGAATAACAACTGCATTCAGTCATAACAAATCCTGATGTTTTCCCCATAACATTAAAATTGGGGAAATTTTATATAAATGCATTAGCACGTCAGCCTTAAGCAACACTGTTCTTTCTCAAAAACAGTATTTCACATTTTTTCAGGGTTGGGCTAGAAAAGTATAGCACTAAAGTCTGAAAAACATCAGCTGGGCAATGGATAAAGATGACGGACCCCACAGATACAGAGACAAGTGAGTTAGCTTGTGTACCTATAGAGGCAGATGTGACATTTGCAGGATGCTTCAGAAATAGTGCCCATCACAGGAAAGTCCCTTTTCTTAAAATGGGTTCCTTTATTTTGTTTTCCTGAACATTAGTCAAAGGACAACTCCTCTACATTCCTTCAAGAGCTTTAACAGGTTTCAATTTATTTGCCAGCATTTAAAATAGAAAAGAGGACTGGGACCTCTCCCCTCTAAAAAGCTACACTCCCCTCTAAGAAAACAACACGTTTGGATCTTTCACCTTAAGCTTTTAAGAAGGAATTTTAATGGGATGGGGTTCCTCGAGGTGTACCAGCTTAGGAAGGAGGAGCACAATGTAAATTATACCTTACAAAGAGTCTGAGCCCACTGGCCACTGCCAGTGATTTTTAAGTTCATAAACAAAATAATTTTGTTGTTGTTGTTGTTGTTTTAAACTCATCCCTGAAAGGTGCAAGAGAAGATGAATCACTTCTTTCGTTTTCCCAGGTCTGTCATAAAAAAAATCAAGAACCAAACAGCAGGGCTTTGACAACTAGTCAAGGACAAAGTTGTTTTGACCAGCATCTTTCTTTACTCTGGAAGCATTTTCTCTCCCAATTAATATAAGTTATGAGGCTGTTTTGGAGAACTTGATAAAGTGACACTCAGGAATATTAGTTGATTTTTTATGCTGGAAACCAGGGTAAGCTGATATATACAGCTTGCATCTATGAGGTGGAGGTGCCAGAACTTCTGGTAACCCCTGCTGCAAACCAGCCACTCAGTGCACTGGGGCAGCCATTGGGTTTAGCCCATATTCTTCCCCACACCCTCACCCCATGACTGTTCCCTATCCCCCAACTCTACTCTTTGATTTTCTTACCGTTAGACCCCAGTCCCTCAGGTTTCTGGTCTGAGCTGTCATTTTGATAAAGGTCTGAGGTCCTCAGTGAGTATCCTAAGGCGGTGAGCAGGCCTGGGCAACACCAGAAAGGCTATTCCCAGAGGAGTGGGGAGAGGATTTTGCCTATTTTGGTCATGCATTTTCTTTCTAAGGAGAAGTGCTGTTTCTAAAGTATTGCATTTAATTAAAAGAACTGGCTAAATTTTGGTTGTTTACTCTTAAAAGTAAACCATATAGTGATATACCTCAGGCATTATAGTGAGCAAACTGAGCTTCTTGATTCAGAAACAAATATAGAAACAAGCTGTGACTCATGTTTACCATTATTCTATTCCAGAAACTTAAAAACACAGCCTGAATAGTGAAGATCTACATAAAAATGTACAGACACATTGGCTATAGCCCTAAGAGCAGATGATATCAATTAATTGGAGAAGTATAAAAACACAGACAGGACAAATGAGAGAGAGGGCAGTGGAGAGAGAGGAAGGAGTGACAGATAACAGTAAAATATCATAAATTAATAATAATTCAGAATGCATGCAAAAAAAAAAAAAAAAGCAGGAGCAAAGCCAGGCTGTAGTTCAGAGCTTGCATGAGGGGTATTTTGTACATGTTTATTCACAAAGCACCAAAGTAGCTATTAGAGGAAACAATAAAGAGGCCCCTCCCCCTGGAAATTTGAGCTCTGCTTTGGAATTTTTATGACATTTCTTTCTTAACAAACAAGAAGGTCCCACCACCCTTTCCTAGCTTCAAAGCATCACTATGGTGGTGGCTTGTGATTAATATCCTTAGTTTGATTTATATAGGTTATTTGTGGTATTCTCAAATGTCATATAGTTCATTCTTTATAAAAGTATTGTAACTCTGCAGGCAAACAAATAAACAAATCCCCTTATCCCTAATCTACAGGAATACTCTGATTACTGTGACTCACCCTGGTCACTTCAACAAGGCCTTTTCATGTCATCAGTGCTATGAGTGCAAAATTAGAATGTTACCAGCACACCCAGCTAAAATTAAAATATACCACGGGATTCCCGGTTGGGAAGTAATGGAGGATGTGATATAAATATATCACTTGTTTTTTGTTTTATGCAACAAGTGGGTTCCTGAAAAGCAGATTTAAATCCCCCCCCATTTTTGTAGATAGAATAATTTGCAATTCACACCAGGAACTCACTACTCACTATTTAATAGGAAATTTGATTGTGGTTCTAGCTGCAAAGAATGCTTTTGTAATTAAAATAAAATCGTTTTGTGATCAATGTTACATATTCAGACTCAGTTTAATTGGAGTTCTTAGTGCAAGGTACACTAAGAGTTTTATTACCAGTTGGTATGTATTGTTTTGTTTTAACACTATTTCTTCTTTTTCAGAAAAAAAATCCAAAGAAGTATTTCTGTACCCAAGTTCATGCTTTTCATGACATGATAGGACAAAACTTGCACTGCAGCTTTATTTAGCTTAGTGAGTCCTGCGGCATGTGAGGCATCCTGGGTAGCAGACACCAGCAAAGTACTGGGAAAAACTGGAGGCCATATCCCACCAACTGTGCCACTGTACTTAAAAGCCAGCTACCCATTTCACTTGAGATTAGGCTGCTCTTTTAAAACAAAATCCTGTTTTGCATATCTGAGTTATCAAGGACATCTTCAAGTTGATCTAACAGCCCGCTGTCCCTCTGTCAGCAGCTAGAGCCACTCAGGGCAAGGGCTCAGGCACCTTGCCTCCCTCCAGACCCTCCGTGATCCACTGACACACAAAGTCAAGAGTGCCAACACCACTGGGTGCATCCATCCCAATCTGCCCTTTCAAAGCATCTGCCTTCAGGCTGTGTCTGCCCTCTGCTACCAGAATGCAATGGGGCAGAAAAATTAAAACACAGGGGATCTGGGGGAAAAAAGAACGAAGGAAACTTAAAGACGGTATCTTGGAAGCATATGTTTTAGAATCGCTGCAGCCAGTTCCCTGTCAAGAAAATATTGTCCAGGTTGGTTAGTCCAATCTCATGCAGTCACAGATGGTTTATGCCTCCCTATTCAGGGTCCCAGTTCTACCAACTAGCAAGAAACAAAGGAAATGGAGCTTTGTGGTGTAGTTACTCTGCCACCTAGCGTTATATGTGAAAACAAACAAATAAGAGCTGAAAATCGGGCTGTGTTTGAAGAGTAAAATGAGAATCACAAACTTTGCTAACTTGCATGTTTTTCTTTCTGAAAATGAAGATCCTTCATTTACACTTGGCAGCCTGGTGAAGCACTGCCAACAATTACAGCAGTCTTTCTCATCTGAATGGAAAGCCAGAGAGTATTAGCTCTGAAGTTCAGGATGTAAAGGAGAAAAAGAATATAACCTCAAAATCCCATTTTAATAATTTTTAAAAGGTCCATTCCCTCCATATAAGGCAAATACCATGAATACAGCAGCATAAACTAGGTAGTGAAACCATCTGGACTGGGCAAGAAAAGTGTGGCCACTGCAGTCTTTACTCTGGAGAAGACAGCAATAAGTAAACAGAGAAAACAGGGATCATTATTAAAAGCTTTATCACGTCAACAACTAATGTATCATGAAGCAATGAGATGAGTCGTGGATCTAGAGTGCAAGTCTGGGTTTGAGTCCCAATTTAGCAGCCTTCTAGCTGCAGGTAAGTCACGCAGTATCTCTGAGCTTCAGTTTTGTCTTTGGAACTTAAGTACATTCCTTCTGCTTTCATAAAACCATCCCAGGATCAGTTAGAAACACATGTGAATGCATTTTGCGAACTATAAAGCACAGTGCAACACCATAAAGACCCTTTCCCTTCTATATTATCCCCTTCTTTGGTTTGTGACTGTCACTTATTTGTATGTGACCTTCGGTGTAAAGGGCTTACATATTCGACTTGTTTTGGAGTGCCAGTGTTCATTCTTGAATAAGTGCTCTTGGGGTTAAAAGAAGTATTAAATAAGAAAATGTTTAAGTGTGTCAAGCAACATATGAAAAATATCTCCCCACTGGACTACAAAGAATTAGTATTATAGTACGAAATGAAGTTATTCTAAATGTTCTCCTTAAAACTATGTTTCACTGAGAATAATAAGGCTTTCTTGATTAGTGGTTTCTACTGAAATTCAATTTTTTTTAAAGTTCCAGAGATGCTAAACTGAATTTCCTTCTTGGGGACAGAGGCTGCATTGCAAAAACAAATCAGGCATCAGGAATCTTAGAATTTTTCACTGCTGTTCCTGTGACTACTAGCTGTGTAACTTCAGGCAAGTCACTTAACCACTATCAATTTCAGTTTCCAAATATGTGAAAAATAAGCAGTAAACTAAACAACCAGCTCCTTCCAGTTCTACAATGAAAAGTTGTTCTACTTTTAAAAGTGAAATTCAAAGAAAATTCAAAGCTCATCACAGACAAGCTATAGTGTAGTTCTTCAGAAAAGTTACATGATAGAAAAGACAACCTTAGGAGAGAGGGCCACGGTAGTACAGGTGTGTCTGCATACTCTATCAGAATTTCTTAGCTACTCAGAAAACACTTTGGGCTAAAACAGGCCATAAGAAAATGCTTACCCAGCCATCTACCTGGGTTTTCAAAATTACAAAGAATGGCTTTCCTTCCATTTAGCTCTGAAAACACCCTTTTCTCTTTTGAGTAATATTTTTAACAATGCCAAGAAAAGAATTCTATTTATCCAGATTTCCTCTTTCCCTACAAATGTCAGCAATACTTGCAAGAGCAGTAAAAACAGCCTGGTGTTTTCCTGATGTGAACATCAGACCAAAGTCACACTGTGGAGGGATGGAACTTGAAACATGACTGCCAGTAAAGGATACAACTCAAGCCTCAGAAAAAAACCCAGCTGTTGACCCCTGTTACAGAAATCACAGCCACATCTGGTTCACTAGCACTTCCTCCTGTATGGAGGTCACCTTATTTTAAATATCCCCAATTCCCTCTCCCTTATGATGATGCCAGTGTCTCACCTTGCAAAAATGGTCAGCTTTACTAAGTCTCCCTGGCTGTTATGTTTGTATACATCTTGGCACATTGGGGCCCTGGAGATTTAGCCCTTTCTTTTCCCTCATTTACTGGGGTTTCTACCCTCTAAGTCAAAGGATTTTTTCATGTCTTTCCAATAATCTGCTGGAGGCCATGGAGACAGATCTAATCAGGGTTCTCATCAATCTTTCTCCACTGGCCAAACAGAACCAGGAGACTAAATGGAATGGTGCTGGATTCTTTTATTTCCCTCAAGTCACACTTCTATCCAGGGATTTAGGGCCCACTGTATGCTTCTGGGAGCTAACATTTTCATAGGGAAATTTCAAGGATTTTACATTTGCCCCAAACCAAATACACATGAAACTTTAAGTCTAAATTCCATAGAGCTTTTAAAAGGGGCCTTGCCTCTCCTTGGCTTATTATAACCCTGAAGGCTTATTGTATCTCATTCATTTTGGCTGTTTTCCAGAGCAGCTGACAGACAGAAAATAAACACACTGCTGTCCCCTCTTACCTCCCTCCCCCAACCTCCTGACAACCTGCCCTCCTCATGCAGACCCAGGAGCATTTATGTGTAGGTACACACCACCATGGCCTCACAACTCAGAGTTCAATATTGACCTTGATCAGTTCTAGTTTGGATTTCAAATGTAACAATCCTCAGTCTAATGACAATAGGATCAGAGCCTTACTTTATATGTGAGAGCAGGAATTCACCTTTTAGGGATATAGGTCTAAGGTCAGAAATCTCTGTAGAGACATCTCTACCTCTACTTCTAGCCTGCTTCAGTCTCTGCCCTTTTTGATAAGCAACCCTATATTTGGGGAAGTACTGTTACACAATTTGAACCAAATATTTAAGGCAGGCTTGGGAACTTTTGGTGGAAAACTGATTTGGGAGGAGGATCTGTGAGGCATCATACACTTGTAGATCACACCAATACAAGAAAATCTGAATGACGGACTCCAAGGAGGAAGCCAGGGTCCCAATGTAAAGCACCACTGCCAATGTATTATTAACAAATCAAGAATCTGATCAACCAGAGCTACAAGTCTGTTTGACTCAGAATTTAGCAGCAGCTCCATCTCCCAAATCAGTGAGGGGAGATAGTAAATAATAACTGCTCTCTCTTTTTTTTTTTCTTTCCCTGCTGGGGATGGAACCCAGGACCTCATGCATCATTCACTCAGCTATCACTGAGCTACCCAATCCCAAGCACCACTACCTTTGAAGTATTAAACTGGGTTATGAAGCCAGCCCACTTTGCTGGACCCTGGCTGAGTCTCCTCTAGATCACAATACAAGTTAGAGTAAGACTCCTAGGACCAGGACTGGGCCTGATTGGCTTGGTGGAGATGGAGGAGGCAATGAGGACGCAGGTCATGGTTTTACCTAGGTATTTTACCTATCAATTCAGCTATTTTGTGTTAGCATATTCTCTAACTCCTCCATCTAAGGAAAGATCATGAGCCTTTCATACCATACCCATTCATCTACCCAAATGTTAGGAGATTGTTTTCTTTGTGAAGTATACCGATTAATTGCCAAGGCAACACCTGTGTATCCCCTTTTTTGCTATGGGAAGCATTCTAGGAAATTCATGTACAAGACCGTGCAGAGATCACCCACCCAGTGGTTTGGAATGCAGTGTGACCAAAGGCATTTCCAGAGAGCTCACAGGGCACAATGGCCATGCATGGGTGGATTTACTGGATGGATTAGACAAACCAACCGCAACCTTTCCATCTTTTGTTTCGATTCCTTCCAGTAGATTGGCCTTGTTACCAATACTGATGCCAAGACTAGCAATTGCTGGCAACAAAGAATTGTTGTTAACCCCTACCCCCTGCTTCATTCACCCTAATTATTCTCTAACAATACAAAGGCTTCAAAAGCCTCCAACTGTCCAGCAGACACTATGGGCCAGAGGAATCACTGAACACAAGCAGCCTATCAATAAAAGACAATCCTGAAGCAGCTTCTGTCTGAGTATTTGCTTCATCTTCTCTAAGACAATGGGAAAGAAAACTCAGGGGAATAAAAAGGAAGTCCTGCCCTACAGATCTTTTGTTTGTCTGCCAACGCTATATCTGCTCCAAGTTCTTGGGCGTATTCTTTACCACTCCCAAATACAGGAAAAGGCCTCAATTTCCTAGGAAATGTAGCTTCTAGATTTTTAATGAATTCTCATTGTACCCAAGTCAGACTTCAGTGAGGATTCTGGTTTCGATTTTTTTTTCCTCCTAAGGTCAAGTATCTTATTATATTGGCAGACGGATGTGAGCCACTGGACCAATTCACGGTAAAAACAATAACATAAATAGTATTTTCCATATTTTAGATGGCAGCATAGAGCCCACCAACATATCAGTGTGCTTGTTTTGTTTTTAAACAGATAACATGGGTTGACAGAGTAAGTGAATAAAAAAAGCAATAGACTGGAAGCAGGCCATCAAGAAAAGAGAACTGTTTAATGAAACTGATACAATAATCCTGGAGGTTTCCAAATAGGGGCATATAAAGTCAACAGAAAATTAAAAGAGAGGAAGCCTCTGATGAATACAAATCAGCATATAATTAGATTGAGATGCACCCATGGCAATGAAATGCCAGGATAAATAAAAGTTTTGTTGTTTCCAACAGGCAATCTTGTCAGTCCTGTGCTTAAGAGGAACAGACCAACACAGTAACCTAGAATCTCAATAGATCTTAGAATAAAGGGGATCCTTTATGGTCTTTTTGAATCATCAAGTAGTGTATGTCCATATGTAAAGGGAACATGGGACCTGGAATGTGTAAGTATGTCAATTACTATAGAGTAAGTGAAGCAATAAAAACCAAGGCTGCAAACCATACCCTCAGCAGAGCTATAAATAAGTGAACAAAGGTGAACTGAATTCCCCAAGGAAGGAAAAGTCTGAATTGAAAAGAAAAAAAAATAAGCAAGTTCTAGACTTCAGAAGATACAAAATAGCACCAGCCATGATAATTTAATAGTGTTGTTACTCAGTAATTTTTACAGCAGGATGAATTAGTCAAATAGATAAAATGTTAGCAAAACAAAATAGCAGAAATTGCTTTCTTTGCCTAAAAGTTTGTATAATATAAAGAAGTTCATGATAGGAAAAATGAGAAGACTGCTTTATAAAAAGGAAAAAAAAAACTTCATTTTACCAAACTTACATAGGTTAAAAAATTGAATCATCTTGAAGATAAGTCTCTATTTAGAAAACAGCAAATTTTTCATATAAAAGCTTATAATACCAAAAATTATAATACTAAAACTTATAAAAAAGTTACTATAATAAATGTCATTGGCCTAGGGATATAGCTCAGTTGGTAGAGTGCTTGCCTCACATGCACAAGACCCTGGGTTCAATCCACAGCAAAGCAAAAATAAATTAAAAAAATAAATAAATAAATGTCATTGATTATTGTGTGAATCAATGGAATGAGTGATCTGAAGGTAATAAGTACTGATGTGATTTAACATTTCTGATATAAATAGTCCTGGTTTTTAGATGTAAATTAATTCTGAAGAGCACAGCTTAAAAAACAGTAGTAGTAATACCTAAGCACACACTACTGATATTATCATTAGCATACAAGATACTCGATTTACTAGTGTGTAAAACACTGCCAGAGCCCCTTTCAAGGAAGGACTTACCACCTGGCTATGAGTAGTACGGTCAGCAGACAGTTTCCAACATCAGCTCCTTCAGGGTCAGGATCAACTTTAGAGGCTCTCCATGCCCAAGGTCATAACCTTCCAGGAGCAGTCCATACTCCATACATAACCAAGAGGTTCTAACACTGACTAGCTGGGTGACCGTGAACCAGTTACTAACTTCTCTGACCTATAGTTTGCATTAAAATATACCAATAATAATATCTTCTGCTCATGGTTGTCATGAGAATTATAAGAGATAATATGTGAAAAGTACTTATTTAGCACAGTACATAGCACCTGGGAAGGGCTCTGTGAATTGTAGCTACAATTATTGTTTTTAAGCCCAACAAATAACACAATTTCTATCACTTGGCAGGTACTCAAAACTATGTTGATGAAGTAAGGCTAAATATTGATGGTTATATATGCTACCTTCCTCTGAACATTAGAGGAAACTACTAAATTCAAATGGAGGAAACAAAAAGGTGATAAAGAGGGCTTTATTATTTATTTATTTATTCAAGAAATTGTCATGCAAGAGAAACTAGACTTCCTACCGTCAAGGGGCTTACAACCCTTCTAGAAAGGAAAATAAGATGCACTAATATCTTCTATTCCCAGGCGATCTGTGACAAGCTCCATCCAGGAATTCAGATGTTTCCAGTCTCCTCTAATAGTTCCCTGGTCAGGATGGCTAGGGAGGGCAACTTGAAAGGTGATAGAAGTTTTGACAAGTAAAGATGAGAAAAGGGTTCATTCTGAGCAAGCAGGATGGACTGAGCCAGATGAGAAGTGAAGCAGGCAAATGTATCTTTAGGGAATGCTGACTAGTCCAGGCTAGCTGGAGGACGGGAGTTTATGCTGGGGAATAGTGAGAGACAGGTCTGGAAAGGTCAGGGTGGACTTGCATGGAAGGGCTTCAGATGCCAACACACAGGTGGCAGAAACCAGAGAAGTTTCAGAGTTGAGGGATAGCCAGGCTGAGACCAACTGGTCTGACAGCTGTGGTAGGGTAGACCTGAGCAGGGGAACCTAGAGTTAGGGCAGCCACTGCCAGTCATTTGACCCTCATACCAACCCAACTAGTATCCTCAGGTGGGGAAACTGAGAGGGCACATGCCAAGGTCATCGAGCTCATAAATGTTGGGAGTTGGTATAAACTCCTGAGTTTGTGAGAAGAGACATGATTGGGCAGAGGAATCAATGATGTCTTGAAACAGCAGCAGGTTGGGGGCAGGGAACATAAATGCTGGACTGTCTTGGATAGGCAATGGGGGGAAGGCAGGCAAAACTGGATTTTAAGAAACAAAATTTGAGACCTAAAAGAATTTAAATTTAAGTGGTACCCATATGTATTAGATTCAGCCAAAATCATGAAACCAAGTATTTTATCATGACACCATGACTGGCAATTTACAAAGAGTATAACAAGATTTTCTCATAACCAAGAAAGAAGGAAAAGAAAAAGGAAAGAGAAGAAAAAGGTGGTTTGAAGGTTGTATAGCAGCTTCCAAGTGAGAACATACATTTTTGGGTTTCTGAGTATACCAGAGTCACATTTTAAAGAGAAGGAGAAGAATAGAAGAGACCCTGGTGGGCTTCTAGGGTTAAAGTCATGATAACATACAGAACAAATGATAAATATGCAAAGGTGCAAGATCACTGAAATTGCTTTTCTCTGCAGACATGTCAGATGAATTTGGTTTTATTTTAGTTGAATTATAGTACATGTAAAATGTCCAACACAGGACCTAAGGCAAAGTAAGTGCAAGAAAAGGTTCTTTATCTTTTCCTTCTTAGCATCATCCCAACCTACCCAACAAAAAGTAAGACAGACTTTATTTCTCTGATAGTTTAGTTTGGAAAAATATAAAATAGTCTTATGAGTCTTCAAATTCCCACAGGGTAAAGTCCCTGAGTTCTGGCATCACCTACAAGTGAGTGGGGATGAGTATGAGAACAGAAGTTCTTTCCTCAAGAAGCAAATGAGCGCAGGGACATGAACAAACAGCAGGCCACTGAAAACAAGAGACTTTTTGTACTCTGGACACTTTATCTTATTCTACCAGTGACTCACCATAAAGAGCAAGTTCCTGTGTCAGGTGAGAGCTCAATCTGTCCTTCTTTGGTTAGAGAATTGTCCTTTATTACCACTTTGCCTCCTAGTAACTGATGAGTTAAGCTCTGGTAATGATACATTAGGAGAATAAAAAAATATTCATTATTATATATGCTATAGAAAAGGTACTCTGGTCACTCATAAGAATTTTAAGTAATATTGGATTGAAGAAAAAGGGCTCATGCTGCTAGTGCTCACCATCTTCTCTCTACTCTCCCTGACCAATCCCCCAAACTTCCTGTTTATTGTCTGCCCTTTCCTAAATGGTTATATGTGAAAGTGGTGTTAAGGTTGTTCAGTAAATCCTGGGGTGAAAGGTGCTGTTCCGTCACCCCACTCATAACAGATTTAATAGGCATGGTCTGTGGCTCCAAATATACACAACAAGGTCTCTTCTGCAATGATGAAAACTAAAGATCCAAGGTTATTTTTTTATGGTTGATGTAATACCCAGGTTAAGAAGGATGTCCTATGAAACCACAGCTGCTGATAAAGAGGTGATGGGGATTCCTGGACAACATCAGTGTCACACTTGGTAAGAAGGTGTCTCGGCTTCCGAATGCCTTTGTGGATATTCTTGTGGCCAGACTGTGGCCTTCAGGGCAGAGGGACTAAGTAAAAATACAGAACATTTGTAGGTCCAAATAATGTAACCAATGTAGCTTGTCACATCCAACCTAAGACCTTTTTTTTTTTTTTTAATTTGGATATTAAATTATACTTAGATTGGCTAAATTTTCTCAGATAAAAAAACAGGTACCTTGTCAGTAAAGAATATTTAAAGAGACAATGGAATAGAATGTTTAAAACGAGATTGTTGAAACATCAATAGTTATATCAAATTCTGCTGCCAAAAAGGAAAGGGTGGGCTGGGGTTTTGGCTCAGTGATAGTGTGCTTGCCTAGCATGAGTAAGACTCTGGATTCGATCCTCAGCACCAGATAAAATTAAATAAAATAAAGGTAAAGGTATCGCATCCAACTACAACTAAACACACACACACACACACACACATATATATATATATATGTATATATATGTTATATGTTATATGTTAACATATATATGCTATATGTGTGTGTGTGTATGTGTGTGTATATATATATATATATATATTTTTTTTTTTTTTTTTTTTTTTTTTAAGGAAAGGGCTTTTGTGCTTCTATTGACTGAGTGACTATAAATGAGACTTTAGGTCTGGCAAATGGTACCACTGGACTGGGATGATGGGATGGGCAGGTTGAAATCAGAAAGAAGGAAGAAGAGAGGGAGCAGTGAACAAAAGAAGTGAACAGCGAGTTGAAGAAAACATGCCAGGTACTAGAGTAGAATCTTAGGGCTCAGTTAAAAAAAAAAAAGACTATAGAGTGGTACCACTTCCTAGGGAGAAGTAGGGCCTGAAGCTGGAGCAGAATGACTGCCTGCTTCCATGGAGGGTCAGGGTGGAATGAGAAAGCAGTTGTGACTTTCAGAGTCAGGCAGAGAGAAGGGTTGTGAATGCTCTTGAGCAACTTCACACACTGAGGATTCTGCACTGATGGCGAAACTCAGTACCACAGAGAGTGGCTGTGATGCCATTTGTGACACTTTGAGAGAATCACAGAAAAGGAGAAAAGGAGTCAGAGAGAAGAGAATGGGATAGGAAAGGTCATAGGAAAGCAACAAATTCACTACACATTCCCCATGTGCTCCCCAGGAAAATGACAGAAGAGTAGAGGCATTTTCCTTGGATAACAGTTGTATCTTATTTGGAATGAGTGTCCTTCCAGGAGACTGTACTGCCACAAGGACAAGGGTGATACAGCTTAGTCATCCATGTGGCCTGAGTAGTCAGCATGGCGTCTTGCATGTGGTGTGTGTTGCCATCTATTGTTGTTAAGATGCCAAGATTCCTTCAGAACCAGTACCTTTTAATAGTGGTTCACAGAATGCTCAGAACAGCTGAAAAGGACCATAGATCATGTCCAATTTCCTGATAAAACTTGCTAAGTAGAGCAACACAACTGGCTCATGATCACACTCTACCCACAGATATTCTGATCCCTGGAGGGAACCGGAATTGGAATTTTTAACAAGCATCACATCAACCCCGAGCTGATGGAATTCACTGCAGGTGCTCCACAGACCACAACCCAGGGACATATTACATTACAGTATGTGGTCTGGCTTTAAGAACTGAGATCAAGCTGAGAGTCCCAGGGATGAGTAACAGTCAGCAACATTTCCTCATAACAATTAAGGAATTCTACTTTGTAAAAAATGTTTTTGATCAAAACCACAATGAAATATCACTTCACAATGACTGTGATAGCTGTAATGTTGACAATAAAAAGTGTTGGCAAGGATGTGGAGAAACTGGAACCCTCATATATTGCTGGTGGGAATGTAAAATGGTGTGGTCACTTTGAAAAGCAATTTGGCAGTTC
This sequence comes from Sciurus carolinensis, assembly GCF_902686445.1. Classification (NCBI taxonomy): domain Eukaryota; kingdom Metazoa; phylum Chordata; class Mammalia; order Rodentia; family Sciuridae; genus Sciurus; species Sciurus carolinensis. The sequence goes on along the minus strand of NC_062214.1, from coordinate 167,251,383 downwards.
TTCAACATGTTAAAACAGAAAGTTAACATATGACCAACAATTACACTTCTAGATATATTCCCAAGAAAAATGAAAACATATATCCATGTAATAACTTGTACGTGAATCTTCACAGTAGTGATATTTACAAGCTGAAAGTAGAAAAGAAATAACCCAAATCCTCAGGGGCTGCAAGCATTTGGTGATTGCCAAAGGCTGCAGAAGAGCATAGGGAAAGGGGGAGGGAATGGGGAGTGACTGCTAATGAATTTAAGATTTCTTTTGGGGGTAAAAATGTTCTAAAATTCAATGTGGTGACAGTAGTTGTACATTTCTGAGTAAACAAAAATACTGAATAGTATACCTTAAGTGAATCTTATGGTATGTGAATTATATCTCAATAAATCTGTTTAAAATATTTTGAAATATCATGCTAATTTGTAAGCCTCTAAATAATTTTAATACCAGAGCCTACAAGTAAAAGATTACAGAAGGAAGTCATGTAACGTATCTGAGTGAAGTGGGTCAGGTGTAAGGTAAAGGGAGTGGCGTGAACTTTGGCAAGCTGGGAGAGGCATGCCCATCTAAAGGGAGCAGAAGCTGCCCAGGTCTAATGAATTGTCACCTGCAAGAATGTGATGCACTGTTTTGACATCTTCCAATTCTGAGAAGAAGTAAAGAGCCTAGGTCTCTATATGACATCCCTCAGTTTTTAAATGCTGACACTGAATCCATATTTTTTTGAAGTCATCATTGAGAGAGTCAAGAAAATATAACTACAGGTTGGAGGATCCTATGGCTGCCACCTTGTGTAAATCCACAAGGTCACCTTTGGATGATTTTTCCTATACATTCACCTTTCCAATGCAGTTAGTAAAGTGGACTGCATTCAAGTTGCTCACAAGACTTTTTATATGCTAAGTTTCCTCCACAACTTGGAAAATCCAAGCAGTTAACAAATATCTATCACAGACCGCTTAGGTGTGAGGCACTAGAAGGTAGGCGCAGCATAAAACTAGAGCACAAGTCAAGAGAAGTCAATTTTCATCACAAAGTAAAGTGCTGCATCCCTGAGGGAGGCAGCTCCAGCAGCCCGCAAGATGGTTATGCATATGGCACTAAACTAAGCCTCTGTAGTTCCAGAACACTGCCAGCGGGTCCCATTTTGTGATACTTCACACTGGCTCTGGACTATCTGAATTCATTTACTTTTCATTGCCTCAGTGAACAGCAGGAAGAAACACTCAAGAGTTTCTCCATGTGCTTATGAGCTTCAATTTCAAATGCAGCTCATTCGTGCAGAGTCAGGAGGGAATAGACACTTTGAATCCAGGTGCTCTGTAGGTTGGAAGAGTTTTAAAACTCTGTGTTAGTTCCATTGCAAAAAAAAAAAAAAAAATACAGTTCTCAATAATTCTCATATGAAGAAATTTCCCAGGACAGGGACTTTAGAGGCAGATACATTACGGCACACATAATTGAGATAGCAAGTGAATGAAAAGGTGAAGGGGCAGCTGATCTGATGGAAAATCATACAGGTGTCCTTGAAAATGGACAGGTGCTGGGAAATCAATTTGTGTCCTCCCTCAGAGACTTGAAGAATAGATTGTTACAATCAGTTAAGGGGCTGCTTACAAGTAACACTCTTTGTGTGGATGTCTACAAATCTATATAGCATGAGCAGTCTTGGGAATCAAGGCCAACCAGGGAAAGTTGAGCAGAGGCATGTGTTTAGAGTTCTAGAGAACAACTCCCCAACTCCTCCCCAAAGCAGACACAAACTAACAGCCTAGAAGAGGTCAGTGTCCTACTAGCCTTCAAACCTCATTAAAAATCTCCTCATTAAAAAGTTTTTCACCCATAGGAAGAGGACAGAATCCAAAGTGTGTACCACCACAGAAACAACAGATATGATTGTAAAGCATTCTGTTAATTGATTCCTGAAATTCTCTCTATACAGCAAGGTGTATAGGCCTTGATAGACAAAATGAAAAGAATACACTCTGCTGTCCTTGGCACGTTCTCTTTTGCTTGAATGATCTGTTGGCTGGCCTGGCTTCATGTACTTTAGGTACTTCTCCTTTCTTGACCATTCTATGGTTATCTACTGGACTTCTCCATCTGAATGTCTTCTCTTATTAAAACCTTTATTTAAACTCAGCATGTTACAAGTAACCTCAATATTTTCTAAGGTTGCTTTTTCTTGGTTTTTCTTGTTGATGGCATCATTATCTACCCAGGGTATCATCTGAACACCAACCCCTGTACCCGAACATTCATTGCAGTCTTCTCATCTGAATTCTGAAATGCATTGCAAATCTATCTCCTCTCTTCTCCCCCTGCTGCTACTACTTCCAGACAGCTTTCCAACTGGGACTTTTGTTACCCTTTTCTGTCACTCCATACTATCATCAGAATTCTCTTTCTAAAATGTAATGAAATAATATTACTTTTTTCTTTAAAACTCCCATAAACCTTTCTAGTACTTACAGTATGCTATACCAGGCCCAAAACAATCTTAACCTATTTAGGCTTATTTTTTTTCCCCATAATTCTATTTAAATGTCTTCTTGTACCTGAACATATTATACTCTTTCACATCTCTTACCATTTATATATGTTGTTTTCTGTACTGATGATGCTCCTCCCAACCTTGTCAATCTGGAAAATATGCATTTATTCTTTTTTTTTTTTTAATTTATTTTTTTTTTTTACGGTTACATAGGGTAATGATGTTTATTATATTTTCCCCCTCCCCCCCTGCATTTATTCTTGATGTACCAACTCAAATATTTCCTTCTGTCCTTCACAGAAATATCTGCTATTTCTTCGATGCTTCCCCAAGTATTTTGCTCAGACCAAACACAAAGCACTAATTCAATGAAACTTCAGGTTTACATGACTGTCTTATTTACAGCTATATCTCCAATGGCTAGTATACTCAAATATTTAATAAATGTCTATGAACTGAGTGAATAAGCCAGAAGATTAACACATCACAAAATCAAGAAAAATGAACTTTCTGGTATAACTGAGAAGTATAATTGCAAATATAAAAATGAACAATTTCTTCTACAACAAACTTAATGATGGGGAATATTAGACAGGCAAAATAATGTGATTAGCATATACACTTTGGTGTGTTTTCTGTTGTTTTTATTGTTAGTTATGACATGGTCCACTGTCCATTTAAACAGATAAAAAGATAATATGTCATGATAGAATTCTGCTAAGTAACCAACCTCCAATACCTAATTTTACATTAAGAAACTAAAATACTCACATACAACCAAGTTTCCTAATGCACATGAAAATATCCTACTTCAAACACATGTCTGAGCCAGTGGCCTCTGGCCATAGCCCACGTACTAGCATCTGAGGACAGTGTGCTTAAAGTCTTTTGGCAATGTCTTCTAAGTTTTTCTATAGACTAACATCAAACCAATTTATCTGACCTCCTTGATCTACATAGTCCGTCCACTACCTACAGCTATTTTCTAGAGGCCTGAATGAGTCAGAACAAGAAAATGATTAATCAACTTGGAGAGATTTGAAAGCTGGAAAAGGGCCATCCTGTGAGTAAAGCCTTGGAGCTGTGGGACTGCAGCAGTTGGAAAGTTAGGGGATTTCCATGGTTGAAAACATTTGGCCAGCTTTCTATTATCCTCTGACCTTGCAATAAGACAGAACAGACCAAGCTGGGTGATTTACCTCTGACAATATCCTATGTCTGCTGCCTTTGGCTGTTCACTCTGACTTGACAAAATCAAAGTAATTCCCCCTGAGCCTTATGACTTTGGAAATAGCTCAGAAAATTCCCTCTGCTTTTTCCTCCCAATGGATGACATTCTCAGTCCTTGGCTGCACTTTTACGTTTAGTGAGGTTTAAATTAGAAGTAAATACAAAGCACCTAGAACAGTACTTGGCAAATAGTCAGGTGGGTCTGCTCTTTTGTTAGACCAGGTTGGTTTCCCAACACCTAGGGTGTATAGCACCGTCTTGGTTTTCCTTTTGGCCAGTTGTTACCCTGCCAGTACAAGGTAAAATTACTTCTCAGGCTTAAGATTTGTATTACTTGCCAGTATTCCTTATTTCATCTATTCAAATCCTCCAATTCTCTTTACTGAGGACTTGACTTCCAAAGTTACTTTTTAAAAAAATACTACTCTAGTATTATTAAACTTTAATATCCCCAGAGTACTGAAGACACTGCATCTGTGTAATTTATTTGCATTCCCCTCATTTGTTGTTTAATATGCAATATTATATTAATGAGAGGAGGGCTTCTTGATTTTCTGATCTATTTATCTCCACTGGTTATGCCTTTACCTTAATTTTCTTGCATTTCCACATTACATACACTGCCCCCCTTTCTTCTTTCATTTAAACCTATGAATCACTTGGATTTTATTACCATCTCTTCCTTTCCTGGTTCTGCTTTCTGTTCTATCACTGCATCTATAATACATTCCTGTGCCTACTCTCAATAATGTGTCAGCAGGATATGTGGATGCCTGGTTGTTTATTGGTCTCCTGTCCCTATTTCTCTTCTTAGTATATATCATCTATTTTTCTTATAAATTTCTTAGAATCTCAATCTCGTCTACTTATTTGACAAAGAAATAGGTTTTTACAAAGATGTCTGCTTAATTCTCTTCCCCACCAGAAAATATCCAAGTACTTCTCCATTCAGCAGACATTATCTTACATACAAACATATGCACGTAACATTCACTGTCAGGGTTCTTATTCATTGGAACTTGCTGAGCAGTGACAGCCACTGCTTTTCACTGCACTGGCAAGCAGGAGGTTTTGCCTTTTGGCACACAGGTCAGTAAATACATTGGGGATTAACAGCAAAGAGATAAGAAGAGTTCAGGGGTGGGGTAACTAGAATGGTGGGTTGGAGAAGAAAAAGTAAGGGAATTTGAGGAAAGGGAAGCAAAGTTTCAGACTAAGCAACTAAATGGGGGTTGGGCAAAGATTTAGAGAGAAAACACAGGAATGGAGGAAGAAAAGCAGAGTGACTGAGGAAAAGAAAAATCAGGAACAGGCACAGAGAGAAGAAAAAGGCAGCGTGCAGCTTTTTCACTTGAAAAAGAAAGCATGAGGAAAAACATTTAGGAATAAGTAAATACAGATGAGAAGACATTCCAAATCAATGTGTCATCCTCATTTTAAAATTGCTTTTGTTATTATGATCAACTGTCCTCAAAATGGCTTATTACAAATCCCTCAGCCTACAGAAGCAGAAATACCCATCTTGCAATTTGTTTGAGGTCAGTTAGTCAAAACCCTCAAGAACTCAAATCCTAACACTCTATACAACTCAAAAGTGAGCAAATAACTGAGATGTTCTTCTGACAGTTTACCTCTAATGCCTAGCCCTAATTTTGGCCTTCCATATATGATAAACATGATGATGGGGTTTTCTATCATGGTCAAAGAATTTTTAAAAATTCTATTCCAAACTTCAATGACCAAATAGTCCTCTTGCTACTGATCTAAATTCTGAAAGTACATTGGAGGCAAAAGAACATTAAAATCACAACCAAGAACTCCTAAGCTGAATCAGGGCCACTTTGGTAACTGTGAAGAAGCAGAAATCCCTTATAAAGACCATTTCTTGACTAAAAGGCTGAACTTGTTCCCTCACTATATAACAGATTGTGCAGTGGATATCTATTGTCTTCCAGTCTCCTTTTCTTTTGGTAGAAACACTCTGGTTTAGATTTGGGTAACTACTGCCTAACTTCCTTATGACCAGTGCTGGTAAAACTATCTTCCAAGGTACAGGGCCTTCCCCTGGATAAGAGGCAGGCCTATAATTTAAGCCAGCCAGTCAGGCTCTCTTCCGAGAATTTGAACAATTAAGATCAGAAAATATCTGGAGTGAATTCATTCCATCAATGGTAACCTGACATAACTGTCTAACAGTTTCTGGTCCCAGTACTCCTAGAGCTATCCTGCTTTGGAAACTGTTCTTCTTAAGGATATGACCTACTCCATATCCATCCAAAAATTACACTTTATTCCTTTAAGTTGGCCAAGGGGTTAATTGCTATTACTTGCAATCCAAAACCTGTATGAATACAATGCAAGTTACAAAGAATGAAAAAAATCACCTATATAAGACTGTCATACAATTTGGTGCTTTTTGTAACCTCTTAACTACTTATAGGCCATGCCTCTTCTGTGCCATCTCAATTCTGGACACCCAGCTGAAAAGTTTAACTGACACTGAAGAACAGAGGTACAATATGGTGACATGCTAGAAACCTGTCGAGTTGAAATTTTAGGATGACCAGAGGGTGACAGCCTCACCCAAATGGCACCAAAAACTGGTCAGGACTATTCTGTCCAGTCCTAAGTCATCTGTGTACAGATGAGATAGTTTTGAGAGTGGGACAAGGTACAAAGATAAAACAGATCTATGACACAGCTCTGAGCCTATTCCCAATTTGAAGGTTTGCCTAACCAAAAGGGCAAGTCCCAAACTGGAGCTGGGATCTTGTTCTGTCAGCTACAGTTTTCAGGGTCATCCTCTTTACCTGGAGACAAGATGAATGAATGACCAACTGAGCATTCTTCAGTGTACACCAAAGGCCTGTGGGAATGTAGCTGAGCCTAGACTGAAGACCAGGACATAGTTACTCCCAATACCCTGGAGACAGCCCCACTCTGAAACTGGCTGTGAGAAGATGATATCTACTCATAAAGCAATTTCTTTCTCATCCTGCAACATATGAGACCTTGAAAATGGCAAATTCTTGTCATGATTAAGAGGAATAATCCAGAAGCATCTGCTCTAATGTCTCACTTTAACTTGCACTGAGAATTGTCAAGAAGTCTCAAAAATTATTTCATCTTATCATATACTAAAAACACTGAATAGTGTCTTTTGGGGTTTAAGAATGAGTAAAGTTTCAGGACTTACCTGTTGGTTAATTCAGAACTTCTATAGTATATTTTTAGAGAACATTAGGTTTTCTTACTAAATCTGCAGGTATCTAGGGTTCCAGATCAGTGTCAGAAAAATTATACTTTGTTCCCATGCACATAGTCTATAGAAAGTTACAAAAGTTGAGATATAGAAGCGGCCTTAGTGATTTGGATTAAATTCCATCATTTTACAAAGGACAAATTGCATGCAAGGTCCAAGGTCAAGAAATAGTGACAGCACAAGTCACAGCACTGGCAGTGATCAGGCTAAATGTAGAATACAAATTATATGACTTGTGACCAGAGTTCATTTCTTTGTATCAAGTGCTTTAAAATAAAACTGTTTTAAACCCATAGTAAATTCTCATTCATTTATCCCCCTCAACACAAATTCATCAAGCATGTCTGATATGCCATGAGCTGTTATAAATATGGACAAAAAATGATAGAACTAAGTTCCTTTAAAAAAAATCAAAAGAGAGTGATTTTGAAAAGCAACAGTTCTGTTTCAATTTTCACACTGTGGTAAAAGCAAGAGAATGAAATGACTTCAATTTTCATACCAGTAATGATTCAACATCATTCAAGCAGTACATGCATTGTTTTGCCAGCAAAAGGGAACATTTTCCCCAAGCTAATCATACTTCCTATGAAGCCCAAGAAACCACTTTGATTCTCCCATCTCTAGAGTAGAAGTGAGATGTTGAGTCTTGCCTAGGATTGCGAGGAGGGAACTATGCTGAAAGAAAGCATGCACTTTGGAGCTAAGACACCTGAATTTAAATTTAAATTCTGGCTCTGCCATCTACTACTTTGTGACCTTGGACACCTTCCCTTAATCTTGAATTTTTTACCTATAAAATGGGGATAAAATTCCTTACTATAAAAACTAGACATAATGTATGTAAAGCAGTTAGATCATTGCTGATACAGAGTAAGCCCTTAATACATAATAACAATCATTACTACCACCATAATAATAATAATTAGTAACATAACAGGATCTATAGAAAAATTCTATAGGAACAAAACTATATCACATTATCTCCTCTCTGCTATCCATGAAGAAGCATTTTAAAATAATAACACAGAGCTGGGAGTGTAGCTCAATAGTAGAGCACTTGCCTAGCAAATGAAAAGCTCTGGCTTTCATCCCCAGTACTGCAGAAAACTTTCTTTTTTTCAAAAATAATAATGCCATACAATGGATAGCATTACAGGATTCCAGGATGCTAGGCAAGTATATATATATGTATATACTTAATATGTGTATATTTAATGCTCAGAAATGAGAATATTACTATATTTTTCAGTACTCCACTCCAATTTTGCTTGTTAGTAGATACTTCCTTATATCCATACCAAATCTTTCATGCCATAGTTTAAGCTTCTTGTGTTGTCCTGAGGTGAGATGGAAAACACTAGTCACTGTGTTCTTCTTAGCGTCATTGTGTACGTAAAGATTGCTATTAAATTGCCCTTTATCCTTCTTTCTTTCCATGCTGAGTAATCCCAGTTTCTTTAAATTCCCTCATAGTTCTTTCCCAATCCTTTAATCACCTTTGTGGCTAAACTCTCAGCCACCTCTAGATTCAACCCCTCCACATTAATTACAAATTGCTGAACTGGGCACAATTTCCAACTACGGTTCTGAATGTTGACTAGCAAGCTGAATGTGTCATGGTTCTTGCAAAGTAGTTGTCTAAATTAGCATCCCATGATTATGCTTTTGCACTGCATGCTATACTGTACCTTATGTTCTACAGGCTGTAGTTTGTAGAGCCTCAATCTAGAAAGAAAGTTGATTTTTTCAGGTTCTCCATAGCACATTGAAACTTGAACTGCCTGCCTCCCAGCTCTCACCATGTTTCTATCTCCTCCAAGCAATTAGGGAGAGCTAACTTTAATGAGAATCCAGATAAAACTTTTGAGTATGAGAGTAAATAAGCTGAACAAGAATCCTAAAATTTGTATCAGATATAAAGATAAGTAGGTTTGGGTTTATGGAGGATCGTTCCTTTACTAGTACAGATAATTCAGTAATATCTAAGAAGTGAAATACCGAAACAAGTCACTGAAGTGCAATCTACTTATCATTTATTGTTCCTGGAATGTTTTAGGTTTCTCTTCATAATTTTTCTAAATTTAAAATGTTTATAAAAATATTTTTATAAATTTCACAATAGTATGTAAAACAAGAGGTAAGTGAAGAGAGAGAAAGGGGTATTGGGGTAGGAATGACAGTAGAGTGAAACAGACATTTTTACCTCATGTGCATATGACTGCATGACCAATGTGATCCTACAATTTGTATAGTAGAAAAATGAGAGATCACACTTCATTTATATATGATCTATCAAAATGTATAAATGCATTCTACTGTCATGTACAACTAAGTAGAACAAAAATAATAAAAATAAATAAATAAAACAAATATTTTCTCCTGTGTTTTTTCTGTTAGTATTGTAGAGGCTTAAAAGAAAATATCTCTTAAAGATTCATTTCTTACTTATGTAAAAATGTACCATGGTAGTCTAAGAACAGCAATTTCCTGAGACTGAATACATTTCTATGTCTATGTCTATCTCTATCTTACATATATATACAGATTTTTTGGTCATCCTAGGGATTAAACCCAGAGCTTCAACATATGCCAGGCAAGTGCTCGACCACTGAGCTATATCTCCAGGCCTGAGCCTAATATTAACATCAACTTAGTAAATACTTAACACCTACTATGCACACACTGGGTCTTGGAGAACTGGATAAAATATAAACAGAACACAATGTGAACCTGAAAGCATTTACAGAGGAGTGATATTAGGCATTGGGGAATGAGTAGAATTTTGACAGATGCTCAGGATGAAGGAAGATTCACCAAGCAAAGGAATGCCTAAGCAGTGTTTCCTGTTTCTTAGATGCAGAGCTGAATTGCTTATGTAGATGATGAGACCCTGGCAAAGGATGAGATTGGGAGAGAACGAAATTGGATCCTGAACAGATGCTATTTTTACAATAATTTTTCCAACTAAAAGTTGTTCTTGAGATTCATCCAAGTACTGTAACAGAGTCACACCGTTTCAGTGCAATCTCAGGATGAGAAAGCAACTAATTAATCCAACAGGTTTTGTGCAGGATGACACTGCAAAAAAAGAGGTGACTTAAAAGGTCTGGCAATAAGGAAAGAAAGTCACTTGCTTTTTGTAGTTTAAATAAGTTCATCCTTCACAGGTTCACTTTTTTTTCTTTATTCCACACCAGGATTGTTTTGCCCTACTTGGCAAACATGGAACTTCTTTGTGCATGTGTGTTTCTCAGAAAGAACAACAACAAAAAATGTGGCTAAGGTTGATTTGTAATTTTTCACTGTGGTTTTGAATCATGGATGATATCAGCAGAGTTACAGAAATTGGGTTTGTCAGTTAAGCCTCCCTCCCTGCCGGCTAAGCAGCAGAGCATGAAACATAAACCATAAAGAAACAATGGCAAGGCTCAGGGGTTATTTGTTGTTATTCTCCAAATACATCTTAGTGACAGAATGGAAAATGGTCAATTGGGAATCCAAACTCCATTGCCATCAAAGCCAGGATAATTTCTTAGGTTAGGATTTTCTTTTCTTTTCTTTTCTTTTCCTTTTTTTTTTTTTTTTTTTTTTTAAGTTTTAAACATTTGTTAACAAAGGAGAATGAAAGTGGTTGAGAAATGTCTGAGAATGGTTTGGCAGAATGGGGTCTGTGGCTTAACTAGCCAGAAGGAATTATGAGTTATCGTGGCAGACTTCTCAATCCACATCCCCTTAACAATTGCACATGCCTCTAGGCTTGTCCCATACAAAAATCTCCACAATAAATTAAGGGAGTTGAAGAACTGGTCAGGAGTTGGTAAATTTGGAGGGCTGTGAGAACACTATATGTATGTGTTCACAGGCACACATATGTGTTCATGAGTGTGTGTCCTTGCAATAGAAAATGAACAGCTATAGAAAACAAAGTATATTCATTAGACATTTATTAAAACCATATGCATCCTAAATCAGGCCTTGGGATAGGCAGAGATAATAAGTAATGAGACAGGGATTCTAAAAGGGATTCTTGAAAGGGATTCCAAACCAGGAGAAAAAGAATATAAAATATATTCAACTGGATATGGGAAAGTTTCTATGCTCCAAAATTGTGAACATATGGGATTTTCCCACTAAGCAAGACAGGGAAAATATGTGTGTGTGTGTGTGTGTGTGTGTGTGTGTGTGTCCAGTGTGTGTCCTTTTGGAAAAAACAAACTAACAGTTCAGATTTGGGCATTCTGAACAAACACTTGGACACGTGGACTTGGAGCTCAGAAGAGAGGTGCAGACTGGATGCAGAGATCTGGGACTCGCCAGGATATGGTGGATGCCATAGGCATAAATGAGAGATGGACAGTAAAAAAAGAACCAAAGGCAGCATCTAGAATGCTATCAACGATAATTCAATAAATACCTCTATTATTCTGTGTAGTCATTTTGTGAGGTACTTCCAGGCATAGAAAGATGAAGAAAATGTAGTTCCAGTCCTCAAGGGGATACATACTATGATGAGTATTTGAGTAAAACAAACAACTCTCTCTCTCTCTCTCCTTGGTGCCAGGGATTGAACTCAAGGGCACTCAACCACTGAGCCATATCCCCAACCCTTTTTTGTATTTTATTTACAGTCAGAGTCTCACCGAGTTGCTTAGTGCCTTGCTAAGTCACTGAGGCTGGCTTTGAACTTGCAATCCTCCTGCCTCAGCCTCCCGAGCCACTGGGAACATTTCTCTCTCTTGATTCTATAGGGACACCCCTATAGTCACCTCACCCCCCCCCCGAATTCATTGAGGTGACATAAGAAAATATTATTCTATGCTTTCTCAGTCATAAGTTTTAAATTTTGTTTCTAAATTTAAGATTATCAATTGTCAACTTTATCTCTGCCATTAGAATAGTAAATATCTTAGCCAGGTATGGTGACACCTGTAATTCCAAACTACTTGAGAGACTGAGGCAGATTTTGCAAGTTTGAGTCCAGCCTCAGAAACTTAGGGAGACCCTGTCTCAAAATAAAAAGGACTGGTGATGTGACTCAGTGCTTGCTGAGCATGTTTAAGGCCCTGGGTTCAATCTCCAGTACTACAGACAAACAAAAAGTCAAACAAACAAACAATAATCCTAAGCTCCTTGATGTCAGGGGCCACTATAGCATTTATTTCTTTTTCACATTCTTAAGATCATACATGAGAGTAATACCTATACCTTGTCGAGCACATCTCATATACCAGACATTACTTTTAAGTGATTTTTAGAAGTTATTTTACTGAAACATCACAACATCCTACAAGGTTGGTACTGCTATTCCACTTCATAGATGCTACACAGATGCAGATACAACTGTTGGCAAACAGCACAGCCATGACACAAGTCCAAATTTATCTCAAGTTCATGGAAGCAAACTCATGCTCATAAGTTTCCTCAGGCTGTTTACTGCTCAAGCAAAGGAAAGAGATAATCACCATCAGTGACAGGAGGGAAGTTTTATAATAACTGGGCATCTTCCATCAATAACCTCCATCCAATCCCATCTACTCCCTGGCCCACCTTAGGAAATTAGTTATCATGCCTTGAGAAGCACACTGCTCTAAGACAATTTAGTGAATGTCTAAATTTTTGAGGAATGAAAACCTATTACATCCATAATAGGACTTGTTATATTCATAATATCATGAACATATCTATTTAAAGATGAAATAAGTAATGTTCTATGCAGATTTGCAGGTTGGCTTTGAGTCTTTCCCCCAGTTTATAAATAATATTATGTAGAGTAGAAAAATTAGGGATTGAAAGGGATTTTATTAAATTGAAGAGTAAAGAATGAAAGGCTGAGCTAAGAATGTAGTTCTGTGGTAGAGTGCTTGCCTAGCATGTGGGAAGTTCTAGATCCAATCCCCAGTACCACAAAAAGAAAATGGGGAAAAAAAAAAAGACAGAAAGAAATAAAAGACTAAGCCAGTTATCCTACTCCTTCGTACATATACAAGGAGTTAAATTCAGCATACTACAGTGACACCACCACATCAATGTTTACAGCAGGACAATTCACAATAGTAAGCTATAGAACCAACCTAGATGCCCATCAATAGATGAATAGATAAAGAAATTGTGGTGTATATATACACAATGGAATATTACTCAGCCATAAAGAAGAATGGCTTTATGACATTCACTGGTAAATGGATTAATCTGGAGGCTATCATGCTAAGTGAAATAAGTCAGTCCCAAAAAACAAAAGGTCAAATGTTCTCTCTGACAAGTAGATGCCAACACACAACAAGGGGTGGGAATGGGGAGAGAATAGAAGTTCAGTGGATTAGACAAAGGGGAATGAAGGGAAGGAAGAGGGAATAGGAACAGGAAAGACAGTGGAATAAATCTGACGTAACTATGTACATACGTGAATACACCACAGTGAATCTCAACATCATGTACATCCATAAGATCCTAATTAGAATAAGACATATTCTATTCTATCCTATGAATATTCTATTCATATTCTATGCATGTATTAAAATATCAAAATAGATTCTACTGTCATGTATAACTAAAAGAACAGATAAAAAATGTAAAAATCTTAAAAAGAAAAGAAAAATTAATTTATTTCCTTGATATAACATATACTATGTAACCTCCAAATAATGCCTCTTCTGGGGGACCTTAAGTGAAATAATTTTCCCCCTTTTATGTCACTTACCATATTCTATTTTGAGTCCTCTTTTCTGCATTTGTATTCTATTTTATATCAGTCCATGCACGCAATATTAAAGATATTTGTAAAGCCTTGTCTAAATTTATACATAAATGGCCCAATGCCAATTTTGTTCAAAAAAACTAAATAATCCAAAACCTCAAAACTGACAGAATATTCCTGGGGAAAGAATGGAGCAGATCATTTGACATTAATATAATTCTGAGTTTAATAACCAGGCAAGAATAAATAAAATGTGAGGTGTCCATACAACATAATATTATTCAGCTATAAAAAGAATGAAATCCTGATTGCGACTATAATATGAATCAACCTTATTGTTATGCTAAAAGGAAGAAATCAATACAAAAGGCAATATTTTGTTTTTGGTTTCATTTATAAGAAATGTCCAGAATAAGTGAATCCATAAAATAGAAAACAGAGGAAATCAGATGTGACTGCAAATGGGCATTGAATTTCCGTTATGGGGTGATGAGAATAATCTGGAATTCCACAGTGGTGATACCTGTGCAACCTAGTGGATATACCAAAAAAAAAAAAAAAAAAAAAAAAAACCACTGAATTATGCACTTTAAAATAAGTGTATTTTATGGTATAAAAATGACATCTCAAAAACTGCAATTAAAATACAATTCAAAATTCAAGAAAGGAAATGAGATTCATTAAAAAAAATACTTAGGAATCACAAAATAATGTTGTTGTTTGTTTGGAACAGTACTAGGGATTTAACCCAGGGTGCTCTGTCACTGAACTACATCCCTAGCCCTCTGTATTTTTTTTCATTTTGAGACAGGGTCTTGCTAAATTGCTGAGGTTGACCTAGAACTTGAAAGTCTCCTGCCTCAGCCTCTTGAGTGGCTGAGATTACAAGTGTGAGTCATCTCACCCAGCACAAAACAATCTCTTTATTAATGAATTGGTCAGGCTCTATGTACAAGAGCACCAAGTTCTGGGATCCAGATGGTTTAAAGGAGAACCGCAAGACAGATTAGACTTGGAAAATAGATTTATATGGAATACTAACATAATGGGGATGATTCTATCTGAAAATCCAAGTTAAAGGTGGTGATTTAATAACAGTTTCTTGAAGTACATGAGGATTCTTAAGCAGAGAATAGTAACCAGCTGTTTTCCATCTGAAGACAGAGCAGAAAGAAGTGGGTTCAGAAGATAATATATGGGATTTAGACATAGGAAAAAGTTATCCTTACAGTGACAGTTTAACAAAGGGCAATGTCATTGCTGGTCTCCAAAACAGGGGCAGAAGACTGACCCTGAGGACTTTTCAAGAGTATTTTCAAAGCTATAATTATGAATTTGTCATTATGCCCATTCTAAAGTATACCTTTTCTCTTTTAAGATTTAGGTGACCAAGTGGAATAAAAGGAAAGACATGCTATGGACTAGATGAAGTCCAAACAGGTTAATTAGAGTAAGTTTCTGTAAAGTAATTCTAACTTCCTACTGGTTCCCTTCATAAAGTTTCCTCATGAGAGGAAAAATATTGTTCTGCTCCAAATGAACTGAGAGGCTTTTACATATAAGATCCAGATTCTATGCCAGCAACATTCCCATGCTAGGTGTTTTAGCTACTTAGAAGTTCCCTGTCTCTCTATTAAACTTTGTAGTGCTTTATAGATTTTCCCTAATTTGGAGAGTATCACTGATGTCAGTCTTCTACCCACCTACCTGTCCAGGAGACTGAAGAAACACTCCCATTGCCCTATCACCAGACTTGCTACTTTGCCGAACCACTCCTGCTCCGCATCACTATGTGTGACAACTTCTACTGTTGCCAGGCTGCAATAATGTGCTGTTGTATTATATATACAACCCACTATCTAGCACTTCCTATCTCCACATGGAAAGTTCCATAAATTCCAACTTCAAGTTATACTGTAAATTATTAATCACCTAATTTTTCAACATTGTTGTATAAATATTCTGATACAATCAAGGAGGTTTTTCAGCTCTTAACTACATGTTTTTCATCTCCAAAGAAAGACCAATACAGTGATGTCATAAATATACATTTGAAATTATGATTTCTGGGGGCTGGGGTTGTGGTTTGGTGGCAGTATGCTCACCTAGCATGCATGAGGCCCTGGGTTCAAACCTCAGCACCACACAAAAATAAAAAAAAAAAAAGGTATTGGGTCCACCTACAACTAAAAAATATATTTAAAAATAAGAAATTATGATTTCTGTCATTTGATTAAATAGATATGAAAATCAATGTGAATGCCACATCAGTAGCACTTATATTCAGGTAACAGTATAAACTAAGTCATCACTTAGAGGTTAGCATGCTTTCCAAAAAGTATATATTTCTAGAATGCCCATCCTCAGAGTATCACAAATATCACCAGCAGCCACATAAACTGTACTAGCAGTGATACTTAACAAACAATACTTAACAAACAGCAGATATCTCATCTTGCTGAAGCCAGAATCAAAGTTAGACGAGAAATGAACCAGGCGATATTACAGTCTTTTTCCTAAACCCTGGTACTCACTTGGCAGTGGATAGAGCTCGGGGGTGGGGGCAACATCAAATAATCTTTATGAGTCAGAACAGAACAGGTCTTAAAATTGTTCTTGGCTCCACTGCCCCTGGGTCAGCTGCTGAAACAGAAGTCAGGCTATGACTTATAGGCTTACATTAATTTTCCTTATGCTGCTTAATTTTAGGAGCATAGTTTCCACGTACTCTAATTTCTTGTTTTCGGTGTTGTATGACATGTATTGTAAATAGTGTGAAGTTGATGTAACTGTACAACATTAAAGTTATATCCCCATTAGGTCTATAATCTAAAGACCTGTTACAGATAAGGAACTGTTCTGACCTCTGGTAACTACTGAGAATTATGGAGAAATTCAACAAGGCTCTTTTGCTTGAGACTAACTTTAAACAAGAAGATCTTGCTAAATTGTACAAAGTTTTCCTTTCAAAATTAAGTAGACAAACACTTTATATTTCAGATCCTGAGTCCCCATGATTTTCTGTTTTAGGAAAATATTCTTGTACATGAATGCCTAACTCCCTACTACATATTCTTCTTGTCTCACTTCTCCACAAAGACTAGGAAAGTGAGGCATATCAAACTCACTTTGGCCCAGAACCACACAATCCCACCAACAAACAGATCTTGTGAATACCACTCTGGTCAGGAACTGTGTTTTCACCCACAGCAGTCCTTGACTCTGAAGAGGCTAAGGTCCCCATCCTTAGTCTGATGAAAGTAGAACCCACTTCCCTGACCACACATTCCATCATATTGTACTGGCTAACTAAAACAGCACTTATGTTCTTTATCAAAAGACTACTATCCACTTTCTTTATAAAAGAGCTACAAACATCATATTAATTAACCACAAACAATATGCCTTTACATATTAAGCTCTCTGAGATCTATACATAACTGATAGCATGAGATTTGAAGCTGGTGGTTTTTAGGGAGGAGGGACAAAAAGTGGTCTAAAAGCAGCAGTAAGGAATAAGGAGGCCACTAGTCCACCTCCAGACCTAGTGGTAAGAACTATGGAGATAGCATTGCCACCAGTTAAGAGGGTAGCAGGAAAAGCAGCATGCTCAGGAGAACCAGATTTCTGTTGAGAGTTAGAAAGTGAAATGAATGTTCCAAGAAGAGGTTGGGAACATAGGAGACTTTGCTGAAGATGGGTTCTGAATGCCAGGGGACATAGGAATCGAGGAGGAAAAGAAGAGAGGAATTGGTTTGGGAGGTAAAAGTTCCCCTGCAAGTCAGGTTTCTTGTACTGACTAATCCAAATGGTGATCGAAGGCATCGTGAGATTAGATTGGTTGAGGCAAATAGCCGTGATTAGGCTGAGAGTGTGCAGTCAGAGAGGAATTACTGTCCAGGCTTCCCATGACCCCTGTTAATGGAGATGAGGAAATCTCAGGAAGTGGCTGTCTTATCCAAATATGTATATCCTTCTTGATCCCAGATGATAGAGGAGATGATACATAAATCCATAAAACAGAGGAATATACATACCTTTTGAAATATTCCATTGTTATTCCAGATTCAGTTTTACAGCAACAAATAAAAGGATGAAGGAACCACTGAAATGACTGAACTTAGATGGGATTCTTTAGGAAAACTTTGACAGCCTTATTCAGGAAAATTTGGGGGGAGGCTCAGGGATATTTCACAGCATTTGGGAAATGCATTTGAGACTCTAAGATACAGTTTGCTTTGGGAAAGTTATTAAATCTCCTTGAGATTGTTTCCTTCTCTGTCAAGTGGTTATAATAATACCTATGTCCTGGGCTGTTGTGAGGATTAAGTGAGGCAAATGCAAGCACAGCACCTATCATATACTTCACACCCCCAAACATTTAACTCCCTTTTCTACTTGTGTTTTCTAACCAATCCATGAAACACGTATTAGCTCCACTTTAAAATGCAGTGATGGGATTTTAATGAGATGCAGTCAACTCACGTACAGCCCCTCTGTTATGAAGAGGCTGAGCTGGGATCTTTAACTCTGCTTGGCTGACATCAAAGGTTAGTCTGAGCACTTCCCACAGAGTCTTGCTGACTCTCTTATTTGCTTTTCTACAATTAATATGAAAATTAATTTTCCCCAATTTGCTGGGAAACGTACTACCTCTATCAATACGAAACAGAGCAAAATAGATGAATCTAGCAGAAGTTCTTGTGTGAATCACTATCAGACAAGGATTGCCTGTATCCTTAACTGAAGATGACAGTGCTGGTGGTAAAGAATAAACACTAGGAAGAGAACATTAGGTACTTAAAAATCCCTAAGAGCCTGAGATTCACTTTGGTACTAAACAGGTTCCTCTATGTTATAAAGGGAAATTTTGACTGAGTTTTCATTTGTTTCCTTTCTATGAATTGGGGGGAAATGAATAAAGACTAGTGAAGCAGCTGCAAGATGCAGAAGATGTAATAAGCAGTCTAAAGATATAGGTTTGGCCCCTGCCACGGATACTGGGCAGCCAGTAGCCTTGTGCAGGTTCATTATCTTCCTGGTGACAGTAGTCTAGTTATTAAGAACATGGATTTCAGAATCAGAAAGCTGTGACTGATTCTTGTTTTTCACTTACTACTGTGTGACCTTGGGACGCAGCTTCCCCATTTCAAACTGGGGATAATAGTACCTAATTCATGGAACAAGTATAAGGATTAAATGTTTATTGCAAGTAGTTAGCACAGAGGTAGTGTTCAGAAACCTTCTGTTCAAATTGTTACCACCAGTACTCCCTAACATTCATGTTCCCTGTTTCTGAAATGGGGACAATTACATCTATCTTGCTTCCCCTGTTCTATTTTTCAAACAGGATTATTTGTGATGATTATTGTATATAAAACAGTGCTTTATGAAATGTAAATGATCATATGAAAATCAGGGTTATTATTATGATAGGAGAGAATTGAATTATACTATCTTAAGTTTTAGAAGTAACAGGGATGGGCTGGAGTCTGACTCAGTGGTAGTGCTTGCCTAGCATGTGTGAGGCACTGGGTTCGATTTTCAGCAACACACATAAATAAATAAAATAAAATAAATGTCTATCAAATCTAAAATATTTTTTAAAAAAAGAAGTAACAGGCATGATGAGTATTCTTGAAATGTTTTGAAAATGATAACCAAATTGTAAGCTCTAAACATCTAACTGGGGAAAAACAAACTGTTCCTCAGGTTCTTAGAACTCCAAGGTCTTTTTTCCCATAACATAATTGAAACCCCTAAGGATTCATTTAATTCATATTACAAAGGCAAAACAACAACAAAGTTGAAATAAAGGGAAGGCTGGTTTCACAGATTGCCCACAAAACTGGGAAATTGTTAATACAGCACAATGCAATAAGGAGGCTTACACATTGGGTCCTGGGGGAAGAACACAGCTGTATTTGTTACATTTGGGTATCAGAGCCCAGAAGCTGGCCTTTTCTATTCTGAGTGCCATGTGCATAAATTTGTAGACTGTCATTCTCTTTAATTCAAAACACTGGTGAACAGTTGGAGCAAAGCCACTTCCAGAACATGACAAGCCAGAGCACTTAGAACACTGAACGTCACTCATTGCTCAGACTAAGTCCTTAAACTACTAACTCGCTTAACTCAAAGTTTTTGGTGTTTACCAGTGTGTGTCTTAACTGATCTCAAGAGAAACTGAGAGAAGGAACTTTAGAGTCATTTAGACAACACCATTCGGTACCCTCCTCTACATCCCAGTGATGGAAGTCTTTTTCACATCATTCAGTACAGGGTCAAACATTTCAAGGATGAGTGCCCCCAATGGTTTCTTTGCCCCACTAGAGTTATGGTTGACAAGTTCCGGGAGTAACACAATTCCTCTGCCCCAAGGTTTCCATAGGGGCCTCCCGCTAGAGTAACATTCTGATCTCTTTTGAGGTCTTCAAGGATCCCAAGAAGGATTTGTGTGGGGTAAGAATTTGGTTCCCTTCTTTCTAATTTGAAATAGAGAAGTCTGCTCTGGCTTCAGAATGCACACATGCTACTCTTTTATACAGGACTGGCCTGTGCCTCCAAGGCAAGACCTGCAGGCTCCCAGATGCCCTGATTGACCCCACAGTGTTTAATTAGGGAAGGGCAGGAAAAGGGAGTTAAAAGTCTGGTTGTAACCCCAGGTCAAGCCATGATCACCAATATAGTTTTCCTGATGTCAATCAATCAGATACCTGGTTTTATTTCTCAACCGGAAATGAGAAATGGTTCTCTTAAATACCAAAAAAAGCTTCTTTCTCTCATCATATCGAAAGGTGGTCTTTATATTCCTCTTTGTTGCCTTTTTCAGGGTAACATCTTCAGCTCACCATTTCTCCTGTTAGGATATAAATCCAAGACTTCTTATCCTGAAAATAATAGTCAAGGACTCTCTTAATGACAACCAGACTTAGTACTCTGGGCATGCACTGTTAGAGTAGAAGAACTATTGCCACCCCTGTTCCATATATCATAATCTAATAATTCATTCTCAAATATATGTTAGTTGCTCATTTTTCTTTTTCTTAAGCAGGCATATGACAGTATTGATTCACATTAAGTTTCCTATTAACTCTCTTCTAACTTTCAGTCAGCCATATGTCACCAAAGCACATCTTTTGTGCATCCATCAAAAGTTTTAAATGGGAAAATTGGTCAGAACATTAGTAAACAGATTCCTGAGGTTTACCATGATGACCTCTTTCCAGATGGACACCAATCTATCACTCAGCTCAAAATTACCAGGATACATTTGTTTAACCAGTTATGAATCTACTTAATTAACCTCAACAAGACAACAAGAATATCATAAAAGTCGATGCCAAACTCCTCCCAGAAATAAAAATTTATGTTTTAATTTCTATAACCAATCAGATAAACTGTAAAAGAATGAATTGATGTTAGAAGTAGGAATGCTTTGCTTTTAGTGAGTTCATGTTGTCTCCCAATAACATTTTTTATTGTTTGTTCTATTTAGTTATACATGACAGCAGAATGCATTTTGATTCATTGTACACAAACGGAGAACAACTTTTCATTTCTCTGGTTGTACATGATGTAGAGTCACACCATTCGTGTAATCATACATGTACATTGGGTAGTGATGTTTGTCTTATTCCACCATCTTTCTTTCCCCTCCCCCTTCTTCTCCCCTCATTTCCCTCTACACAATCCAACATTCCTTCATTCTTTCCTTATCCCTCCCCCCCATTATGTATCAGCATCCACTTATCAGAGAAAACATTCAGCCTTTGGTATTTTGGGATTGGCTTATTTCACTTAGCATGATACTCTCCAACTCCATCCATTTACCTGCAAATATAATCCCATTCTTCTTTCTGGCTGAGTATTATTCCATTGTGTATATATACGACAGTTTCTTTATCCATTCATCTATTGAAGGGCATCTAGGTTGGTTCTACAATCTAGCTATCATGAATTGAGCTGCTATAAACATTGATGTGGCTGCGTTACTGTAGTGTGCTGATTTTAAGTCCTTTGGATACAAACTGAGGAGTGGGATAGCTGGGTCAAATGGTGGTTCTGTTCCAAGTTTTCTGAGGAATCTTCATACTGCTTTCCAGCATGGCTGCACCAGTTTGCAATCCCACAAGCCATGTATGAGTGTACCTTTTTACCCAAATCCTTGCCAACATAAGCAATCATTTGATGATTTACTCAAAAATTTTGCTAAAGCTCAATGTTCTGCAGGTTCAAGAATGAACATTTTTCTTCCCTACTCCATTTTTCAAAATTAAGATATGTCTGACTATTTTTTTTAAATATACTGGCACCATACCTTATTATTATCATTTTCTCATAAGTGCTGTGTTCGCAATAGCAATTCTGTCTCTACCTAGTGCTGAAGTTTCAATGGAAACACCCAACTCATAAGTTAGGGGAATTCTAGGCCAGTCCAATTTGCTGACCACCCAAAAGATGCGTAAGGTGGGCTTTTACCTTTCTGCTGCTCTTTTGCTTCTGCGACTGATGATGAGGATGATGGTAACAGCAGCTTTATGTAAGACTCTGGGCCAAAAATTTTATATGGATTAACTAATTTAATGCTTAGAGCAATTTTTTTGAGGTTGTGTTTTTCTCCTTTTTACAAAGAGAGAATCAAGCTTAAGTCATATAGCTTGTAAATGGCTCATCTAGGTTTCAAACACAGGTCAACTAGGTGCTAGGGCCCCAAACTTCTAGTCAAGGGCTACATTATCTCCCTTCCTTACTCAATGATACAAAATGGCTATATAAACTATATAACTGGGTTCCAGTCCCTGCAGGCATAGAGACTCCAAACTGTCAGTATCCCAGGATAAATGGAGTTAAACATCGTTGCTCTAACAAAGTTCACAGTAAACTTGAATAGAAAACCAGAAGTCTAACATATTATTTATAACAGTATATACCTATCACACAGACCAGATTCCCTTATAGATGGTTATAACTACAGAGGCAAACTATACACAACAGCTATCAGAATAAGAGAATTTTACTATAGGACTTGAAAGTTAAATTGAATTTCTAATACAGAAGGTCTCTTACCAGTGGCACTGAAACTTTGAAGACTGCCTATGTTCCCAACACTATGGACAGTTACTGGTCAGTGTTATCTCTAGGTGCTTCTGATGGTAATCAGCCTCTTTTCTGTTGGATCTATGCTTTATTTATGTTTATGCCAGTGTGTGGACTAAAGGCAATCATTTTCTTTAGGTGGTTTTCCACAACTGTGCTCTGATAACATTCTCTAATGCTTCTATATATTATTTCCCAACCAAACTCTTGAGTAATCCTCATATCTCATTCATGCTCTACAATATAATTAACTCTGGCCTATAGTTTTTGACTTACATATATCAGCAAGGAGTTTTCCTACTATCTTTTTCAATTTTTTTTTTACCTCTTCAAGACACGTGTACCATATTCAGTTGGTAATACAAAATAGATATTAAAACAGTAAAGGCAGTGCAAAAGTAGAAATTTTTTTCATTGTTCTATCTTCTTCACATATTGGTTTTAAAGGAAAGGGGGTGGGCAATGTGACTAGAAAGTCCCTGTGCAGAGGGGGCCACTCCCTTAACTACAAGCAAAAGTAGCCCTGTTTTCAAACAAAGTTGAGTCACTAGGCACTGGAGGGGGAAGGCAGAGGGGAAGAGGTCACAGTGTCCTGAACTCAGACACTTAATGATTTTAGACATTCCTACCTGGGAACTATACCATTAGCAATGTTCTTGTTCTGACCACAGTGCATTAGTCAGAAAAACAGACTTGTCAAAGAGCAGATCAAGGAAGATAATGCAAATGTGTAAGTGTGGGAACAGCACTCACTCTAAATCAAGCCTGAGAACTTGAAAGTGAAAGGAACTAAAAACGAAGGGAAACTTTTGTTGATAAAGAACAGAATGTGAAAATGAAATGAACATTTTAAATAGTGCACACTTTTAACTGCCCTTCATTTAACCTGGTGACTCAAACAGGGAGTTTCTATAATACATACAGAATTCTGTTGGGTAAAGTGACCTACCTACTCTTTTTGGATGATCTTATCGTGATTA
Source organism: Sciurus carolinensis (assembly GCF_902686445.1). Classification (NCBI taxonomy): domain Eukaryota; kingdom Metazoa; phylum Chordata; class Mammalia; order Rodentia; family Sciuridae; genus Sciurus; species Sciurus carolinensis. Next base: position 167,227,624 of record NC_062214.1, on the reverse strand, counting down.
TGTGGGGAGTAACTCACTCCAAATCTTTGCAATAGTGATCATAAGCACACATCTTTGATTTTGGAGGGAGTCATGGAGATTTCAAAGACTTTCTAAGTATTTTTTCTTTTCATCCTCACACAAACTCTGTGAGCTAGGAATTATTGTCCACTTTGTTCCAGGTGAGGGAACTGCTTTATGGTTGTTTTTCCCATGATACCACAGTAGTCATGTCTGCTACGACAGCTCACCCAGCCTTCACTGGAGGGGACCAAGACACATAATCACACACTGCATGATTGCCTCTAACTAGCCTGAGGCCTGGTCATATATCAGCACAGAATACTAGTTATCATTCCTAACATCTTCAAAAAAAATCCACGTGTATGGGAACCATGGTTTACAGTATTCTAACCTATTTGATCCTGGTGTATCTGAATACTGCAACACAAGTACCAATCACCTTCATTTGCTTCAGGCGTGGGATACAAAATCTGTGGTTCCACTGAATAGGTCCCCTGTTACCTGGTCTCAACTTTTCTAACTATGAAACTCTTCTAAAGATATTCCTAGAGTGTGTTTCACTCAGATTAATATAGCCTGATGAAATTTCAATGCCAAATAAGGAAAAGATCATGTGTTTTAGTCCCTGGAGGTATATTACAGTCTGGCAAGGAGCTTCCTTCAAAACCCATTTAAAAAGATTATTGGGAGGAAGAAAATCAAGATAACTATAAAAGAATTATTGCTAAAAGTTCTCAGTATAATTCCTTTCTCTGATGCTTAAACACAGCATTCTGTAATAGCTAGGCATGAGTATCCAAATGGCAGCAACTGAGGTTACAGAATATTTTAAAGTCATCTTCCCAAAAGTAGATTTAAAGGGAACCTTTATATTTTCCATATCTAAATTTCTTGATTTTTCCTTGTCCTCATTTCAGCTCTTTTGAATAATGAAGAAAAATTAAAGGAACAAGACAATAATAAATAAAAACTTAAAATTCTCTTAGAAAAAATTATCTTTTTCAAGGGAGGGAAACCTCCCCCAAGAGTATCATGAGGCTGAGAAAATGTGAGGCCCTGGGAGTTAGAGATGTAACCCAACATAGGTTATAGCAGGGAACAGCAGCAATGGTTGCTGTGCCCTCTTGTCACTGCCCTGAACTTAGGAAGGACAAACGTTCTTATTAACTTCACAGTACCTAACATGGTGACTATTTCACAGAGAATTCTGTAAGTAATTACTTACTGGGTAAAATGGAAACAGGTTCTCACATCTCCAAAAGTAATAGATACTAAAGTACTAAAGTGGAATTAATCTCCATAGGAAGAAAAAAATATATGCTGTTTTGAATTTAATGTCTTGCAATGTGAAGGATACCATGAAATAAATATCTTCTTAGTCTACCAGGGTTCCCAAACTAATTCATCCATTATGAAAGAGGAAAGGGTTTCTGCAAAGTTCAATAATCTGGAAACTATCTTAATGCTTCCAACAAAACAGGACTTCACCTCAAGATAAGCTATCAATGTTCCTCATAGATTCCACTCAGTTCAGTAAAGATTTTATTTTTAGATTGCCCAAAGAATTTGCTTGTGGATGGATGTTGGATACTAAACTTCTGCTGAGTACAGTATACCTCTTATAGTACAGCTTATCATCATTCAGATTTGAGGCCCAACATCTGCAGTATAATGTAGAATCCCAAAGAGGTATTGCTATTGAAAAGAGATGCTATAATATGTGGTACAGTTGCAGACCTAGATGGAGGGTCAGCTGGTCTAAGATTAAGCTCTACCATTTCCAACTGTGAGGCCAAAGGCATTTTATTTTACCTATCTGAGCCTTTGGTGTGTTCCTCTAACATGTAGTAGGATCAAAGCAGATAACCTCAAAGATCCTTTTTAGCTTCTAACTCTAGCAATACTCCATGGCTCGCAGGAGAAAAATAACTAAAATTAAACCCTTTATTGCATATGCACTGCATACAAAACAGGTTGAAGCATCAACAGGTCACACAGACATGGATCCTATTAGCAAAAGCTCAGCCCTTTCTGTGGCTGCAAGGAATGAGAAGAATATTTTGGCTTTCAAAGTGGGCAAAGACTTGGTTTGGATTTCTCTCCAAAAAGACAGCATGTCTCAGCAGTGGAAATGATGCCAGTAGCCACAGGCTGGGTCACTGCTTTTAGTGAGGCCCAGCAGGCACAACACAAATTTCTTAATTACCATTACTATAACCTTTACCACCCTGTTTTTTTGGGGGGCACTCCTGGTCAGGTAATCTGGGTTACATCCAACCCGATTTATAAAATTTGAGGCTTTTCCCACTGTAGGTAAGATTACATACTATTTTAAGAAACCTCCTGGGGGATGAGGAAATATGTTGTTTTTCTTTTAAATATTATACTGTATATCGATTCCAAATGCTAACCAAGCCTTTAAAGAAAAACATGAGTTCCCTAAAAATAGCCTGTCTTCAATGCCTCTTAGAGTTGGACACATAGCATAGCTTGCTTAGCCTGCAATTAGAAATAAAATAATATTTAGTCAACATATATAAAAGTTTAAGAAAAAACTAAACGTAAATGTCCCCCAAACATTAAACAAATATTAATTAATTTAAGTTGGGTGATTCTAAAGGTACATTCTCAAAAAAGCTCAAATGAGTTTCTAAACTCAGATTTAAAAAACTTCAGTAACCAGATATCAAATCCAAAGACCCAATCTTGGTCTCCAATTTTCTCTGACCACTCTGCTGTCTTTGACTTCTTCTGAGATTCTTTCCATCCTTGGCCATCATGATTCTATAAAGTACTGGCTCTTTTCCTACTTTCTAAACTTCATTTTCTACATCTCTTTCCCAGGCTATTCTTATTTTTATCTCCTTCTTCCTAACAGAACTTTTTAATGTGCCTCAAAATTCAGTGGGCATGCTCTGTTCTTTTCTATCAGTCTCTTTCTCTTATAGTCTTGTCTTGGATTTGGCCATGACCAGTTGTATTTATCCCTAACTTTGGGTGGCTGACTCCTAATCTTAATCACTAAAATGGACAATCTCATGTAAGTTTCAATTTTCTAGTTCCTTCCACTGCACGCTGAACATCTTTACCATTCTGCCTTATTACTTTAAACTTGGAAGCCATACCAAAGTGAATTGTGCAGGTAAGAAATCTGGGGAAATGGATGGCCATTGGAGGAATCAGTGTGAATTCACAGTCTCTAAAACATGCGTACACATGTGTGTTTGTGTGTGTGTGTGTGTTTCCTAGTTTTGTTCATTGAAAAGTCCAAGAAGCAAAGACACCTCAATAGCACTGAATGCAACTATGCCCAGAATAAGTTCTCTATTACCATTTCTACTAAAAAAGGAGCTAGGTTTTCTTAGAAAAATGGGTGATTTGATCCCAATGATGTACCTTACAGAATAGAGCAAGCAATTATGAAATTCATCTGGAAGAATAAAAAACCCAGAATAGCTAAAGCAATCCTCAGTAGAAAGAGTGAAGCAGGGGGTATCGCAATACCAGATCTTCAACTCTACTACAAAGCAATAGTAACAAAAACGGCATGGTATTGGTACCAAAATAGAAAGGTGGATCAATGGTACAGAATAGAGGACACGGACACAAACCCAAATAAATACAATTTTCTCATACTAGACAAAGGGGCCAAAAATATGCAATGGAGAAAAGATAGCCTCTTCAACAAATGGTGCTGGGAGAATTGGAAATCCATATGCAACAGAATGAAACTAAACCCATATCTCTCACCATGCACGAAACTAAACTCAAAATGGATTAAGGATCTCGGAATCAGACCAGAGACCTTGCATCTTATAGAAGAAAAAGTAGGTCCAGAGCTTCAACATGTCGGCTTAGGACCAGACTTCCTCGACAGAACTCCCATAGCACAAGAAATAAAAGCAAGAATTAATAACTGGGATAGATTCAAACTAAAAAGCTTTCTCTCAGCAAAGGAAACTATCAGCAATGCGAAGAAAGAGCCTACAGAGTGGGAGAAAATCTTTGCCAATCATACTTCAGATAGAGCGCTAATCTCCAGAATCTATAAAGAACTCAAAAAACTCTACACCAAGAATGCAAATAATCCAATTGACAAATGGGCTAAGGAAATGAATAGACACTTCACAGAAGAAGATCTACAAGCAATCAACAAACATATGGAAAAATGTTCAACATCTCTAGTAATAAGAGAAATGCAAATCAAAACCACCCTAAGATTCCATCTCACCCCAATTAGAATGACGATTATCAAGAATACAAGCAACAACAGGTGTTGGCGAGGATGTGGGGAGAAAGGTACACTCTTACATTTCTGGTGGGGCTGCAAATTAATGCAGCCACTCTGGAAAGCAGTGTGGAGACTCCTTAGAAAACTTGGAATGGAACCACTATTTGACCCAGCTCTCCCACTCCTTGGCCTATACCCAAAGGACTTAAAATCAGCATATTACAGAGATACAGCCACATCAATGTTCATAGCTGCTCAGTTCACAATAGCCAGATTGTGGAACCAACCTAGATGTCCTTCAGTTGATGAATGGATAAAGAAACTGTGGTATATATATACAATGGAATATTACTCAGCCATAAAGAATGATAAAATTATGGCATTTGCAGGCAAATGGATGAAACTGGAGAATATCATGCTAAGTGAGATAAGCCAATCTCAAAAAACCAATGGACGAATGATATCGCTAATAAGTGGATGATGACGCATAATGGGGGGTGGGAGGGGTTAGTGTTAGGGTTAGAGTTAGGGTTAGGGAGGGGGGCAAGAATGGAGGAAGGAAGGACTGTATAGAGGGAAAAGAGGGGTGGGAGGGGTGGGGGGGAAGGGGAAAAAATAACAGAATGAATCAAACAACATTACCCTATGTAAATTTATGATTACACAAATGGTATGCCTTTACGCCATGTACAAACAGAGAAACAACATGTATCCCATTTGTTTACAATAAAAAAAAAAAGAAAGAAAAATGGGTGATTTGAGAGTTAAGGCAGGATAGTTATAAGATGTACCTAGGATGACTTATTATGTCCAAAAGTAAGGAAAAGGTTAAAAAAAAAACATGGGGAAATATGACACAGAAACATACCAGACAATTTGAGCATCAAAATAATTCATTATAGTAGAAACCACTGAAAAGAAGAGAATCCATGAGTACAAACTGGTAAGGGATGGATGGATGGAAGGACATATAGAAGTATGGATGAAGCAAAAAGAGGGCACTCTTACCTTTAGGAAAATATCTAGTACTAACTGGTAAGCGTGGAAGGAACGTTGGAGTTAGAAAAACATGATTTTAAACGGACATTGTTCACAGCCTAATCATGCAATAATTATCAATAGATACTAAATCTAGGGGTGAAAAGGAGAAGCGAGATATTTGCTTCCCATTGACTACTTTGTATTTGCAAAGGAAAAACAGTAATTAATTATACAGAGGAAAAATTAGACAATGCCTTATTGTGGTGATTAACATTTATATCACTGAAGAGTGGCAGAAGGACATTATATGCCTCCAGAAGTGATAACTTGAAGATAAAACATCATCTGTTTGACAAGGCAGAAGCGGAATCTGATCTTAAGGAAATATCAAATATATTTTTGAAAAGTGTGTGGGGGGACTAATCCTGAATTCTTCAAAAAAGTCAGTCATAAAGACTATGAAATTGGTGGCGCGTGCCTGAAATCCAAATTATTTGGCAAGCTGAGGCAGATCACAAGTTCAAGGCCAGCCTGGGCACCTTAGTGAGAGCCTATCTCAAAATAAAATAAAAAGGACTGGGGATGTACTTAGTGGTAAAGCACTTGCTAGCATGCATGAGGTACTGGGTTCAATCCCTAGTGCTATAAAAACAAAACAAAACACCACCAAAAATGTTGGAAAAGTTCCAGATTAGAGACAAAAGGGGCATGACAACTATATATGCCAACTAATTGCAATATCTAATCCTAGACTAGATCCTGTGCTGGAAGAAAAAATGTTATAAAGGACACTGTTGCACTACTGGGTCAACTGATAAAACTGGAACTAAAATACAAATGATAAACTGTAATCAAATTTAATTAAGTTGATCACTCTACTATTATAGTTACATAAGAGAACATCCCCTTTCTTGAAAACACACACTTAAGTGTTTGGAGGTAAAAAAAAATTAAAATGAATATAATGTACCCTCAAATTGCTCAAAATATTATGCATATATATGCATGTATAGATAGATGATAATAGAATAAATTAAAATGCAAATGTGGTAAAATACTAGCAATAAATAAATATAGGTAAAGGCAGATGAGTATTGCAGGATGACTTATTATGCCAGAAAGTAAGGAACTGCCAAAAAAAAGTATGTAATATTTTCACTTTTGCAACTTTTCTATCCTTCAAAATAAAAAGTAAAAACAAAAGCACACAAAAAACCTACCAAACACACTAAACACAAAAACTTGGAATGAATCGTTTTTCCCAGTCCCCAAGCAAGCTGTCTCTTTTATTGGCTTTATTTTCCCAAACAGGTTGAAATAGCACACTTGTCCTCAAGATTCCTCTGTCTCACTATCTGTGTGTCCATCTCTCTTTATAGAGCAACTTGTGCATCCTTCCTAATTTTTCCTGTCCACAAATACATTTTATAAAACGGGAATCACACTATATAGTTTTATAACCTTTTTCACTCCTCTCTATACCATGAGTATTTTCCTCATTTGAGTAAATATTTTATACAATGTGATTATTAATAGTTACAGAAAAATACTTTGTTTACTTGTAACCTAACTTAGTCAATTCTCTGGTTTTTCTTTTTTTCATTTTTTATACTTTTGAGTAGTATAAATGAAAAGTTTGTATATATGTGTCTGTGCTCATCTCCTAACAATTTCATTAAAACTAATAGTTGTTTCTTTTTTTTTTTAATTGAACTGAATCACATCTTTCACTACTTGGTGTACACAAAGCAACTATGTGGTTCTGCACTTCCATGCTTACAGACTGTTTCTCACTGTGCCTTTGTGCCTCCTCTCTGTCGATCCAAATCAGAAGACGACAACATATCTTAAATGTCCTTGTGTCAGAGATTCTTAAAGTTGCTCTCTGAATGACTAACCCCTACGTACTCTTCTAGGTCTCACTCAAGTCTTCCTCTTCCCTAGGCCCTAACCTATAACCTCTTAGTCATCGCTCCTTTTTTATCACTAAAAGAAAGAAGATTGATATCTTTTCCCTATGGACAAGCAGGTGACAAGTACCTGTGCATCCACTAGGGAGGCAGGTGACTTACTCATCTGACTCAGAGTCTCTGAGTAAGTTTTAAAGCCTACGCCCTAAAATGAGCCATGAGAAAAGCAGTCCCTGAGAAATGTTTTAGACCAGTCTCTGTGAGGCCCTACTGTATGATGGAAACACAAGTCGACTGATCAACCTAATGGTAAAACCAAACAGTGTTGAAACTAATTGTGATGATTCCTTCAGATTAATGAATTCTCTTTCCAGAAATATAACTAATACACAAGAACTTTGCTTTCAGGTAGATAATTGCTTTCAGGTAGATAAATTCACCTATGCTAAAAAGTGTAATTGAGAATGGGTTTTATAGAACTTGCTATAACAAATAGCTTCAAATAATTTGTGTTTATAAGACCAATAAATTATATGTGAATACAAACTTTTAAGGTACATAAAAATGTTGGGGAAAGACTTTTCTCCTATATAGTTTCAATATGAAACTTTTTAATATGATTGAGTTAAAAAAAAAGATTCAATTAGAAAAGCAATGAAAGTCCACTACTTAAGCAAAGCACAGATCTACTCTGGGAATGAAATCTTAATACCATCAATAGTGTCCAGGAGAACCAGCTGCTACCTTTATACATTTATAGAGAAAATCATTGCTTTATTTTCCCAGTTCATTGAAGTAAAATTTTATACATAAAATAACTAAGTCACAGACAAGTCATTCCTGATGCTACCTTTGAGGCTCATGAAAGGAAAGGTCTCTGAGGATATTAAGTTAGAAGAGAACACACTTGCAAAATTTTATTCCCCAGCATTTCTTGGTCTACTTGAGAATTTTCCATAGTAAAATTGTGTGCATATTTTTTACATTTTAAAGTGAAGTTTTAATGGGTAACATTTTAAATAAAAGCAATGACATAGCACTGGTCACTGGCTTCTCCAAGATGGACAAGTTCCATCTCATCCAAGAAGGTTAGAAGGAAGTGGTTAATATTACTGTAGTAATCCCCAAATCAAAGCCACCATTTGACAGTTTGTGTTCTCAGGCTCCCCCATGCTGGACGCTGAGATTGGTTTCATGAACAAGGAAGGTCCCACAAAAGAAATGATTAAAAACAACTAGAAGATGATTACTCCTTTGTGACTCTTGCCTGAGAGCCTGAAATCTGAGCAGAATTCATCTCAGTTTCTCTAATGAATTCCTCTGCTGCTGTCATGCGGTTAATTCTCCACATTTTCTACTACCCTGATTATTAAGGGGGAAAAAAAAGGAAAAAAGGAAAAGGAGCCAGCCAATATAAACATCAAAGGGTGCTCCCACTTCTGTGGCCTTCAGATATTTTCCAGAGCTGGATTGTGGGTACAAAAGAGATGGGGGGGCGGTGAGACAGAGGAGGCGGCTCTCTGTTTCCACTGGGAGACAATGGGACAAACCTGCCCGACAATGCTACAGTAAAAGGAGGTGGTGTGTGGCTTTGCCGCAGAGATGTTCCTTTGGCTCAGCCAAGACAGACCCCAGCCATTACTGAATGGTGGTATATGGAGGAGAAGGAGGACAGGGCCTTCTAAAGGGAGTCTCATTGCAGACATCCTCTACCAGGCCTCAGATGGAGGCAATGAAGAGGGAGAGGGAAGGGGTTAGAGGAGGAAAGCAATTTGAGAAACTTAAAACCAGCACAACTTTTCATTTCCTGAACTTAAAGCAAATAACTGTTTGTGGTATTCAGTGGAGTTTGAGTTTTTTGTTCTGCCAAGTTTGCAGACCCCACAAAAGACTGACTAGAAGATTGGTCTGAAGTTAATAACATGAGACTGAATGAGAATAAATGTAAAAATCTATTGCATGGATACAAGAAAGAAAACTATTACATCCCAGGTTTGGAATAGGTGAATGACCAGGTCGAACAAGTTCATGTGAAAAAGAGTAGGGATTTTAGTTGACTATGAACATTGTATCAGTTAGCACTGTCACTTGGCTGTTGAAAACTTCACTGCAATTTAAGGCCATATTAGCAAAAGTATATAGTGTTCAGAGTAAGGAAAAATGTAATCTCTCTTTGCACCACACTAGTCTGCACATAGATGGAGTGCTGTCTTCATGCTGGGTACTAAATTTTAAAGAATATACAGAAAAACTGTAGCAAGTTGAAAGAGTCACAGGAAAAGAAAGAGGGTGGAAATCATGTTTCAATTGGGAAAAAACAATTTATGGGGCAGGTTAGCTGGAGGGTTCCATGGGGGAGAGAGCAGAGATTCCAAAGGCAGACAAAGGGGCAGAAGAGCACAATAAAATTCCTAATAATTCAAACTGTTCCAAAATGGAATAGGCTGTTTTGTGTAGTGGATACTTCTCCAGCATGTGGAGGGTTCAAAGTCTAGTGAACATCTGTCCCGGATGCTATAACTGAGTATTCTAGCATTAAGTGGAAGTCTGGTCTCAATACCTATTTGATTCTTTCAAATATTAAGATTCTGAGACTGAGAATTATATAATAAGAGGAATAACATTAAAAAACAAAAGATACTTATCACTGGTTTGAATCTCTCTATATATCAGTGTGAAATTTACTCATAGTCATTCAACAACACTATTGTAGTTCCTTCAGTTTATATTTTAAGTTAATAAGGAAAACCTCCCTCTAGTTAAAGTCCTAAAAAAACCCACTGTTTATAAGAATTCCAGCATTCTAATGTCCTTTCTGATATGTTTATTGACCTATTCTTTTAGATACCTTGTCTTCAGACATACCACATGCCAGAAAAGCAGAACTCTCTCAGAGTAGGAGGGATGTCTTATTCCCCTTTGTACTCCTAGAGGTAAGCATAACATTTGATACAAAGTAGGGGCCAAAAGTATTTGCTACCTGTGCTTAGGACTGTGCCAGATGCTGAGGGTATAGCAATAAACAAAATGGTTTTACCTGTCATGGAACCTACAATCTAGTGAAAACCATGACAGTCAATAAAAAAAAAAATCATACTAAGAAACACATAATCATAAAATTATAAAAATAAAGTGAATGAAAAGAAGAGAAATGGGAATTATAAGAGGAAATCTAATTTTCTTAAGGGAGTGATCTTTACACAGAGACCTTTAGGATAATAGAGACAGGTCAAATAAGATTAGGGGGAGGAAGACTATTGGACAGAGAGAAAGGAACTTGTACAAAGGTACTGAGAAGTGGGAATGAAGGCAAGGCAGAGATAGGAGTATGCAGGACCTCATAGGCCATGCTATTATTTTTAGGGTGAATCCCAAAAGTATAATTAGAAGCCAATGAAAGATTTTAAGCAGGAAAATGATGTAAAAGTATCATGTGGGTGACTGCGTTGAAAAGGATTGAAAGAGTATGTTTCCAAACCATTAGTGGGTCATGAATAAATTTAGTCGATCATTTCTAGAATGAAAAACAAAATAATGAACAGAATTTTTAAAACTATCAAAATTCACCATAGAGAGTAAAGGTATGTATTATTCTGTGAATCTTTTGTTGCAAACTTACTTATCGATACACAGTAACACATATATGTACATGCACTGGGTATATCATGAATGCATTTTTTATTGTAGATCACAGTCAAAAATGTTTGAAAGATACTAGCTAGAAGGAAGCAAGAGTAGAAACTGAGTGACTAGAGTAGTCAAGATGGTAAACATGTTGAGAAGTAGATCTCAACACCTATCCTGGAAACAGACATTTGAGAGGATTTTGGCGACTGCACTTGGAAGCAAATGAAAGGGAGATGTCATGGATGACTCAGGTTTCCAGCACTCTTTAACTTGAAAAACGCATGAATGGGTGAGTGAACAAATGAGGACAACATGGTAAATATCGCTAAAATTGTAATTTGCTTCAAATTTAACCATGTGTGTGTGTGTGTGTGTGTGTGTGTGTGTGTGTAACCATTAAAAATAGTAGGAACTTATTTTTTCCCCTTGGTTTCCCCTCACAAGCATTTTAGAGATATGGCCCATGTCATCAACTTTATGTTCCCAGGTCCTCTCACAGGGCCTGCTAGTAGTCATGTGCTGAATGAATTAATAAGTACAGTATAATAAAATGAAAAACCAGTCAGTCATATGAAAAAGTGAAGTATTCTATATTTCTTAAAGTTAAGGAAGAGAAAAATCAACTTGGGATAAATTTTTCTTTTAGGTTTCTACTTAATGATCAAAAGTCACATTTTACAAAACTAAAGAAAGAATATCTTTAACATTATAAAGGAGCACTTTTATTCCTTTTACCATGGAGTATTCAAAAGTCCTCTTCTACTACACTGTCATATCTCATTCTCAATCCGTTTACAGATTTGCAAGAGAATCAAAGTTCTAAATTCACAATTGTAAACACTACTGGGATTATTCTTGTGTTCTTTGTAGAGGACAAATATAATCCTTAGTTTAAAAGAAAACAAATGGATCATGGAGAATACCTAGGAAACCTTAAGTCAGCTGCAGCAAAGCCCACAGGAGTCCATCCTTGCGTTCTGATTTGTAGTTAGCCCTGTGGCTTTTTGTTTACTCCCAACACCATTCTTTTGTGGCTCCTAATACATATGAGTTGTCCACTCAATTTTTACTACCTCAAGGTCAGTCACCATGTCTTCTTCTATTGCTTCTATTGCTATTCCTAATGCTTAGCAGCCCTGAACACAGAGGACAGTCAGTATTTCTTGACCGGATTAGCTATAACATTAAAACAGTGTTTGCCGATGTTAAACTACATTTTGCTCCTTTCATCAGGCTGTGTGAGTCTTGAATGCAAGTTTTATCTCTGCATCATTGTCTTTCATTACAAAATAGCAATTGCCTCTTTCCAAAATGAAAAATATTTTCCATTGTAAGTTATACTTGCAGCTGGGATGTTGAAATGTTCCTTAAGCAAAGATATTTATCTGTGCTGCAAAGGGGGAAAGTGTAACTCATAAGCTTAATTCTTTAAACAAACCCAATAACTCTGTTCCTTTGGGCTCAGACAGCCCTCTTAGCTTGTTTGTTTGCTTTAATGTCCCATGCCATTTTCCCCTGAGTGCCTGCTGGTGAGCCATCCAGTGAGTGTGAGCACTGGGACAGATTATTGCTGGCATGAGTGTGATCCCTATTATTTCTAACAGCTAACGTGCCATCTAACACAAAAAGAGCATTGAAAAGGTGGATACTGTGGAGAGGAAGCCAGAGGTTAAGATGCTTAAAGGAGGCCTAAACAAATATGTTGACTCAGAAGAGCTCATTCCCCAGCACTCTTGCTGTTGGCCAAACAGACTGGAGGCAGAGGTATCACCTTTTATTTTGGCTGACTATTCATAATACTCCTTAGATATCTTAGGAAAAGAAAAATTATTATGTGGTGCATGTATCTCTGAAAACTTGAAGCAATCCTTTTGAAAACAATATTGATGACTTTCAAGAGAATTTTGAGTTTGACCAAGTGTTTTACTCTCAGTCTCTTGGTCCTTTCTCATAACAGTTACATCTCAACACCAGTGTTTCCATCTGCCTATGAGGAAACAAAGAGGTATGTAACCTTGTGCTAAGCCTGGATGCTGCTGAAGATTCGGTCCTAGTCCACAATATGATCGCCCCTTGTTGATGGGGAGGTGGCGGGGGGGGATGAGCAAAATCAATTAAAACACAAGGCAGAGTGAACTAAGTGCTTCAGTAACAAGTCAAAAAGTGTGGTGCAAGCAGCAGCATTTAAGTCCAAGTGGAATGCAGAGGAGAGGCTGAATGATGGATGTAACCACTTGAGTGTGGTGTTGAAGGATGCCACAGACTGTAGGAGATGAGGGTGGAAACTCATCTGAAGTAACAGCATTATCCAAGCCATAAAGGTGGGCATATGCATGTTCAGGGAACCACCTGGAACCTGTGTGGCTAGAGCAGACAGTTCACATGGGACTCACTGAGTGAAGAGTAAAAGTTCACAGGAATGAAATACACAAAGATGTTATCACTAAGATGTAAACATGAATTGAAAGTCTGGAAACATTTTGAGTTGCCTCAAAGAAAAGGAGTTGCACCTGTTTAGTGTTACCTATTTAGGGTGAAGCCAACAAATCGATGAATCTGAAAACATAACGAACCACTAAATTATTCGATTTAAATGATCCATTCATAAACTAATCCATTCCAACATTCATTCACAAAATGATCCTATCCAAACTCCTGGATACAACCCACTTTGAACAAAGGTAACTAAGAAGATGATTCTCATCAAATAAAGTAAATATAAAGAAAAAAAAAAGATGAGAAAAGGGGAGAAAAAGAGATTGTTTCAGGGTGAGGCCCAGTAAAAAGAGTTGCTCCAAGGGCTCCAGTCTGTTTACCTTAACTTCAGTGAAAACATATGGTCACAAACAGAAAACCTGAATTCTGAATAGAAAAGTCTGTTTTCAGAGCCAATATATAATTGACATTTAAGATTTATTTGACATTTAAGATTTAATCATGTTTGGGGACCATTATAAAGAACTGTCTGGAGAGAACTGGTTTAGTATTTCTATCATCATTAGCTGAAACATAAAGATTACAGTTTGATAATTCAAATTTGGAATAGAAAAGTATGTTTTCAGAGAAGCCAAGATATGCTAGTCAATTTTTTCAAATCAACATGAAGTCCTCTTCTTTTCACAATGAAAGAGGAAGGAGTATCCAAGAAGAAGACCTTGTGAAAGGTTCCTTTCAAATAGTGGCTCTTACTGTGGCCTCCTGATCAAGGGATCATAAATAAGAGGACACAACAGCTGCAACTTATGATTAACCATGGTATAGTATTTCAAACAGTGAATAACATTATAGTTACTGGAACCAACAAAACTCCTTATTTTGGTTCAATATATGACCTTGGCTTTGTCTGGCCTGTAGGTGACCTGAACTGGAGAGAAAAGTCTGGGTTGAAGTTTAACTGGGTGTCTGAAAAACTATGTCACATGGCTGAAAGTCAGTAATGTTGCAATTTCAGGAACCTCCACTCCTCTTAATGTGATTGGACGGTGAAGGTGAATCTGGAAAGAGCAGTGAAATGTAAAGCTAATTGGTCCGTCTCAGACAGCCCTTGAATAATGCCCAAACATTTGTAACCAGCCTAAGTAAACCACTCAGGTTATTCTTACACAACCAAGGTAATTTTACTACCTACAAGGGGAAAGGGCATTCTAGATTATAGGGCAAACAATTCTCAAGTGATTAATGATACATACTCTTTCTCTCCCCTCTATTAAGGGCAGAACTCCTCTTAAAGACAACGTAAAAAGGCATCATTCTTTGATTTGCAGGCTAAGAGCAAAGCAATCTGAGTTTTCTATGAGAAACTATTTTTGAGTAAGACCTGGGCCTCAGAAGAGAGACCAGAGAAGACAGAAGGAAGGGGTCTTTCATTATCCCTTTCCTTAGAGAGTATGCTCTGAGAAGCTGCCATAATGCCCCAAGTCTTAGACACGTTCAGGATCTAATTCTTAGAACTATTTCCCCATGTCCACAACAGATGAAGACTAAAGGAAGCACCTTACTTTCCTGGTTTCAATTGGTAAGTAATCATATCACTTAGTACTTATCATCTTCTCACAGGCCCTCAAGTTACCTTTTATTAGGTTGTCCTATTAAAATGAACTGATCACATAATGGCTTCAAATGCAGTTATACAGAAGCTCAGTCTCCAATAAAGTAGATCTATAGCCTCTTTAAAACATGATCCAAGCACATATGCTTTTTTTTTTTTTTTTTGTCTGTTGCTAGTTCACATGTTGACATTATAATAAAGGGTGGGTTTCCAAGGACGAATACACCACTTAAGACAACAATTACATTTTACTCACAAATCTGCCAACAAGACACCCAATTCTTAGAATGAACAGTAACATTCATTTATCTAACACATATACTTTATTTTGTATTCACAATATCCTTTTAGACAAGGGTATTGTTTTAAAAGGCCCACAGAAATATGGCATTAACTAACAGTATTTAGACTATTAATATTGAGAATTAATGAGATACATATTTCCCAGGAAAGATGAGCTTGTTTGAATCTTTCATTTCATAATTACTAATGAAATGTAGAACACTAACCATATGAAGAATTTAAACTTCATTAGCTATTATTGAAATCAATGAAATAAAGTGTTAGTTCCTAAGAGAGACAAAGAATTAGAATCTTGAACAAAACTCAGCAGAGTAGATATTAAAGGGACACTTATTAGAACTGAGTCAATTAACCACAAAGAGTAAAAAGTAATATTTTAAAAACAATTGAGACAAAATTTTTATCTGACCTTAAAATCCCCAGAGTATCTTGGATATAACAGGCATTGATAATGACAGATTATTTGAATAAATGAGCAGATGGATTAATTAATTAATGAAGGAAGGTAAGTTTTATAATAAGATCAGGATGAGCTGAGAGGGGATAAGGCCATCTTGGTCACTGAATAAAGTAGGAAAAAAATTTTTTTCAGTTTAGTGCTATATTTCCCTGTTTCCATATATCCTTCTCAAAGAAGTGTTTAAAAATCTGAATTAGTGCAAAGTAATAATAGCTTAGCCTGGATTTTCTAACACAGAAAAGGTAACTAGGCCAGGCTTTTAAATAGGGAAATGTGCTTATTTCCTCTGAAGGCCTAATGTAAGTTAAAGGGATTGATTTCAAGATCATCTTTCAAGGAAGACTACTAAACCCCCTTGTTGAATCAAATTACTCTGAGTAAATTTTCTGTTTTTCAGTTTCAAAAAATGAATAAAGACTATTTAAATTAATATATTGGCAACTCTTAGTGGGAGAAGCAATTTTGAAATGAAACATCATTTCATTTCTTAACCAATCTAAATCTAAATTTAAGAACACAAGTAATAATAGGTGTTGTCGTGGATGTGGGGAAAAAGGCACACTTGTATATTGCTGATGGAGTTGCTGACAGAGAAAGCAGTCTGGAAATTCCTCAGAAAACTTGGAATGGACTCACCTTTTGACCCAGCTATCTCACTCCTGTGTTTATACCCAAAGGACTTAAAATTAGCATACTGCAGTAATGCAGTCACATCAATGTTTATAGCAGCTCAATTCACAATAGCTAGATTGTGGAACCAACCTAAATATCCTTCAACAGATGAATGGATAAAGAAACTGTGGTATATATACACAATGAAATATTACTCAGCCATAAAGAATAATAATATTATGGCATTTGCAGAGAAATGGATGGAATTGGAGAATATCATGTTAAGTGAAATAAGCCAATTCCAAAAAACCAAAGGTTGAATGTTTTCCCTGATAAGTGGATGATTATACATAATGGGGATGGGGGTGGGGGTTTAGAGAAGAATAGAGGAACGTTAGATTACGTAGAGGTAAATGAGAGGAAGGAGAGGGCAGGGGTATGAAAGATGGTGGAATGAGACACACATCATTACCCTATGAACATGTGAGATTACAGAAATGGTATGAATCTACATCGTGCACAACTACAGAAATGAAAAGTTGTACCCCATTTGTGTATAATGAATCAAAATGCAGTTTGTAAAAATTAAAAAAAAATTAATTAAAAAAAAAGAATTTAAGGGAGAGGATAGTTACACTCTTATCTAAGGAATAAGCAATAAGGGAAAAGCAGTTTGATCCTAACCAAATCTCTTTGCTGCTTAATATTTTAAGTCTTGAAATTTATATTTTCTAATAAAACCTTATCAGTTTGGTAGAAAAATAGATGACATTTGTTTTTATCCATCGACCCAGAATTGCAACTGAAGAAATCAATAGTATTTTAGGTATGGCTCATAACTTTTGAGGTTGGTGACAAGAAAGTAAACAAATATTACTTGGTTTCATAGAGCTGGGATTTGCTCTGTGGTAGAGTGTTGGTTAGTATGCTTGACACCTAGGTTCAAATTATAGCACCACTCAAAAAATGAATAAATACACAAATCAATGAAATGAAGGATTAAGAGAGATAAGGAAAGATATACCATGGCATCAGAACTGTTATAAGAGAAGCAAAGAACAAGGAAAAAGAGTTCTGCCTGAGGAGTCTAAAGAACTGTGAACACAGAAAAAGCTTCACCATCAGAGAAGCAGCACGAAGCAAGCAGAGGGAAAGCCAGCGCGATGGACAATGCTGAGCAGTAGGACATCACAGGGTCTGAAGCGTACATACCTGGAGCTGAGGCTGGAGAGGTGAGCCACAGAAATCTTACAAACCAAACTAACACATTTGGGTTCTATCCTTTAGAAGTTGAAAGAGATTTTTAAATAGGAAAGTGGATGAGATTTGTTTCTAGGTGGATAACTCATTCTGTCTTTTCAGAATAGACTAACATAATCCCTAAATTCAATTAGTTTTCACAAGAGAATTGCTGGAAAGTATGTCAGAGTAGGAAAAATTTTGCTTTCCAGAAGTCAGTTAATTCCTGATTCACACTATCAATATAAAAAGTACAGTAATGGATTGGCCAGTGGGAAAGGAGAGTTGTGGCCAAACCTAATACTTCTGCCTTTAAAACAGCTTTTACAGGATCATTCTAAAAAACTCTTCTAAGGGAGAAAGAAGGGAAGGCAGGAGGGAGTGGGGAGAAAGAAAAAAAAATCATTTTCATGCTTTTGTTCTTCATGATTTTTATCTTTTAAGAAACACTGGGTGGATATTGAGGTGTAGTCAATATAAAAGCAGTGCATTCCAGTGCATAAAAGAAAAGAAAAGAAAAGAAAAATTCCAAAAAAAGTAAAAAACAAAGAGAACAAAACCAAAGAATCACTCACGTTTCCACCACCAGGTGCAACGTTGTTACCAAGTGGGTCTATAGATTTCTAATATTTCCAACTATTCTCTGTGGTGTCATTATACCTGTTTAAGTTGAAAAATAGGCTAACCAGAGTCAAAGCCAGAGCGAAAATCCATAAGCCATTTTCCATTGTGCCAGGAACTCCATTTGTTCTTACTAATTTATCTTTTAAAATGTCTAAACATTATAAAGAAGAAAGCTTCAGAAACAGATTTTGAGGTGTTTATATTTTATTTCCATTTACAAATAACATTACCAATGCTACCTTAACTATAAAAATTACTGTCCAACTCAATTATCTCTGAGTTTTTCTTTAACTCTGAAGCAATTCTAATTTCAAATGGAATTTGCCAGAGGTCAAGAATTGGACCTATAGGATATTAGATGAGGACAAATTAAGTCAAAATCCTCAAAATAAGGAGATAATAAAACTAAAATAAAAATCATAATCCAACATTATAAATTGGAAGAATAGTCAATCAAGGGAAGGAAAAGAATACAGACCTGGAAGGGGAGGGTTGACTCAACAAACCCATTTGTCAGAGATTGCTGGCTGCTCACAAAATCTGTTTCCTCTTCTTCCTAGACACACAGCCAGATCACACTTTTCAATTTTTCTTGTAGTTTAGTATGGCTATATAAATCCTGCCCAATGTAGTGAGGATGGAAGCAATGTGAGTTACTTCCCCTACAAACCTCCCATTTTCTGTTGCTTCATGACCCATCTTCATGTTCTTTTTCTTACAGAGCAACCTTAGAAGTCATTTTTCAAAAATGGAAGAGTCGCTAGATGGAAGGAGCTCAGTCTATGAATAACTGTTTGGAGAAGAGTCCTATGCTAATCAAGAACATTAACATCTAATTAAACTTCATCTGAGTAAGGAATTAGTTTGTATGTATTAAGTCACTGAGATTTAGGGCTCTATGTATTACATTAGGGAGTGTATAACACGGGTTATGAGTGGCCAGGCCATCTGGGAAAGGTCAGATTCTACATCATCTTGGATCAGCCTGTTTTTATCAGTTCAGGGCCATACCTGCTGGTCAGGTTTTGCTAGACAAATGCCAATAGAGAGTAAATTATTTTTTGTCAGTGAAGTCTTATTCATCTTAATTTCACCAGGTTAAGAATATCAAATGACAGTTGGAATCATATATGTTATAAACAAATCATGAAAAAATTTGGCAAATTTCAAATGCTCACTTGAATTTTGGGAAGATTTTGATAGTGTTTTATTGGGAGCATAATTAATACAAATTATAGTATATAGATTTTGCAAATCAAATATACAAAGGGAGGAAGGGAAGGGAGAAAAAGGGAAAGCAAAACTAACATATATCTTAGAGCTCTTTTACCTCCTTGGTTAGATAAATTTCTAAGCATTTAATATTTCTGAGGTTATTGTAAATGGGATAGTTTTCCTGATTTCTTCCTCAGCTGAATCACTCTTGCAGTATAGGAACACTATTAATTTGTGGGTGTCGATCTTGTATCCTGCGACTTTGCTCAAAACTCTTATAAGCTCAAGAAGTTTTGTGGTGGAATTTTTTAGGACTTCTGTATAGAATCATATCGTCAGCAGAGATCATTTGACTTCTTCTTTTCTTATTTGTATCCCTTTGATTTCCTTTTCTTGCCCAATCACTCTGGCTAATGTTTCAAGGCCTCTATTGAATAGAAGTGTGAGAGTGGACAGCCTTGTCTTGTTCCTAATTTTAGAGGAAATGTTTTTTTCTTTTTCTCTCTATTTAATATGATGTCGACTTTGGGTTTGTCATAAAAGACCTATACAATGTTGAGGTAAGTTCCTTCAGTTCCCAACTTCTCCATCATTTTAAACATGAATGAGTGTTGGATTTTATCAAAGGCCTTTCTACATGTACTGGATAAAAATTATAGAAAACTGAAGAAAGAAATGGAAGAAGGCCTTAGAAGACAGAAAGATATCCCATGTTCTTGGTTACACAGAATCAATATTGTCAAAAGGACCATACTACCAAAAGCAATATAAAGATTCAGTGCAATCTGCATCATAATATCAATGACATTCTCCACATAATTAGAACAAACAATTCTTACATTCATTTGAAAGAATAAGAGATCCAGAATAGCCAAAGTAATATTAAACAAGAAAAGTAAAGCAGAATGCATGGCAATACATGATCTGAAATTATTATACTACAGAACTGTAGTAAAAAAAACAGCATGGTATTGGCATCAAAGTAGACATGAAGACCAATGGAATAGAATAGAAGACACAAAGTCAAATCCACATACCTAAAACTGTTTGATATTTGGCAAAGGTGCCAATAATTTGTCTTGGAGAACAGACAATCTTTTTAACCAATGGATAACTATATGTAGAAAAATGATATAAGACCCCTATATCTCACCCTGTACAAAAACTCAAATTTAAATGGATCCAAGAGGAATTAGACAGAAACTTTACCACTGCTAGAAGAAAATACAGGGTCAATGTTCTATCATATGGATGCTGACACCAACTTCCTTAACAAGACCCCCAAAAGTGCAAGAAATAAAACCAAGAATAAGTAAGTGAGATTCCAGCAAACTAAAAAGCTTCAGCACAGTAAAAGGAAATGATCAAGTGTATGAAGAGAGAGCCTACAGAATGGGAGAAAATCTTGGCCAGCTACTCTTCCAACAGGGGATTAATATCCAGAATATACAAAAAACTCAAAAGCTTAACATCAAGAAAACAAATAACCCAATAAATAAATGGGGGAAAAAACTAAACAGAAACTTTTCTAAAGAAGAAACACAAATGGCCAACAAGTATATGAAAAAATGTTCGACATCTCCAGAAATCAGGGAAATACAAATCAAAACTATACCAAGGTTTCATCTCACTCTAGTCAGAATGGCAATGATCAAGAATATGAACAACAATAAATGCTGGCAAGGTTGTGGGGGGAAAGGTATACTTGTACATTGTTGGTGGGACTTCAGAATAATACAACCACTCTAGAAGCAGCATGGAGATTCCTCAAAAACCTAGAGATGGAACTACCATATGACCCAGCTATTCACTCCTGGGTATTTCCCAAAAGATCTAAAATTGGCATATTACAGTGATACAGCCACAACGATATTTATAGGAGCACAATTGACAATAGCTAAATTATGGAATCAACCCAGATTCCCATCAATAGATGAATGGATAAAAAAATGGTGGCATATATATATATATATACAATGGAGTTCTACACAGCCATAAAAAAAGAATGAAATTATGCCATTTGCCAGTAAATGTTCGGAAACAGAGAATACCATACTAAGTTAAATAAGTCAGACTCAGAAACTCAAAGGTCAAATATTTTCTCTCATATGCAGAAGGTAGAGTAAAATAAAGGAAAGGGGAAGGAAAGATAAGGATAATATTAAAAAGATCAAATATAAATTAATAGACGAACAAAAGAAGTCAAGTTAGAGTAGAGGAAGGAGTATGGGAAAGCAGAGGGAGGACAGGAGGGAAAAGGCAGGGATCCTGAACTGCAATCAATTTCCATGCATGTATAAGTTTGTCAGAATGAGCCCAACTACTATGTATAACTACAAAGCTCTAATAAAAGAACAATAAAAAACCTTAACATTTATTGAAAATCTTAAAGATCCCAGAAGCTTTTGCATACATGTCTTTAGTTAATCCTCACGACAAATCTTTATAGCTATTACTATCCTCATTTTTGTAACAGAGGTAACTGAGGTTCATGGCAATTAAGAAATCAACTTAAAGTTACTCATCTAGAAGTGGTGGGGCCAGCATTAAGCTTTGATCTACCTTGCTAGAGGCTTATGATCTTTCACTATACCCTTGATATTTGCACACACTCAAGAGATCTGCAAAAGTTTCCTTAACCCTAATATACTTCCTGGATGGCCCCAACAGTAACTGTCCCATGTCTCACCTCTCCAGGTATAGTTACAGAGTTATGCCCCTTAAATTTCTAAGAAGCAAAGCATATTTACATGTTAAATCATTATATTTGAAGAAAAAGTTAAAGCTGATCTGAATTAGTAGGCAACAAACTAATATGTATAAAGCAGCCAAAATTGGAAAAAGTAAATCAGAGTTACCAGCATAAAAATCCCCCTTAAAAGGGAACTTTTAAATTGAAGCCACAGGATGGCCTGCACAATGGTAGTGGTTTGTAAGGAAGGACAAGTTCCCATGGGAGCTCAAGCACCACACATTAGATATAAGGGCCTCTCAGTACCTTTTCCCCTCACCCACCATTATTATAGCAAAATACCTCATAATGCTTGAGGCTTGGAAATCTAAGTCCATAATGTATATGTAATTATATTCCTCAGGATAGCATTGGATTTAATGATAAATAAGTAAATAAATAAATGTACTATTTAAAAGCGAATTGCACTTATTAGCCTGGCTAATACCCAGAACAGGATGCCTGGCTTCTACCCAGAGTTGTTCCAGTGACTCACTGTGTAATTCTGAGGACACGGCCCTTTGATCTTCAGTTCGTTAGCCTATAACCAGAGTTTTAAATTGTGCTCTTCCCCTCCTTTTGAAATCACCCTCTCTAGCTTCTCTTGCTCTCAGATGAAAGGATCTATAGACGTGGAAAATTGTTGTTTGGTGATTTCCTATAACCCCCTTTCTAGTATTTCAGCCATTCTCCATTTACATCTAAGGGACACTGCAGAGAAATCACTGCTGTGCACAATTGAAGTCAAAGGCTTAAGATTTCAGGTAGACTGAGAAGGAACAAGTCCGGCTTTAACACCACAAATATCTCCAGTTACCAAGTGCAAGCAAAAAGAGTACAAAAAAAAAAAAAAAAAAAGGAGAGATAGAAAGGCCCTTGGTATTCTTCAAAGCTTCCCTTTGGGGATGAAAGTTCTTCTTTGAGACGTCCAAGTAGCCTGCACACCTGGAGTGCATTAGTGGGTCCTGGATTGAGGTGAAACAGGCTAAATTTCATCTATATGATTCCCACAATCCCCTCTCATAAAAGCTCACAGTAATTAACCAGCTTAGTAACACGGCATGGTATTCAAGGAGTGTTGAACCCAAGGATTACCTTCCAGAATCCTGGATAAATCCTACTGCTCATCTATGTAAACATACTTTCATCTTGATTACCTTAGCTCAGGAAGACTTTCATTTTGTTTGCTGTGGTGCAGGGTCAAATCATTCTTATACTCTCCTGAGAAGTCCTAAGTTTTTGCACCAGGATGTGTCATCCAAACTCAAAATACCTGTGCCTCTGCCATTTGCTTCCCTTTCCCCACCTGCCTTGCTGGAGAGAAGCTGGTTTATTTTATCTTGCCAGTTCCCCACTTCAGTGTCTCCCAGTTTCTATAGGGAAGAAGGCTACCTGTAGCCACCAGGTAGGCTCCAACTTTGCCATGGTGGCCAGTATGGCTGTTCCTACCCAGAAAAACTCTTCATCTTCCCACATTTCTTATTTCTGCCCTGTAGTTCTTGAAGTCTAACTCAGCCTAGGCCTCACCCAGATACCATGATTGCTGTGTTCTATGAATCTGCTCCACCACCAGCCACCTAGAGAAGTAGCCTAGTGCACAGGCCACAAGCTCTAGAACCAGATATTCTGGTTTTGCAATTCACTACCTGAGACCCTAAAAAGTTGTTCAGCCTCTCTTTGCCATAGTTTCTTTATTTGTAAAATGAGAATATCAATACTAGTAGTTACCTAATAAAGTTTCTGTAAGGATTAAATATATGACCTCATAGGTTGCCTAGAATCTTGTAAAGCACTCAATAGCATGATGATGATCAAGGTGACACCTTCATTACCAAAGTCAAGGACTTTGCTTAAAAAGGACACTCCTCTGGACTGACCTTCTCTAACATTTACAGCTCCCTCATATAATGGTGGCCAGGACAACTTCTACTCCCGAACCACAACCACCTAGGGTAAACTGAGTCATTACTGAGCAGGCTGTAGGATAAACAGGTTTCGGCAAAACACTGCCCAAGAATAAGGTGAAGATAAATGATATGAAGCTCCCCAAACTGTTGGCAGTTTTTCAAAAGAAATGCTCTAAACTGTAGGTTATGGCTCAGAATCTACTCATACTCAAAGCTGGAGTATTAAGGTAACAGGTGACAAACTTCTTACCATGACCATTAGGACATAATGGAGCACTATGCTGGGCAATGCTCTGGCTTACACATGTCCTTTAGAATTAAGAAATTGTTGGTGCCACAGACCAAGCTCTAGTCACAGAATGCCAAGTAGAAATCAAGGGCAGAGGGGCTGGGGAAATAGCTCAGCTGGTAGAGTGCTTGCCTTGCAAGCACAAGGCCCTGAGTTCAATCCCCAGTACCGCAAAACAAAACAAAACAAAAATCAAGGGCAGAAATGTGGAGCACCCATGACCCACACATAGACATATATGTACCTTCTTATATATTTTCTACCATTTGTGCAAGAACCAACTGTCCTGAAGTGAGAACTGAACTGGTTGGAGTCCTAGTGTTTGCAGCACCTTACAAACCATTGGTACTGCCACACGACGCTCACATCACATCCCATGGTAAGATGCTCTGAAGAACATGTCATCTGTTTCCCACATCACAAATGGGCACTCTGACACGTGCCCTCTGTGTTCATCCTATTCCAAGCTGGCACGGTAAGAATGTAGAATGGCATTCTCCAACTTTCATACCTCTCTAAATTATGCTATTACTACAAATGTTCTTTGAAAAAGTATTCCATGTGCCATACAAATATTATCAATTTCTCTATGTACCACAGCCTATGAAAGGTTGTGAGCCACTGGTGTAGAAATCAGGATGAAAGCTGCAATAAGTTCTGGATATTTACTGAGCACCTACTTAGTACAATGTATGTGATGCTATAACTTTAATATTGTATATTCTCATACCTAACAGTAGGTCAGAGATGAGATAAATCCCTCATGGGCATGACCTCAGCTGCAAATGCTTTGACATTTTTAGATAAAAAATGAAAAAGTGAATTTAAATATTTATTTTTAATTTTCTTCATAAAATAGATCTCATCTCCAGATTCTTGTCAAAAAAGTAAAATATAACAGAGCCTCATCCTGAAACCAAAGCCTGAAATCTAGGGCTGTATGAATAATACCTACCACATACTAAGTGAAGCAAGGAAATTACATATCAATAAACAGTAATTTAACTGGAAAAGGAATGCTTAACACATACTGGAAGCAGCTCCTTTGTCTTCAAAGTGAAATAGGAATGAAGGAAGAAGGGGTATTTGAGTACTTTGCAGGAAGGTGGTGTTGATCTGATCTGCTCCTATGCTAAATACCATTATAGAAACACATTCCCACAATACTTGTACAACCAAACTCTGGGCATTTGCTGTGATTCAGACCAGAGATGTGTAATTTTATCTACACATCTCCTTCAAAGTGTTTCCTATTTCAGTCTCTTCAGCACCACCAAATTATTTTACTCTAGTTTTGTTCTCAAAGAATCATGTCTTAAGTCTGCCTGAAAAAGTAGGGTATGACCCAAACAACATCATCACCAGTCACATAAAATGGGCAATGGAATGGATGTGTTCAAGTGCAAGAGGATTTTCATGGAGCTTTTCTGACAACTGCCTTCTCTATTGACCCTATGTGCTGCCAACTTGCAACATGCCAACTGCTGGTCAGAACAGGGAAGAAGTCACAACCCTCCAGACTCAACCTAAAAATTCCTTTGTTAACAAAATAAGGTAAAATTATAAGAATCTGGTCACCAAACCTGTGACAAAGGATTTAACATGGAAGGTAATTCAACAGTCTATGCCCAGCCCACTTTCTGAAACAATGGAAATCTTAACTCAATGGCAGCTCCTCCTGTGGTTACTTACATGTAGCTAATCCCATTTCTTCATCATGAGACTGGAGAGTAGAAAAGGGAGTCAGGAGCATAATTACAGAAAAAACAAAGTATGCTCAGCACACTGCAAAACTGGAAGAGGTACATAGCTAAACTAAAGACAAATCATTTAAAGCACTAATAGTCTTTCTCCTATAGCTTCAGAAAGACTATTTTAATTAATTGGGTTACCAGGAAACAATCACTATTAATAGTATTGTCATAAATGGGTCCTAGGGATAAATATCTTTTTAACAGCCACTTCTGCTTATCAATGTACTTATGCTACATGTTCATTCTGCAGAGATATGGGTTTAGTTTACACTTGGTATTGTCAAATAGCCTCATATAAGAGGATGAGAATGGAAGAAGACCCTGCTTACTGCAAAATTAAGAAGGCAACATGGTTACTGGCTTAATGATAGAGAAAGGGCATTACAAGAGCAATGTCAAGATGATCTGGATCTGCCTATTAGGATGAGCTGCCTCCTTGCAAGCAATGCTAAGGTCATGTGCATTCATGTGCCTATCTGAGTAGGTAAATGTTTTCAAGCAAGGTAACTTTCTTTAGAGTGGTTTCAGCACCCAGTCATCTGGTCATTTCAACAGTAGTTCACTGATCAATACACAGGACATAGTAAATGGGAAAGTGGAGATCCAGAAAGTCTGAACATCTTGGTTGGAGAGTTAAGCTCTTTTAACCCTTAAAAGGATTTTAAATTTTTATTGATATGTGTTTCTATGAGCTTAAGCTGGTTTTTAAAAAGGTTTAATTGCCTTTTATTTCCATTTCTCTTCTTCTCTATTCCTCCTGCCCTCACTACCTTCACCTCATCAATTTGAATTTGCATGGAGAAGCTTCAAAATAATGCCCAAATTAAAGAAATTTTATATGTTTTCCTTACGAGTGGGCTTGAGGTCTATCCTGGTGAGAGGAAAGATAATCAGAAATAACTGATGGCATGTTAAGAAAAAGTCCACTGAGGAAACCTACTTATACTGGAATCAGTGAAGTATATGTAATTATATACTCTTGGGCTGGTCAATTACAAGAACTATTCAAAAAAACAAGAACAGGTGCCTACATATGCACATACACTCATGCACACACATATATAAACAAGTACACTTGTGCATACATGCACACACAGTGGCAGGTTCCTTCCTGGCTCCCAGAAAAAAAGTAGTGATTCTAAAAGTTTTAAGGGTGACATTCTAAGTGTGTGTCTGAGCACAATTATGTTATTTGTCCTTGGAAGTCAATGGTGGTATTATATACTCAGTGGCATTCTAGAGTTTGGAAGGGAAACCTCTTACAGAAACAAGTCTTAATCTTCAGTGTTATCTTTCTTGGCTCATTCTAGAGTTATGTTCTGGGGGGACCTTATTTGCTCATTTTGTGATGTGCCTTAGTTGTGGCTAGCAAACTTGATGACAATATTATAAACAGAGTGATTTAGAACAGATCTCTAGTAAAAAACAGAACTCAATCTTGGCATGGTGCAGCTGATTAATATGCTCTGGGCCCATGAAATACATACTCCTGTTGCTAACTGAAACAATCCAGAAGCCTTCTCTGGTAGTTACCTGGCTGATCTTGTTCCATTATCCTACCCTCTTTTGGTAGTGCTATCATTATTTGTTTTAAGACTGGTTACCATTTAATTCCCAAAATTTGGACATGAAGGTTCAAAGTTTACCTTTCTGTATTTAAAATGGACCTACTTGGGCTGGGGTTTTGGCTCAGTGGCAGAGCATTCACCTAGCATGTATGAGGCACTGGATTTGAACTCAGCACCATATAAAAAATAAACAGGGCTGGGGATATAGCTCAATTGGTAGAGTGCTTGCCTCACAAGCACAGGCCTTGGGTTCAACCCCCAGCATCACAAAAATAAATAAATATAAATAAATAAAGGTACTGTGTCCATCTACAACTAAAAAAAATGTTTAAAAAAATAAAATGGATCTACTCAGAAGTCTTCAACGTGAAATAGTAACATTGTAAATTCATGCAATTTTTATCCTCTCAGGAGATCAGAGAACTTTTACAGTTGCTATTTTGTTCTAGTTTTTAATGTTTATTTACCCATAAATGTCAGACATCATGATCCTCATCTTCTCAGGGAGAAATCATCTAATGATACTTGAATTGCCAAAGGTGAGTTACTGTTAAAACTGACAAGTAAAATATGAATTTCCTGATTCACTATTTCAGCAGTAGATTTTATTATCTCATTTTAAAGAAATGACTAAGGATTTGAAAGCCAACTCTTTAAGAACAGCTTATTGACTAAGAGTGCAGGTTTTGGCATTAGCTAGACTTGGGTTTGAATCCCAGTTCTCTTTGCTGCTGTAGACTGTAGATAAGTTATTTAATCTCTCTGTACCTCACTTTCCAACCATCCACACAAAGTCCCAGAAAAGTAGATAGGTATTGCTTGGTACACTTTCCAAGATAAATGCCTAAGATAAAATCTGCCTTCTCCTCATTTCCTAGGGATGTTTTCAGAATTAAATGAGTAGGAAAGTCAGCACATACTTGCTCCAGCAAACAGAAAACAGCATCCAAATAGAGTCTGAGCTCAGTGGGAGAACCCAGCCTATTACAACACATGGCTGATCATATACTAATCAGCACAATAATCTGGTTCTTTTTACCTTGCCATGATAGAAGAGTGAGGGAAAAAGAAAAAAGGGCAACATATTTTTTTTTTGGTAGTTATAGATGGACAGAATGCCTTTATTTTATTTGATTATTTTTATGCAATGCTAAGTATCGAACCCAGTGCCTCATACATGCCAGCACAGCCCCAGCAACATCTTGATAATAGATGGTACAAATTTTACTGGAACTATTTCAGAAAGTGAATATGTAGTTAACAAATCATGAAAGCACTGCTTGGAACTCTCCAGTTTTATAGATGAGGAGGTGGAGGCCCAGAGAATTGGGTCTTCATAAAACTGAGTGGCACTTGATGAAATTCACCTAATCGGAGGTAGTAGAAAGATTTGAACGGGTCAAATTAGGCATACATTTTCTCCCACTACTCTGACTTACTAGGAGATGATGATCCTACATATAGATGTTAATTGATAACTTATCTCAGCCACCTGGAATTTAAATAGACACTTTACTTCTACAATTTGAACATGGTCAGGGAAGCACTAAAGAACACAGACTGGTGAAGCACTGGCACACTTAGTATCTTGCCACAGCACTCATTTAGAAAGAAAAGTATCATAGAACATGTCAATAATAGCTCATCTTATACAACCTGGAGTAGGCGTTTCTTAGCTTTTTCTATCTGAAGACTATCAACCAGCTAGGCTTGAGTGGTACGATGAGCACGTCAGTGGGAGAGTCACTGACAACATGCACCCAAACAAGTCTTCATAAACCATGTCAACAATAAATAAAATGGAAACAATCAGTCAGACATTTTCCGTACTTAAACTACTCTGCCTGGCTGATGAAACAAATACTGTATCTCCTTGGTTTGCCTTATTACTATTATAAACATACCAACTATCTGTAAGGTTAGTAAATGCACCTGGAGTTTTTTCCCTTTTCATAACAGCAGAAGGTTGGAAAAGGGAGATTGAAATTAAAAACCTCAGATGGAAAAACAAAAATATAAAATCCATGGGGAAGAATGTGGTATATTGGTATATAAAATCCATATTTCAACTGAATCAAGTTATTGCTTTATTTCATTTAAAATTTAATCTTTCTCAGAAATGCTGATCCCCAGGATTCAAATTACAGATGGAGAAAGGGAAAGAACATTCTGTTCCTTTCTAATGGACATATATTAATATTTACACTAACTTAATATAATTATTTGCAAGGAGAATAAAGCTAAAAACTTAGATGTGGGTTGTACCGCTTATCTTACCATCTGTAGTGTTAGGTATTCTTGTATAATGCAACTCAGTCCCTGAAAAGAGGATTAATTAACATGAGGTTTCAATTAGTTCATTCAAATCTTTCCAAGTTTAAAAAGGTGGTAGGCCTCACTGAGAAGGTAACATTTGAGCAAAAACTTAAAGTGGGTGAGGGAGCTAAGGGGAAGGGCATTTTAGCCACCAACCGTGACCCAACAAGGAGCCCCCTTGGTCTTGATAGTCTTACCCATGTGTTGTTGGCTTCACTCGAGCATTGCTCAGTATATCCTGTCCTTTGGTCATTCACTTTTAAAATAACATTCATTAAAGGGTTCAAGGTTACTATATCCAAGTTGCTCTTATCTTAGTCTGGAGACACTGAAGTCTGTCAAGAATATATCCTTGTCTTAGTCAAAATGATGTTCTCTTTCCTACTATTCTTAGAACCACCTATATTCCTTATTCATGGATTATAATGGACTCTAAATTCTGCCAGAAAGTACAACTTATCATCAGTTACCTCCCCTGGAGTCTGAATCCAACAGGGTAAAAACAAGCACATGCCAAGTAAGAACAAATAGTGAAATGCGGGTCCTGAGGTAGATTAGGGAGAGGCAGGAATTAATAGGAAGCTGGTCATCACATACATAGTTGATGCTAAACTTGAAACAGCATATGAAATAATCCAAGACCTGGGCTAGCCATGCCATAATTACAAAGATGCCCTGCAAAGTCAGTTTCTAGTGGTTGAGGTTTCCGTGGCTGCAAGTTTCCTCTTCACTGACCAATCCGTGGCCATGGATGTCAATATAATGACTTATGTAGGAGTAGTTTGTATATTTTAACCATCTTAATAATTCACTCTTTCAAAGCAATGCATTCTTCCTTGAGTAAATATTTATCTGTGCAGTCTAGTGATTATAGCTCAAGGAAAGAAGTCAGCAAACAAGAATACTACCCGCTATTCTGCTACTGCTCTTATATAACAACAAGGAAGTCACTTCTTCTCTAAGTTTCCTTTACTGAGGAACCAAGACAGTTTATGCCACTTGGATCAAGTCCTAAAGACATTTATATAAAATTACTCATATTCCATGTGACTCTTGTCCCACCAAAGGTACCTAAACCCAGGAATCTCAATCAATAATTAATCACCCCATTCCTGTCACCTTTGGGATCCTGATTAGGATTTCCTGTCCAAAATTTTCAGTCCAAGGGTTAACTCCCCACTTTGGTCTCACTGCACTTACTGACTGCTGTCTTAGAAAATAAAATGTTGGGTTTTGAGGTCAGGGTGCTCCCATAGACAGCATGGCAAGGTAGCAATCAGCTCTTTGCAAAGAATACAAAAGAAAATATAATTTTATCTTGAAGTTTGAACTAGGCTTCAATGGCAACAGATCAAACACAAGACTGTATTAATTACAAAATGGCTCCAGTTAGCCCTCGTTGGCTGTACAAGTAAAAAACAAAGCTATGCCTCCATGAGTTAACACTGAGCTAAATATATGAGAGCATACACTCACTTGAAATCTGCCTCTGACTTGCTCTGGAATTTTTGACAAGTAAAACTTCCCTGTGTTCAACTTCCTCATTTGTAAAACTTTAAGAAAGGATATTTTACTAACTGGGTTTTCACAGCAATAAATTTAAAAATGCTTTTGAAAAATGTAAATGTCTGGAGCTGCATAATCAGTCACATCACCTTCAGAAGAAAACAAAGGACCAACTCCCTGTGATCCAGGTGTCCCTATACTCAATAACAAGAGACCTTGGAAATTTGGCTCAGCAATGAGTAAACAGCCTACAATAAAGGAAGGGCAAGCTCCCGGGGAGGGAGGCCAAGGCAGGTTAATCATTCACAGGATTAAGTGTCTTATTTCTCTTTCATAACATAGGCTTGACTAGCTGGAAGCTACCCAGCCAAGCACCAAAGGCCATCAGTGGTGAAAAGGAAATATTGAATGCAAAAGGAGCTGAGGTTCAGGTCACCTCATTTTAATTCTCTTAAGTTCTTTCTTTAAGAGTCTTTCTTCACTTGAAATTTGGGAGGTAACAGTTCAACATGGATATACAGAGATTCAATTATTTTGCTTGCCTATATAAGCTCTTATACATTGTGTGAACAAGCCCCCACAAGCTTATGGATTTTTGTAGAAGAGTTTGGCAAGAGATCTCAATCCTGTTCTTAGCTTCTTGCAAATAGTTATGTGACTTAGGAAAGTCTCTTAACCTAGTTAAGCTTCTTACTCCCTGAAGTTAGAAAATAGAAATTGTGAACTGGGCCCTGGCTAATAAAGAGACAAATCCATTAGTGCCTGGCTCTCCTTTCCTTAAGTAGTATGCTTGTACTTTGCAATGTGATCAGGGGTCAAGTCAGTAAGAACAGGACAAATATACATGTACTAGGTTAAGAATGTAATGACAGAAAAACATACAGGATCCACATCCTCCTCTCAACAACTGACAAAGCATTTCCTTACTTCTTCTAAATGAGAACTGGATGACTTAAGGGAGGAGAGGAGATATAAAGTAAAATTCAGGAAGGTAAGGTTCAATGAAAACTTAACAGAATGCAATGGAAAGAAGTATATTAAAATTGGCTAGTGGGGTTGGGGGTGTAGCTCAGTGGTACAGTGCATGCTTAGCACTAAAAAAATGATAATGCATGAACAAATGAATAAATGAACAGCTACTGGATATACAAAATTAAATGTGGTTGTGCTGCACAAGTATTGACTTTTAAATATTTTCCTCAACCTAAATAAGAATGTGAAATATTCTCGAAAGGTTATCCAAGCCAACAACACTAAATTTAATATTTCCCTCAGAAAATAAAAATTTCTAGCGATGAACTCTTTTCTCC
Source organism: Sciurus carolinensis (assembly GCF_902686445.1). Taxonomy (NCBI): domain Eukaryota; kingdom Metazoa; phylum Chordata; class Mammalia; order Rodentia; family Sciuridae; genus Sciurus; species Sciurus carolinensis. The sequence continues at coordinate 167,194,990 of NC_062214.1, read as the reverse complement.
AAAGAAGTTTCTACTGCAGAAGTGCTTATTTCCTTTCCATTCTATCCTATTCTAGAATTATAAACAAAAGAAAATAAAGAATCAAAAACTTAGAACCTCTTCAAGAAAAAAAGAGAGCCTCTTTTATAAATCCAAGAGGTCAGTCAGGGTGGGAACCTGTTCCCTGTTCACACAGAAAGGCGAGAGACTTCTGGACTTGCAGGGTGTGAGAAGGAGCTGGGCAGTGGATCTTGCCCTTTCAAGACACTTAATGAAAATTCATTTTGTTCTACCCAAAGGTCAAAATCAAGACATGAAGCTTTTATTTCTAGAAACCCCAGTCTAAAACTCAGTGAAAGTATCACTTCCTGTACATTTTTTCCTTTATATCAACCTTTTATACTCAGGAATGAGAACAACTTACTGTTTACAACTGCAATAAAACAGCAGATCTGCTGGGTGCAGGGGCACATACCTGTAATCCCAGCAGCTCGGGAGGCTGAGGCAGGAGGATCACAAGTTCAAAGCCAGCCTCAGCAAGGGCAAGGCGCTAAGCAACTCAATGAGACCCTGTCTCTAAATAAAATACAAAATAGGGCGGGGGATGTGTCTTGGTGGTCAAGGGTCCTTGAGTTCAATCCCCAGTAACCACCTCCTCCCCCCACCAAAAAATAAAAAATAAAAAAACAGCAGATCCAACCTAAATGTCCAAAATCTAGAAGAATGGTTGTAGACATTATGTTAAAATCATGAGGTAGACCATTCTGCTATCATTACAAGTCTGTTTACAAAACAAGTTTTTAATAGGATAAGAAAATATCTGTTATGAAAAGGTAAGTGAAAAAACTACCATTTAAAAACTATATGTGGAATGTGACTGAATTATGTAAAAACCTTAAGTTTGTATAAAATAAGACTAGAAGGAGATATAACAAATGTAATTGACAATAGCAATTTCAAGGTGGGGTTTTAGGTGATTAATTTTTATAACAGCTTCACTGAACTATAATTCACATACTATACAATTTACCCATTGAAAATATAAAACTTTCAACAGTTTTTAATATATTCAGAGTTGTGCAACCATTACCACCAGCAATTTTAGAATATTTGTATCACTTCAGAGGGAAACCAGGGCTGGGGATGTAGGTCAAGTGGTAGAGTACTCACCTAGCATGCATGAGGTCATGGGTTGGAACCCCAGCACCAAAAAGAAAAAGAAAAAAAACCCTGTTCCCTTTAGCTATTATGGATGAATTCCTCTCATCCACTAAGCAACTAATATAATCTAATCTCATCTCTATCTCTATAGATTTTCTTGACATTTCATATGAACATAACGTGGTCTTTTGTGGATGGCTTCTTCACTGAACATGACGTTTTTGAGGTTCACTCACATTGTACCATGCATCTGTACTTCACTTCTTTTTATTGCTAAATAATATTCCATTGTATGGATGTATCACATTTTTGTTTATCCATTCGTTCCCTGATGGACATTTGGGTTATTTCAACTGTTTTGATACTGTGAACAACACTGCTATGAATACTTCTGAACAATTAGCTTTTAGTCATAAAAGAAACACCTAGGAGTGGCTAGGGTACTTTTGTTGTTCTTGTTGTTGTTTGTTTGTTTGTTTTAAGCCTCTGTGTTCTCAAATTTACCACAAGGAATATATAATACTCTGTGTGACAGTGTGTATACATGCACACATAGCACGTGTGCACATGTGATTAAAACCAGGATCTTGTACATGCTGAGCAAGCCCTCTACTGCGAGCTACATCCCCAGCCCCTCTCATTTTATTTTGAGACTGGGTCTCCCTAAATCTCTCAGGCTGGTCTTAAACTTGCAATCCTCCTGCCTCAGCATCTCAAATAGCCAGGACTACAGGCACATATCACCACACCTGGCTAGTACTATTATTATTAGAAAAAATTAATAATAAATGTATCCTCTTGATTTTAATTCTCCCATGTGCCAGTTCTTCCTCTGCCCAATCTTTCGTTCTCTTAAACCTAAACCAGACATTTTGTAGTTAATTAGCTAAAATGTTTTTAATGAATGTTTACTCTGAATTTGACTCTGTAATAGGCAAATTAAATGATATAAAAGAAATGAGAAATGAGGCCTTTGCTTTCAAGGAAGGGATACTGCCAAACTCAAGAGAGAATACTGGGGAAGGGAAAACCAACATGAACCTAGGAAATAAGGGAATAGGGCAAATTCAAGTGGAGTAGGTTCCCTCCTTCACTGGAACATGTACTACTCCATTGTACAACATAAAACTAGAATTCTTTCATCTGCCTATACTCTAACCTAGAAATCATTACAACTCTCTGGTACTCTCTGGTAGAAAGGTATCTTCCTAAAGAGGAACCTATGATGGAGATTTTAAATGATTCTTTCCAATCAGAGCTAAGATTCCACAGAAGAGTATTATTTGCTATTTTCTCTGTATATGCACACATTCATACAAACAAGACTTGTTTCATTTAGAAAAGACTGTGTTAGCACAGTAGCACAAGCAAGTGGAGAAAAGAAACCACTGTACGGTCCACCAGGAGCCCAACTAAACCCCCAGTTCAAAACTCACCCACAGTACAAAATACCCACCATGACTACCTCAAAAGAGTGACCTGCCCTCATAGGAATGTGTATCACTAACTGCCCTAAAGGCCATCAGGGTCACAGGAAAATTTAAGCCATTAGGACTCAGCAACATACAGTTAGAGCGTTGTATGTGATGTAAGATATCAGGAGGATGTTAACTTTCCTAAACGTAATATGCTGTTTAAAATATATAAAGTTCTGAAGAACAATATAATAAATATCCCATACTCAAGATATAAAGCAATAAGGGCTGGGCACAGTGGCTCACTTCTGTAATCCCAGTGGTTCAGGAGGCTGAAGCAAGTTTGAAGCCAGCTTCAGCAACTTGGTGAGGCCACAAACAACTTATTGAGATCCCATCTCAAAATAAAAAATGAAAAAGGGCTGGGGATATGGTTCCATGGCTAAGCACCTGTGGGTTCAATCCCTGGCACAAAAAAAAAAAAAAAAAAAAAAAAAAAAGCAATGAAGGGTTATATTTTAAGGAATTGATAAACAGAAAAATCAAATTATGTAAGTTGATAATAGAAAAAGAAGGCTACAACTATCAAGAAGTTTAAGGGTAGAATAAAATGCTTTGGGAGCAGAAAATGTGAATCAGGCACTAAACAAAACAATGAAACCAGACTGTCCCAAATATGACTGTGTTTTGGGCATTACCTTGCCCTTCTACCTTGTATCCTTCTCTGAAACCACACTTTTTCAGGGTGGCTGATGAACCATCTGTTAAAAGAATAAAGAAAATGGCCTCAGATTAAAAAGAAAAGAGACCAAAATTCATTGAGCTTGCTATGCCTGCTAGAGGTTTCAGGGAACAGGCGCTATACAGACTTCTGTTATAGTGATTAGGAAAACAACAACAGCTAGAATAATCCCTCCTAAAAACTGAAACAGGAGAGTGCCAGGGATAAATGCTTTGGTGGAGACTTGCCCATGTCCTAGGCCTGGAATAAAGGAGCATTTTAAAGGGTAAGTCTGAAATGTGCTCACTGAGCATGACCTGCCTTGCTAAGCCTGGTTCTTGTCATAGCTATTATGCCCTCAATTTCATGAACGCCATGTTCACTTGGAAAGACAAAAAAAAAAATCTGTTTTAGTAGTAAATGCACATCAATACCAGAGTCCTATTATTTCTATTAAGTTAATTAACCTATTTTTGAAAAGTATACAAAATAGGTCACTTAAGTGGGTGTGACCTTACCCAGTGAACTATGCTTTTAAACTGTCTCCACCTATTAAGATTTATAGACCCCTTTATCAACATCTTGGTTTGAAAAGGCTGGCTGAGTGAAAGGCATGCAGCACCAGGCTAAAACAGCTTTGGTCCCTATCAATCAGCCTATTATAACTTAATGATATTTAGATGATGTGATTAGATTTTAAAAACTGAATGCTGTTTAATCTAAATTCCAGAGTGCTTGTGTAATCATACTGCATTTTAAAGGTTCAGGCAAATAGTCTGAAAGAGAGAATTTGTAACTGAGTTTTATAAAAATAATGTCCCTCTAGATTGATAAAGAAAAAAAGTGCTTTCTCATGGTACACATATATGGGCAAAATCTCATCACCATTATCATTATTAAAAGCAGAACTGAGTACTATGCTGAGCAACGTACAAAAATACAATGCACAAAGTGTCTTATTGTTTGGTCCTAATTCAGTGGAGTAAAGGCCTATGAGAAGCATTTCTATTAAACTGAATAAAATTTCATATATGAAGTGATAATGTCCTTTAGAGCCAATTCTCATCTGAGGATCTCTGGTTTTGTGACGATGTGGCCTACCCCAGGGAGATATTCAAACTCCTAACCAATAACATCTAGTTATGAAATGATGGGAGACACTTGAAACTCTCACATTCTAATCACAAAAAGAAATACAGAGCCTCACGGCATGATAACCTTAGGATCTGTGAGCTCCAGCATTATACATATGAGGTCTCCTCTCTTTTACGGTTTCAACCAAAAGATGATGAATTATGTCAAAGTCTTACTCATTTTTTAAGCCCTCACTAGTGACCAGAAACTATCTAATAAATTAGTGAAGGAGTGTGCACATACTGGCACTTTAACACTCCCAGAGGAAAACAAAACAAAAACTCTATGCTTCTTAGTTTTATCTTTGAAATTCCAGGTTCTGTTCCTAGCTTTATTTTTCTTTAAATACAGCTCTTCCTGTATGCTCCATGTTAGAGTAAATTATTGAATATTTCCCCCTTATTTTGTTTTGTTTTTTCCTCCAACTTCTTGTCTTTGTTTTATATTATTCCTTTGGCAGAAAGATTTCCTCACCTTCTTGTGTTCAAATTCTACATATACTTCACAATTTTAGATGTTATATCCTGCACATGAATCAGAAGTTTATCCTCTGGAAAAATGGATCTAAAGGAGTTCTGAACTCAAAGACACAGAGGAAGCAGAGGTTGGGGGCTTGTGGAAGTATTGAACTGACCTAAACTGAATTGAAATGAAATGGGAGATTAAGTAAAAATCTACATCCTGGGAGAGAAAATGTACTTGGGCTTAGCACCTTTCCCTCCTTCAGTTCCCCAAACTCTGGCAACCAGTTTCTTAATTTCAAAACAAAAACTAGAAAGCTCCTTTCTGGATACAGAGAATGCACAATATACAGATGCAAATACCTGGAGTTTCATCCACAAAACAGAGGGATCCATCCTCAAACTGCCTAATGAAAACATTAATCAACAAACCTATCCCTCTATGTAGAACTTCTGGTATGTGTGCACACACATGAGGCACCCCTGCTCTTCAATGTGAATGGAGTTCAAAGACTCCAGACTTTTGAAGAAAACCTCCAACATGAAAGTCAAAGAGCAAATCATAACCCTTCCTAGAAACAGCTTATGTTCCTAAGGAACAATTATACCGAAGATTTTAAAAGAACGCTTCTGCGGCTATTAAAGACATTATTGTTAAAATTCAGTATTTTGTACTTTTATAAGATCTGGATCAATTACCAATATAGTGATGATAGAAATTTTATTATGATTAAATTAAAATGCAGTTTAACAGCATGGTGATGAATGAAGAAATACAAATTTGGTATACTTAACATTATCATAGTGATCACCCTAGGCCCAGTGTGATATTAAAACAAAGTCTAATTTCCTTGGGCTTGTCCCATGCTCCAAAATGATCTTCCACCTATTCTCTGCCATATTGGAAGGAAAAAAAATAACATAATAAAAACTCTTATTTCTTCAAAATTCTGTTCTTGTTAAGCTGGCATGAAGAAAGTTATCTACTTGGTTAATGCATACCACTTTGGTGTTAAACTGTTAATAGATTTATGTCTCCTTCCAAAGCAAGAGGCTAAGAAGGAAATAAGACTCAGGTTAGTAGACTGGGCTCAAGCTACAGCTCCACTGTGGAATAACCTTAGGCAGATCAGAGAGTTGCTTTGAAGTTATATTTCTTTATCTCTAAACACATTCTCTATACTCTAAAGTATCTATCTCTAAAGTTGTATTTCTTTATCTCTAAAGTATACTTATTTTGTATAACATAATAATAATATAATAAAAATCTATCTCATAAGGTTGTTTTCAAACTTAAACAAGATAATGCCTTTGGAAGGACTTTGTAACTATATAGTTCTAAAGGATGCATGGAGTATAAGTAGAAGATCTTAATAAATGAGTCTCCATGGTTAAGTTTCAGACATGCTCTATAAAATCTTTGGGTAGGTATAGGAGTTATAGGGGCATTCCTTTTGGCCTTTCAACCATACCAACTAAGTAAAGACCTAGTTTACCTATCACATCTCAATCTGAGCACTTTTTAAAGCTATTTCCAAGAAACACTGAAAAGGAAGTGGAATTTGAGCAGAAAAATATGGTCTTAGGATTTTATTTCATCTACTCATCCATCCAAAAAATCAGTCAAGTCCTACTAATCTGTGTCAGCCAGTAATCTGCATACTGAAATGCAAAAATTAACAAGACACAATCCCTCAAATAATAAAGTAGAAAGGGAAGAATATATGCAAATGCCATTGACTTCAGAGGAAGCATGAAAGAAGTATATACAAGGTACAAGGGGATATAAGAAGAAAATAATCAATTCTATTTAAAGTAGTAAAGCCTTCATGCTGAGATTGGGCTTTAAAAAATAAAATAGACATTTTCCTATCAAAGAAGTGGATGGAGAGAATGGGAAGTATTGAACAACATGGCATGTTTAGGAACTAAGGAACTTTCAATGCAGCTGGAAAAGAGGTTATAAAAGATGCAAGATAAAGGTCACTGAGACCTCAGGCACAGAGACACACATCTGTAATCTCAGAGACTTGAGAGTTTGAAGCAGAAGGATGGCAAATTTGAGGTCACTCTCAGTAACTAAGGGAGGCCCTAAGCAACTTAGGGAGACCCTTTCTCAAAAAATAAAAAGGGATTGGGGTGTGGCTAAGTGGTTAAGTGCCCCTGCATTCAATTCCCAGTATAAAAACAAAAATAAGAGGTTTAAACCTTGTCTTGTAACCAAGGAGCCACCAAAGAAAGTGAAAAAGTAACACTTTCTGAGTTGCCTTTTGGAAAGGTTAATCTGGAAATAGTATGGAGACTAGACAGTCATGGGACAATACTGGTAGCTAGAACACAGAAAAGCAAAAGCCTAATTAAAGTAGTAACAGGGATGAAGAGAAAGGGCATAAAATATTAAGACAGGTCAATCTATGAACACTGAGGGAATGGGTAAGAGTTTTCTGGCTTCAGAAGGTAGATGGTGATTCCATCCAGAGAGGAATTCAGGAATATGAATACGAACTTAGGTTTATATGTTATGGTAGAAATTATTATAGGTCATCCAGGTAGAGAAGTTGACTCATTAGTTGGATTTATGGGTCTGGAGCCCAGAATAATAGATCTGGCATAGAAATATAGATTTGGGACTCATTAGCAAATGGGTGCTAATTAAAATTATGAATTCAACACTTATTTAACACTTTCTTCCCTACTACTTTATTTAGCCTTTGCCAGCAGTTAATATTCTCAGACCATTTAAAATTGAATACATTTGAAGATGCAACTTAATTCATAGATAAAAAAATCTTATTGAAGAGTTGGTAAAGATAACAGAACATATGCTCCTGAAAGCCATACCATGGATTTTACTATAATCTGGTCCTAATTTAAAGAGAGTCCTAGCTTCTTAGGAGCTAAGTTAAGAGCATCATCAAAGCCCAGGAGTTCAGTGCCAGCCTGGGCAACACAGCAAGACTGCATGAAAGAAAACAAAACAAAAGAAAGGAAGAGAGAATATGGCACCCGGTCCAGTGGCACACACCTGTGATCCTAGCAGCTACAGAGGCTGAGGCAGGAGGACCACAAAGTTCAAAGCCAGTCTTAGCAACTTAGTGAGGCCCTAAGCAACTTAGTAAGATCCTGTCTTAAAATAAAAAATATAAAGGGCTGGAGATGTGGCTCAGTGTTTGTGCAACCCTGGATTTAATCCCTGGTTTGAACCCAGGAATTTGAAAAAGAAAAAGAAAAAACAAAGAATATGGCAAATGGTTATTAAATGCAAGAGAATATAACAGAAAAAATATATATTTAGTAAATAAAACAAAAAATAGAACACATAAATATTAGTAAATACAAAAGAAAATTAATAGTAGAAATAAAAAAATTAACTTCCAAGTCTTACACTTCTGAACTGTATAAATAATAATAATATTTTATACTTACTAGTTATAGTATCTTTCATTCTTCAGATTGTAAGAACTTTATATTTTCTCGCAGTTTTTTGGTTTTTTGGGGGGTTACCGGGGATTGAACTCAGGGGCGCTTGATCACTGAGCCACATCCACAGCACTATTTTATATTTTATTAGAGACAGGAGCTCAATGAGTCACTCAGTGTCTTGCTGCTGCTGAGGCTGACTTTGAACTCAAGATCCTCCTGCCTCAGGCTCCTGAGCCTTTGGGATTACAGGTGTGAGCCACTGCACCCAGTTTCTCTCGGTTTTAACAACATGCCTGTCAGGTAAGTAAATGAACAGGCCTTTTGTCTTCTTGGTGTAGCTGCAAAAACTATAACATAAACAGAGTAGAAGTAATGTGCCTGGTCTCCCAGTATGTCATTAAAGTGAGGCTGGAAACAGAGTACCGGTCTACAAACTCCTGGTTTTCACTGTCACCCCTACACATTTATCATTATCAGTCACCTTTGGGATGTTACTGCTGGGTACCTGGCAATATATTCATGGCACTGTACCACTCTCTTATGGAATAAGATATTAATGTAGAGCTTATTGTAAGGAGGGGAGCTGTACAAATTTTCTCCAAGGCCTTTCAGCTATGTTTTTAAATGTACTGTTTACCAAATTAAGTGGATTATACAGCATGCAAAACTAAAAAGAATTTCATGAAGTACTTGCAGTATGAAGTATAAAGCCAATGCAAAAAAATATATATTTTGTTAGAGCAATTTGGTTTTGATCATTGCTAAAAAAGAAAGTTTAATGATGGAGACAAGATAATACAGAGATCTGGCATAAAACTTGGATCCCAGCACTACCAGGTGTCCAGTATAAATCTAGTCCAGGCTTGGACTGACTGGAAATTACTTTGATATAATAGTCCTTTGTTGGCTAGTGTGAAATAACTGGTCCGGTTCATGCCAGTTCTCACAAGACAAACACCTACATCACAAAATAAGTAGCACTTCTGACCCTAATAGTAGCACTCTTTATCTAAGTTGGGGGGGGGTGGAATCTGGACGAATAAAGACTGAATTTCTGTCTACTTACCCTTCTTCCACCATAAAAGCTAACTCCTTTCTCACTGCTACATCTAAATCAAGAATCTTTAGATGACCATTATCTCTGTAGGGCAAATCTCGCAAGCCACTGGGCAGTGGTCTATTCCTTCTGAGATGAACCACATTGGTTTATACGCAATGTTAACTGGTACAAAGTTCCTGATGAGTTACTAATGGGACAAAAGAATAAATTTCATTTTAAAGTGATTTTCAAATCTCCCTATAGAAAGACATCTGAAAGTACTTAAGAGATAAACTTATATCCCTGGTAGTTGAAAGAAAAAAAAAGAAAAAAACCTTTTGTCTTACTCCATAAAGGCTATTGAAAATACCATGCGATTAAAGTTATTTATATGGCACTGAGTTAAACTCCAAAGGTAACACTTAACCATTCTCTGTTTACCAAGTTAATCTACCAGATTTGTTTACTTTGTCTGATTTACTAAGACAAATATGTTGAGGTCTGAAATGTTTTATCTGGCCCTGGGAAAGGAAAACGAAAGGAGTGTTGTGAATTTATTAATAGATAAGTACAAACAGGCTCTATCCTATCAAATGAACAGCTAGGAGCTTTGGCCACTGTTTACTGAAAATAAAATTAGCCTTGGCTGGCAGGTACTTATCAGATCTGAGAATAATTAACTACCTACATCTGGTACTTGTTACTAAAAATGCTAGTGGGAGCCACTACATTTGGTAAGGATTTTTTCCCCCTGAACACCTATCCTCCCTGTAACAGACTATCGGAATGCACCCTTTATTCCCAAGTGCACTTCTGGCAGCACCAAAAGCAGTTCCACAAGCTGTTTCCCAACTTCCACCCAACAGAAAGACACTTTTAGAAATCCAAAAGAAACCAACAAGACATACTTGACATATACTCTATGATGCTCACAAACAGCCACCCGCCCTATCAAGCTCTGGGAGCTTTGCAAACATACAAGGGTCAGTTTAAGTTAATCAATAATAACATTTTGGACTTAAAAAATTATTTTTCAGAGGGCTTCAAGGAATTTTACCAATGTAGAAGAAAAAAAGTACAGTGTTCACAATTCAAAAAAAAGAGCTTAGGAACCAATAGCCCCCATTATTAGTTTAAAAGGCAGTAATAAATTCAGGTACAGTGTGCTTAGCTTATTTCTTTTCAGCCATAACAATTTCTTTACCAGGTAGTAGTTTTTACAATTTTATTCAAGAAAAGGAAATGCTCTAAGGCATACACGTAAATAAGCAATGCAAAATAAGTTGTATTACATTTATGTCACAGGAATTAAGACTCAAGCACTCTGCAATTAGCTTGCTATGAAATTCTAAACAAGTTACTTGTTTAGTCAAGTGACCTCTCATTTCTCTGCTCTATAAAACCCATATTATGAAGTTATAGTGTGGAATAAACATCTAATAGTGTCAGGAAAATGTTTGTAAATAGATAAGAAATTCCAAATCTTCAAGAACATTTCTTCTCTGCAAAAAGACTATATTAGCAATAAATTATGACCCCCCCATCATCTATTAAGATATTTTTCTGACATTTTTGGTAGATAAATATTATTGTTCCTTCTAATGTACAAAGAAACTTGCATTAAAACTGTGGGTAATTTGAAGATCAGCAGTTTTTTTATTTATATGGAAATGAAAAGATGGCCTTTTTGTACCTATATGCCTTACTAAAATATGCTAGGGCAGACATCAGATACCTTAGTAGATGAGGACATGAACTAAAAACCGGGGATATCTAATAATAGAGCCAGTAAACAGGGCTTGAGAAACAGAAAGAGGTAGGAGTAATAGCCAGGGAGAAAATTTAATACAGGGGAGGGAAGAGAGGCCAAAGAAAAATAGAAGAAACAGATAAAGTAATGAGTATTTCTGGGGTTCAATAGTATGTTCAGGGAAACAAGTGAGGATGAACCAACAGGGATGACAGGCCTGACCCAGAGGACCATGAACTGATTAGGAGAGGTGGGGGGAGAGTCATCCCTGTAAGATATCAAGGCAAGCAAGAATTATTTGCTTGAAATCAGAGAATATGTTACATGATCTGAGTAGGGTCCAACGGGGTTGAAAAGAACCCAAGAGATGAATAAATTTATAGTACTGCCCATGCACAGAGTCATAAAGATTTAGAACATAACACTAAGAACCTGCATAAAACTGCCAAAATTAGAAAATGCTAAGCCTCCAATCTAACTCCAACAATAAATTTGACTTGCTGAATTGTGAAAGATCTCTTATGTGAATGCCATCTGCAATATCACTCTGATCATTCAACTGTTCTCTAGAATACTATCTGCGGTCTGACTATAGAAGCACAGCTTTCCTAGTATTCATTCATAGAGGTAGGCATAGAAACCATTCATAGCCTCAAGGAAGTAGACAAGTTCAACTATTTTCATGTCGCTAAATAAGAAGGTTCTCTTAAGTGTCAAACCCGTTAACTAACATCTATAATGCATTAAATGCATTCTTCTGTCTTCATTATCCCTTCACAAAGCACTTGCTTTTAGGGTCAGCTTTAGCTTGAACAGTTATTTGGTCATATGGATTTCACAAAGCACTTATTATAGGAAGAAAATTTCTGTATATTGTCTACTATCTTCACTCTTCTATTATCTGAAGTTTTAAAAATGGTTTGGCTAAGAGTTTTGAAAAATTATATGGCTAATTTAAAATTAAAATGAGGTCTGGGAAGTTAGCTAAAATTGCATAAAACAATTGTTTTTAAAAGTTGCATTCTAGTTTTCCCAGCACCACTTGTTGAAGAGGCTATCTTTTCTCCATAGCATGTTTTTGGCACCTTTGTCTAATATGAGAAAACTGTATTTATTTGGGTTTGTGTCCATGTCCTCTATTCTGTACCTGTCTATTTTGGTGTCAATACCATGCTGTTTTTGTTACTATTACTTTGTAGTATAGTTGAAGTTCTGGTATTGCGATACTCCCTGCTTCACTCTTCCTGCTAAGGATTGCATTAGATATTCTGGGTTTCTTATTTTTCCAGATGAATTTCATGATTGCTTGCTCTATTTCTGTGAGGTACATCATTGGGATTTTAATTGGAATTTCATTGAATCTGTATAGCACTTTTGGTAGTATGACCATTTTGACAATATTAATTCTGCCTATCCAAGAACATGAGAGATCTTTCCTCTATTTTTATTTACATATTAAATAAGAATTTAATATGCTAAAGTGGGCTGCTATGAAAGTTAAACTTTCTCCAAATTGTGAGACTACTTAATTGCAATTAGATATTTAAATTATTTCAATCTTATTCTACATAACTTCTTTCTTTCAAATTTTATGTTAATAGTAATAGTCTAGAATGGACCTTAAAAGCAGGCTTTCTTAACTTTAGCACTATCGACATGTTAGCCTGGGTAATGATTGTGAGGGACTGTCCTGTGCACTGCAGGATGTTCACAACCATCCCTGGCCTCTACCCAATAGCATGCCTACCACCTCCCTGCACAGCTCTGACAAACCAAAATGTCTCCAGACACTGCCAAGTTTTCTCTGGGCGTAGAATCACCCACTTTTTTGAAAATCACACCTATAGGGAAATGGCAACCATCACAGTTTCACATTTAAGAGAAGGAGACTGGTATTCCAGGTATGGAGAAAAAAGAATGGCTTTAGATATAGAAAGAGTCAGACCAAAATTAAAACTCTATCATTCATTAGTTGTGTAGCCTTGTGAAAATAATAACATTCTAGTAGATATTTCTCTTTGCCCTCCCAGAATCCCTTTTTGGGGAAAGGTTCTGTTAAAGGAAACAGCTCTCTTTCACTCAGTCCAAACCCTGCACCAGGGTTGAGTACACGAACCAGATTTAACCAATGAAATAAATGCATGTCTCAGGCCTTAAGGTTGTTCAGTCATGGACATGTGACTGACTGATGCTGGGCCAATTAAACTAAATTCTGAGACCTGCTAGAGCAATCAAGAAAGATTTATACCCTTTCTGCTTAGGTTACTAAGCAGTTAGAGAATAAGCCTGGAGCTTCTAAGTGAGAAAAGACTGAATAATAACAAAGACAACCCAGTGGAAAGCAAAGCCAAGTGAGACAAAGCCCTGATGAAATAATGCTGAATACCTGAAGTCAGATCTACCCCTTAGATATGCCAGTGATGCAGCAAGTAAATTCCCTTCCCTTTTATTTTAACTTAAGTCAGCATGAGTTGGTTTTATCATTTGGAGCTTAAAACAAAACAAAACAAAACAAAACCCTCTCATGAAATACCTATCTCAAACAGTTGTGGAGAGGATCAAGCAAAATAAAGATAAAGGTTACTATAAAGAACTTCCTACCCCTGATTCCCAATTTATAGAAATCCAAACAAACACAATTATATAAGAACTGAAAACACAATACAATGAAAGATTGAACAATAGAACCCCTGTTTTGACTGCTTTTCAATAAACTGTCAGACATTATAAGAGTTTCAATTCATGGAGCCAAAAATTATTATACTTTGAGTTATCTACCAAAGAACAAAAACAAAAACAAAATTCCAAAAACCCAACAAATAAATACATGAAGCCAATGAATAACACTTGCAAACTCTAGTTTGTTTTCTTTTCAGTCATCACATCATCATTTTTAGGTGGCCAACAGTAAGGGTTTGCTTACAAACTTCCACAGGATGATTTTACTTTATTGTCAGAGGACCGGAAGAAGGGAATTAATAGAGTTAGTGATTAAAGGAAACATAACAGAGCTGGGAATAGAGTAAATCAAGAGAAGCACCTGACTTAAAAGCAAAATTTTAGAAGTTGATTAAAAAATGCAGAGATCAAGACAATTAATAATTTTAATCTAATTAAAAAATGCCAAAAAATCCATGATGAAAATATCTGAATTTTAAATAAATATAAGATCAGTATCAGTGGTCTTTCATTTTGCCTCAGGCTCCAATATGGGTTGGCAGAGCTTTGCAACATAGAGTAAAATTTCCAAATTCTAAGAAGCAGAGACATTATCTAGTGTTCAAAAACAACATCAAGGATTCAAATGACCTTGAGAGGCAACACACTTAAGAACTTTGAATTGAAAGTTAAGGAACTTGGGTTCACGTTTCAGTTCTGCCAATACTAAGGAATGTAACTTTGAACAAATTACCTGGCTTTTCTAATCTAAAGGTTTTTTCCTAAATAAACTGAAAGGTCTCTACAGATGATCATTAAGATCTTTCCTAGTTATAAAGTTCTATGATTCCATTGTAAAATTGATTTCTTTTGATGCCTAAAAATAAATCACATTGAGTATGCTGTAATTCCAGTTCAGCATTTGTGTTATCTGGGAGTTTATAAAATGACCAGCTTTACCCATTCAAGTCTACCATGAAAATAACCCAAGTTGAGGCTGATTTTTTAAAAATAGGAGTGTTCTCACATGTTTCAAATGCCATTCAATTACCATAAGATCCTACAATGGAGAAGTCTTCAGCTTTCTGTTGTAGGTACAAGGTGGTATGGTTGATCTGTGTCTCTAGAAGCTGAAATAATTCACATGGCCACCCACTGACAAGTTTATTGAAGCATAAAGTAATTGGGTTAATAAGTGACTGCTTATAATTCTCAACAATTTCTAGAAACAGGAAAACAAAAATCTAGACTCAACAACTACAATGAGAATGTGACAAGCATGTGGAACAAGGGGTAAGGGGGAAAAAAGTCTAATCTACTAACTCTAAAGAAATAGCATAATAAATTAAAAGTGCAAAAAGTAGCAAGTGGTTTAGAATCACCAGAAATAGAATATAAAAATTGAATATGAAAAACTAAACTATTCAGGGTCCACACATAAACATTTTAAGTCAATTTTTCACTGAACCCAGGAAGTAAAGAATTCTCAGACCTGAGAGATAAATGAATTAAGTAGCTTTTTAAAAGAAATTTATAATGAAAACAGAAGCTATTTTCTTAAATCAATATTTTTAAACTTTTTATGTGGAAAATTTCAAACACAAACAAGGTAGTTAAGATCATATAAATGCCTACCATTTACTCATTATCAGCTTCAATATTTGTCATCTCATAGCAAATGTTATTACATCTGTATTCCCACCAATTTCCCCCTATTCTCCACGGGTTGTTCATGGTCAGCCCAAAATTAAATCTTTTAGGGGCTTTAGCTTCCCTGCTTGTAAAATGTAGATATACTAACCTCTTTACCTATGCATGAAGTTATGGAAAATAACCAAGACCTTTGAAATTCTTCTGACACTGTGGTATTTAAATATGAGAAAAAAAAAACGAGATAGAAAATGGAGTAAGTTTTTCTTTAAATAAGTCTAAGGAGCACAAAACTCTTCGGGAGAATTTATCTTTCATTCTCCCAGCACCTCTGTGTGGCCAATGGAAGTATTATTATTCACCTTTAGAATATAAGTGATATAGAAAATAAACAAAAAGGAATTATTCAAGCTAGATTGAATGAAAAAAATCAACAATAAAGGCAAAAATAAATCCATATTTTCTAACTCCCTGGTTCTGTCATTACAATATACCACTTCCATTGTTATTACATTATATGTGGGTGAAAACAATTGTTTTCTCTTCATGAAATGGACTTACACCCTATTAAGTAGTTTCATATGTTTCAAAGAGAATTGCTACATAATACATAGGTATTTAAATACATTAACTGACTTTAAAACTCACTTTGTAGATTCATACAATGATACCCTTCAGTTATTTCAGTTTAGCTAAAGACAGTAAGAAGTAAAGGAAGAAAATAAAATACACCTGTGATTCACAGAATTGAACAATTATAGTTTGGCATTTCAGAAGTTTGAAATCCAAATCATTTACTTGGTGGATGCAAACATTGTTTTAGTTTTACGTTGAAGAATTATAACAGTTGGGCCCAGGCCATAGAGTTACAGGCCCAGATGATGCAACTTCCAACTCGGCTGCAGGGTATTTTTACAGCACTTACCAAGTCATTATAACTTCATACACTTATGACATTTTCCTTCCGATTCATACAATGGATCTTGTTCACCAAGTTTAGTGAAGGCAGGTTGGGATGGGGTGGAAGAAGGAAAAAATGCTGTGGGAAGGGTGTGGTGAGAGTAGCCTGCCATGAGCTAGTCTTCTTAAATGTTGCCTATTATGCATTTTGTGGGAAAAAAAATCCTTTTTCTTTCTATGGTCACAAGACAGTGGCTTGAGACTGTCTTCTAGGACCATCACAGAGAAATCACAACTCAAAACACAAAAATGAATAGTTTTTAAAAGTTTATTTAAGAAGGGAATTCTTTACCAGTGATCTCTCTCTGACTTCAAAAATAATCATAGGCCATGAGGTACCAAACTTGGCTCTTGTAGCTTTCTGACAAACTAAATGCAAACAAGTCAACCAATAAAACAAACAAGCAAATAAATAAAGCAAATAGGTTTAAATCATATTTTCAAAAATTAATAGTTGGTTATTGTCACTATTACTATTTTTATTCAGGATATAAATCTCATGTGGCTTCTATAATAAGACAGAAAGCAGAATTTGAATATATAGGTTGAGCATCCCTAATATGAAAGTCCAAAAATTTCTGAGTATCAACATGATACCACAAATGGGAAATTCCACACCTACCCACATGTGACAGGTCACAAATCAAAACACAAACACACTAAAAGTATTGTATATAAAACACAAATGAATTTCCTGTTTAGATTTAGGCCCCATCCCCAAGTTACCTCATTATGTATACACAAATATCTGAAAATTCAAAAAACTCTGAAATCCAAAACACTTCTGGTCCCAAGCATTTCAGTTATGGAATACTCAACCTGTCATAGAAAAGACAATGAACTGGCAATTAGGTTATCTAGGTGCCCATCTTTTATCTCTACTAACTAGCTGTGTTGGGCAAGGCTGATATGCTTTGGGACTGCAGTTTTCTTATCTATCAAATAAAATACATGAGCCAGGCATGGTGGCATGTGCCTATAACCCCAGTGACCCTGGAGGATGAGACAGGAAGATCCTGTCTCAAAAAAAAAAAAAAAAAAGACTAGGGATGTAGCTCAGATAAAGCACCCCTGGGTTCAATCCCCAGTACCAGAATAAATAAAACTTTAAAAGTCTAAAAGATGTCTAAGATTATTTTTAGCTCTAAATTCTTAAGACCACCTAATTCCATAATTTTTATGTCATTATTTCTATATAGTATCTCCATTTTTGACAATGTAACCCCTTTTCTATGGCATGCTTTAAAATTCATATCAACTGTCTGTGGATTAGCTTGTTAAAAAAATTTATATCAACTGTCTGTGGATTAGCTTGTTTAAAAAAAAAAAGTGTTAAAACCCAAAGCAGAGAAAAGAAATCACCCACAGTAAGTAAACTTTTAATAGGATTCTTTTGTGAGTATAGGTTAAAAAAAAAAAAAAAAAAAGAATAAAAATAAGATATTCTAGTTCTCCAAATCCCACCTAAGGAGTCAGGCCATTTTCAGAGATTCAGAAATAGAAGGACAACATATGAAGTGTCTGACCCATTATGTATGCTAATAAATATTTGAGTATCGAATCCCTCCCCCTTGCTCCCCAATCTTCCCAACACCAGAAGTAAGTCTTTTATAAAATACAGCACTTTCTTTAAATCACAGAGATGCAATGGAACCAACTTCATTTCCAAACTACAACCCAAGCCAGGTAAGTTATGTAGATGTGAGTTTAATAAAGGCTGTTAGTTTTTCTTAAGCGCTTTCTTAAAAGAGAGACTCCTAAAAAACAATAACTAGATAAAGAGAAGATCAATCTTTCCCATGAAGGAGCACCAAAAAACTAAAACCACTGTAATAGCAAAGTATTCTAGAATTTAAAAATTTTAAAACTCTCTCTATGGAGATGAATTCCTTCCATTTTACAAGAATTCTGTTGACATTACCTACCTCAAATGCCTGGCTCACAAAAAAGAACAAAAAAAAGTGGTGATACAGGAAATTGTATAGAAACAAACAAATAAACAAAAATATCATTCTCTCTCTCTGGAACCAGTGCTGCCACAACAGAGCTGGGTGAGCAAATAGCACATGGGACTGAAGTACTTATTTAAACCCCTGCTGTGAGAAAAACCAGGTGGGGGGAGGGGGGAATCTTCCAAGACATTTAGTTCTTACTTTGCTAACTTCTACACTGTAGTAGAAGGAGACAGAAATCAAGGGCTGATTAGCCAAACAGAATGGGCAGATGAGATGAACTCACAAACCTAGAGGGTCTCTTCTGTTCACTTAGTCAAATGAGAGAAGCTCACATTTGCAAATTGGGGTCGAAGGAAACCTTGGTATATTGCATCCTGGATTCGTATGTGCATTCTAGACACTACTATTTATCTAAAAATTTTTCTACTTTTCAGAAAGACTATTTATAAATTTTTTTTTTTAAAGTTTGCAGGAACTACCTTTTCACAAGCTAGCTGGATTTTGCAAACATTTATTGGCTTGGCTGACATTAATAGAAGCTATGAGAACAGGAAGGAGATAACCTGCATAGCTTTTCTATATTTTTCCTGCTTCTTTTTAGGCCAAAAATGATTTGAATCTCCTGTGAAGTCCAAATAACAAAGCAAAATAAACAAAACCAAAATCTCAGAACTACTTACCATTATAAAGACATTAATATAATATTGTAGTAAGATGCCAACCCAGTTGCCTTTGCATCATTTCCTTGTTACATAATACATTCAAAAAAACCATATCATTCTAGTACCTCATGCATATTTCCCCCCAAAACTCAATAATCTACCCATTGATGTGGTCAACAATGTGTACAAAGAAATTTGTTATGCAAATGTTTGTAAAGGATGTGAGTGAGAGGAAGAATATACAATGGTTAATCTGAAATTCTCTTTTCTAACTCTCAATTAATGATGAAACATGATGTTTCTGCCAGAGACTCCTCCTTTTGCTATTTGTCATCTCTACAGCCACCACTGAAAACTTAAAAGATCTCCAGAGAAGTTTGCTTCTGACCAAGATGGAGTAACATAGACAAGATTAATCTACCACCTAAAACAACCAAAACATTTTTTTAAACATTTTTTATTAGTTGTTGATGGACCATTATTTAATTTACTTATTTATATGTGGTGCTGAGGATTGAACCCAGGGCCTCACACGTGGCTCCACCACTGAGCCACAGCTCCAGCCCCCCAAAACATTTTTTAAGGGAACAAAACTTTTTTTTTCCAAGAAAAAAAGACACATGACAATGATACCTGTGAGATGGGAAACAAGAAAGGAAACCTCTATAATTGCCCCCAGGTTGTGATACAGAGAGAGAAAACCCAAGTGGAGTCCAGCAGACTCTCCAAGTTGAGGAGATTATGTTGAGGATCTGCAGAGAAGGTAGCAAAAGCTTCTATGGGGTTTTCCCCTCAGATATTCAGCAGGGTACAGATTAATGTATACACATGAGGAAAACACCTGAGGCTAGCTAGGGAAAGAATGACCAGAGAGGAAAAAAAAAAAGTACCTGGCACTCACTTGATACCAGGAATAGTGTTTATTCTCACCAACCAAACTAGAAAATATCATAATTCATCAAGTACTAGGTATGGTACCCAGAAGAATCTTGCCTTAATAGTGGGGAAAAATTAGCTTTAAACTAAATGGTTCTGATCCTACCTAAACAAAATTTTTTTCCAGTACTGAGGATTGAATCTAGGGGTACTCTACCATTGAGCTATATTCCAACCCTTTTTAATGTTGAAACAGGGTCTCACTAAGTTGTCGAGTGTGGTCTTGAACTTTTGATCTTCCTGCCTCAGCCTCTTGAGTCAGTGGCATTACAGGCCAAGCCTGGCTCTGCCTAAACAAATCTTAAAAGCAAGATCCAAAGAATCTGTTGCCAAGTAATTGCACCTCTCAAAAAACCTAAGAGTTATATTATAGAAATATAAATATCCAACACCCAATAAGATAAAACTCACAGTATCTGGCATCCAGTCAGATAAACAGGTATGCAATGAGGCAGAAAAATATGACCCATAATGAGGAGAAAAACTCAATCAATTGAAACATACTTAGAACTGAGACAGTTGCTGTACCTAACAGATAAGAAGCTTTTTGTTGTTAGAGTAAGGACATGATCAAAGTAAGATTTTACGAATCACAAAGTTTATTACCATACAAAGAGATTTTCCCCCCACAGTGTTAAAAAGGGGGAGGAAAACAAGAACAAATTTCACAGGGAAGACACTCAGAGTATATTAATCAAATAGTGGGTAAGTATCAATTTCATTTACAGTTCAATTACTAAAGTCTAGTTGTTCACTTATTATGGGAGAAAGCCTCTGTGAGTATGAAGTTTAAGAAAAGTTTTAGGTATACCTTTCTATGACAAGTTCTAGGGAAAAACAGTTTGACCACACAATGGAGATCCACAATGACACACAAGTTCTCTAGACACTAGTAAGAAGTGCCAATGTTGGCAGTCAACACTTCAGAGAAGAGCTTGAAGACTGACAATTTACTGTGCTGCACCCAATTCAATTTGTCTGTCAAAATCTTGGGTTTATGTTGGGGAATTGTAAATTAGTACAACCACTATAGAAATCAGTATGGAGGCTCCCCAAAAGACTAGTCATGGCACCACCATATGACTCAACTATACCACTCCTTGGTATTTATTCTAAGAATTAAAGTTATTATACTACAGTGTTAAATGCATACCCATGTTTATAGAAACACAATTCACAATAGCCAAACTATGGAACCAGCCTAGGTATCCATCAGTGGATAACTGGATAAAGAAAATGTGGTATACATACACAATGGAATTTTATTCAGGCATAAAGAAAAATGAAATTATGTCATTTTCAGGAAAATGATGGAACTAGAGACCATCATGTTAAGCAAAATAAGTCAAACTCAGAAGTATGTTTTCTCTTACATGCAGAAGCTAGAGAAGAAAAAGGAAAAGAAAGGTGTTGGGAGAGGGGGTCTTATGAAAACCAAAGGGAAATGAGTAGAGTAAAGGAAAGGCACCAGGGGAGAAGGGGGAAGTGAAAGTGCTGGGAAGTGATACTGGCCAAATTGTATTGTTATATTGTGGGCATGTAAGGACATGTAACAAATTCCATCATTATGTACAACTATAATGCACCAATAAAAATTATGGGAAAAAAATCTTGGGTTTACAGGTGTTTTGGAGTCTCGTATTTAAGGTCGATAATTCACATGTGTATATAATAAGATATGGAGCAACATTCTTGTGGGGAGGGGAATTATACTCCATGTTCTTATTGTAGTAAAACATGTCACTCACATAGAAAATTATGTAAGTGACTGGAATCAATTGAAAGCCATATAACACAAGGACATTCAAGTAGTTCTAACTATAGTCTGTATGTTTAAAAAGTTAATTAGAAATACTAAAAAGATTCAAAGTCAAACTTCTTGAGAAAAAATACCAATAAGGTCTGAGGTAACAAATACACTGGCTAGGATAAAGGATAGATGAGACACTAGAAGTGGTTGGTGAACTTGAATACATAACAACAGAAACTATGCAAAAATGGAATATGTAAAGGAAAAAAAAACAACCACAAAAAAAAGAGCACCAGTGAGCTCTGGGACAACTTCAGCTGACTTTGTGTATGTGCACCAAGAGTTCATAAAGAATTGGAAAAGGAAAATATTTGAAAATATAATGGCTAAGATTATTTTCTAAATTTGATGAAAATGCTAACCCATGTATCAAAAAAGCTCAACAAAGTCCCAAAAATAAAAATAAGGAAAATTACACAAAAATACATCATAATCATATTGCTCAAAACCAATGAAAAAAATCTTAAAAACAAAAAGAGAAGAAAAGAAACATTATACACAGAGAAACAAAAATAAGGATAAGTGTACTTTCTAATTGGAAACAATAAAAGTGAAAATACTGTGGAGCAAAAAACTTAAAGGGAAAAAAAACCCCTACTAACCTAGAATTCTATATCCAGCTACAATACCTTTCAAAAACAAAACTGAAATAAAGACGTCTCACACACACAGAAGCTAAAATAATTTCATTTCTTTACTATAAGAAATGATAAAGTAAATCCTTCATGTAAATCCATCTGATTTGTATATAAGTATATACAAAGGAATGAAGATATACAAAGGAATGAATGGAAATAGAAAATACTGAATGAATATATTTTTTCTCATTACATAAATATAGTATAAAGATAACTGGATGCTTAAACAAATCTGTAGTATAAGAATTAAAACATGTATATGTCCGTATAAAGTACATAGTAACTACTATAAGGCTACTATAAAATTTTTGTATTATATGTGATGCATAATTTCACTTAAATATATACTGTGATAAGTTCAAGAAATATACCATAAACGCTAAAGCAATCACAAAAATAACTAAAGAAATGTATAGCAGTAAGACAACAAGAGGTAAAATGGAATCATAAAAAAATACATTTAAGGCAAAAGAAGATAGGATACAAGGTTAATATGCACAGTCAATTGATTTGGTATATACTAGCAATGAACAATTGGAAATCAAATTTAAAAACATAACACCCATCTGCACTAGTAGCAAAAAAAGCAAATAGGCAGAAACCTAACAAAATATGCATAAGATCTATATGAGGAAGCTAAAAAAACTGATAAAAGAAACCAAAGGTGGATAAAAATAAATGGAAGATAGGAAAATCAATATTATTAGGATGTCAGTTTTTTCCCACATTAATATATAAATTCAATGCAATCTCAATCAAAATCACAAGAAGTTACTTTGGACCAACTGATTCTAAAGTTTATATAAACATGAAGACGCCCCAAAATGCCCAACATCAAATTGAGGAAGAAAGACAAAGTTGGAGGAATGAAAGGAAACTATCTAACTTGAAGATTTAACTGTAAAGCTACAGTAATCAAGACCATGTGTTGGTTTTGATGAAAGAAGAGATAACTTGATCAAGAGAACAAAACAGAGCCCAGAAATGGACTCACATAATATAGTTAACTGAACTGTGACGAAGGAGCAAAAGACAATTCATTGAAGGATAGTCTTGCCGATAAATGGTGCTGGAACGACCAGCCATCTACATGGAGAGAAGAATAAATCTAGATATTGACCTTATGCCTTTCACAAAAATAACTCAAAATGGACCATAGAACTAAATACAAAATTTAAAACTATAAAAATTTGAGAAGATAACAAAGGAAAAATCTAAGTGATCTTGGGCTTAGTAATAAGTTTTTGGATAAAACACCCAAAGCACAATCCATGAAAAAAATCAATAGGTTGACCATTAAAATTGAAAACTTCTGTTTTGCCAAAGACACTGTTGAAGAATGAATAGAAAAGTCACAGAGGGAAAATCTTTGCAAGATATATTCCTGATAAAGTATTTGTATCCAAAATATACAGAATCTTAAAACTCAACATTAAGAAAGAAAATCCCAATTTAAAAAAATGGTCATCCAGGGATAAAGGTATGGCAAATAAGTACATGAAAAGATGTTCAACATCATCTGCCATTAGGAAAGTGCAGATTAAAACAATGAGAAACCACTAAACGCCTATTAGAATGGCTAAAATCTAAAGCAATAATGCCATCAAATGCTGATGAGGATAAGAATGTAGACTAACAGGAGCACCCATTCATTATGTTGGGAATGCAAAATATACAGACAGGTGGGCAGTTTCTCACACAGCAGGACATAGAATATTCCCATGATCTAGCATTCCACTCCTAGGTATTTTATCCAAAAGAAAAGAAAGTATACCCTATTCAACAATTTGTAGTTAAATGTTCATAGTGGTTTTATTTGTAATAACTATAAACTATAAACACTCATCAACACATGAATAATATGTAGAGGAAGTATAGACATACATTGAAATATTAGCAAAAAATTTTAAAGAAATTAATTACTAATACATGTAATGATGTGGATGGATCTCAAAATAATTAAGCTGGATTTAAAAACCAGACCAAATAATTTATACTGCAAGACTGAATTTATACAAAACTAGAAAATGCAATATAATCTATAATGACAAAGATTGGCAGTTTT
Source organism: Sciurus carolinensis (assembly GCF_902686445.1). NCBI lineage: Eukaryota > Metazoa > Chordata > Mammalia > Rodentia > Sciuridae > Sciurus > Sciurus carolinensis. Next base: position 167,170,573 of record NC_062214.1, on the reverse strand, counting down.
TTTTGAGAAGGTAGGGAAGGGTGGGAGAGAGATAAATTGGAAAGGTAATATAGAAACCTTCAGGATGATGGATATGTTCATTATCTTCCTTGTGGTTATTATCTAATGAGTATATGCATATGCCCAAACATAACAAATTGTACTAAAGGTGTGCTATTTACTGGAATACCAATTATGTTAAAATTCCCTTGTATTATCTTTTTTGGTAAATGTTTGACTCTTTAATCATAATACATTCCTAATGGGTTGGAAGTCTCCCTCCACAATAGTTGTTTAAAATATGAAGAACCACTTCTTCATTCATCATTAAGTTAAAAATATTTGTTGAATATTTATTTATATAATTACTGAGTCACTAAAGGGGATACTACTGGGTACTACAGGGATGAATGTCAGATTACAAGGAATAAGAAATGCTGATAATGATAAAATGTAATGGCAGGTGTCATTTACTTTGCTGGAGTGTTAAAAACGCTCATGGAAAATTAAATAGGAAGGCAAATTTTTAGGTTCATAAAGTGTCTTGACAGAAAGCTTTTAGAAATGGCATAGTAAGTATACCAAAATTTCAATCACAATAAATAATATACTAAACTCAAGTTCTTAAAGTTTAACTCTTTTATAGTCTTATTTATTATACTATACTATATTAAATGTCAATGGGAGGACATGAGATTAGAGGAGAGTTACTTTTTAGAAGTGGAGTCCAGGCCACATTTACTCACATATGTCTTCTATAGGAAAAGCAGAGAAATAAATGCATAGTCCCATTATGATCTGATTCAACAATTTCTCCTAGGCTTATAGATCTCAGTTGATCTTTCTAAAATTTATCAACTTTGGCATTCTTCCCTCAAAGGCCAGAAATCTCTGGCTGTTATGCCTCAAGTGGAATAATACTCCTGAAGAAATTCTTTTGCTACCACAACTATTTCAGCATGCTTCTAAGTGGTGAGTCTCAATGTTTGCCAAATTCCTCTGGTCTGATCCCATCTGGATGAACCCAAAATATGGCCAAATAACCCAAAATATAGCCAAACAGGTCCTCTTCTTCCTAGCCATATTTGATTATCCAATATCCCTCCAAAATCATGCCTGCTTTTATCTTTAAGAAACCACAGGCCTAAGACTCTTAATCTAATATATATTAGGAACAAACAGGCACAAGGAGCTTCCATTCTGCTCCTCATCACAGATACACTTTCACTTTGGTCTAAGTAAAAAATCGAACAAAACCCCTTACAAGTGTTTTCTTCTTTTCCTCATCTAACCATAGTTATGGCCCAAATTATATGAGCTTGAAAGTCCCGTGGTAATTAGAGTTCCATAAAGAGGATTCACTATGTGATAAGCACATAATGCCTCTTTCTAGTTGGATTTTTTTCTTTCTTTCCTTCTTTTTTTTCAAGAGACAAACTGTCCCCAATCTCCTGGGCTCCAGCAATCTTTCTGCCTCAGCCTCCCAAGTAGCTGGGACTACAGGTGTGCACCACTGTGCCCAGCAACTTACACTTCACTTCTGCCTGAAATCTAAGCCACGGCTCTTTCTCCTCAGCCTCTCTTTATTAAAGAAGTAAAATTCTGTCCAGTTTCTCAAGGTCCTCCCTCTACTTCCAGTTTAAGTGCATTCCAGGCAGCACCAACATCCAAGCAATCCCAGAGACTCTCAACTGAAATTCCCCTGAATCTCCTCTTCTGAAGCTTCCAAACTTTCTTTTCTTGATTCTGGCATTTGTTAGATCCATTTTAATTTTATTTCCTAACTCATTCCTTTGTCCCATGCTGTAAGGTTCAACAATTTACTTTTGCTTCCTTTTTAACAGAATAGTCTTGGGTCCCTTTTTGCTGAACATGACTTCTACTTCTACTCCAAACAGGTATGTATAATTTTACACTGAAGCTATTTTTCACAAAGTTCAATAAGTGTCAGAATAATATTAAATATCTCAAATGTCTCAAAAATGTGAATAAAACATTCTACACAGAGTATATTTTAAGATTTATAACGTAATGTTTAGCTAAATGAAAATCAGGGGCTGAACCCAAAGACACTCCAGATGTCTTCTTTGGGTGAGTTTAAACTTGTATGAAAGTTTTTGGACAAGATGCACTGCAGCTAAGGACAGAAGAAAGTCATAAAGAAAAGGGAAATGCATGAATCACAGTCATGGTATAAATAATTTCAGGAATTTGTTTCCAGACAACTACTCCATTCATATGTTACACTGATTTTAGAAAATTACTATTGAATAAGAGAGGCTCAAACTACCTAATAATACGATATCTATTTAAAATCATTATTTAAATTATTAGCAGATTTTTATAATAATCATTTGTTGAGTATAATATGGAAAATGGACAATTTATGTAGGTTATATAATTTAGTATTCATAATAACACCAAGCAATATTGTTTTTAGTCCCATATTACACAGGAAGAAACAAAGTCCCAAAAAGCATTACTTACTTGCACAATTTACCCTACCAGTAGGTGGCAGAACAAGATATTCAAACCCAATTTGCCTGCCCTTTCCAATAGGATTCACTTCCTGTTAGTTGAAGGAGCTATCACTAGTGTTTTAGAAAATTCCTGACACATGCAGCCTGGGTGGTACAGTGGAACCTCGTGAGCCCGTGCTCTGGCAGGTGTGTGCTCTTGGCCTAATCTGTTCCTTTTGTTGACTTTTCTTATCTATAAAATGAGGAATTTAGATAGTTAACATCTAAGGACCATTCCAGCTCTAACAGTCTACTATACTATGATTCTATGAATTGTAGACAATGTGAAAAACAGAATAGGGGAAAGGATAAATAACAGAAGGTTTACCTGGATATTAGAAACAATATAGCCAAACAAACCAGACAGGCAGAAATGAAAGAAAAATGACTTTGTAGTACTGTATTTCTAATTATGAATAAAATACTTTATATAATACATATCAAGTGAAACAAGATCCTGTCACTAAAAATTTAATCAAATAGCCTCACCTACTTGAATTTAACATCAGGCAATATTTTAATTTTTAAAATAAAATACAAAAATTCATACAGACATGAGAAAAACATCAAATTCCATTCAGATATACTTTGAGTTTTTTGTTTTATAAGATTCTGACAACTACGTGGAGTTCCTCTTATACATTAAGTATAGACTGGGCACTCTCAGGTATAGGGCAGGAGTGGCAGAGAAGAACAATCCATTGTATCTGAAAATGTTCTACTCATCTGCAAAAGACAGTGCCCTACTACATAAGACAATGGCTGCGCAAGGCTTCTGTTTTGTTTTGCTTTCAATATCCAGGCCAACAAAGTCAGCCTGTGCAAGTAGAACAATTAAAAACTTCATAACACTTGGCTTGTCCTTACATTAAGCCTTCCTTCCTTGGTTTTCTAAAATGATGAGAACTAAGTGACTCTTTGCTCAGCTGCCATCATGAAGAGCCAATAGGAGATGTCTGCAGACAAGATCTGTGGGAAAACATCACAGGTCAGAGGTGAAAGGACACCACAACAGCTGGGACTGGACAGAAAACAAATGGCCAAGAGCTCTCTGGGGCTTGGGAGACCTCGTGGTTTGGAATGGACTGTCAGAGCTGAGGAGGGTCAAATTTCTAAATTTGTGAGAGAGTACAGAGGCTCTGGTTATTCATCATAAGCTCTCTCAATAGATAAATGTGTTTTTATGTGGAAGAAAAAAAATGATGAGCAGTTTGGCAAAAGAACCTAAAGACAAACCAAATCTTCCACAGGATGTTCACAGACAAAAACGCTGAGGAATGTAGAGGGGGAGAAGCTCCCCAAAGAGAAAGGGAGGGGGAAAAATTAAAGCCATAAGTTCTGACATTTGCCAAGGAAGGAGAGAGAGAGAGAAGGAGAGAGCAAGAGCACTGTTTAAACTGCCTTAAACCAGGTAAAAGTGACTACTGGTCAACAGAGTCCACACACCCTTACCATGCTTCCGCCAATTCTACCCCCTCGTGTCTCCCCTGAAAATTGCAGCTACTTTTCAAAGCCCCCAGAAAGCAGCAGCCAGAATACAGTGATAGCTGGAAGGAAGGGGGATTAAGCAAGGACCTGGCATAAATAGAAGTGTGGCCAAAAGACACAAATATGAAGGGAGAGAGACAATTTTCCTGTGTGGTTTGTGTGTGCGGTATGGGGGGAGCTCAAAATAAGAGCTAGCCAAAGTTCTGGGCCTTGATGACCTGAAGGACTTGGCAGGCTCAGCCGTTCTCATGGCAGGCAAGCCAGGAAACGAAGCTTTCAGCTGTCTGATTCAATGTTTTGCTCACTGTCACCATGTTCGTGTTAGGCCCCAGGCCCATTTGTATTTTCTTCTTCTTTGGGGATTAGCACAACAGTGTGGTCACAGTCCATTCTGGTTATTGAAGACTGCTGTGTTTGTCAACTAGGGACTTCAAGAACATGAAATTCTGACAGTACACAATGAACTACAGAATTAGATGATCTGTAAAGGACTCAGAGACATTAATCCAGCCTCATTTTAAAGATGGGGAAACTAATAGTAGCTAAGAGAAGTAAGGTAACCTGCTGAAACCACCCTATTCAGAGAGCAGCAGAGTTGGTTCAGGTAACCAAGTCTACCATTTCTACCCAGTCAGCAGCCTCTCCACAAAAACACAGGGGTCCCTGATGTCTCAGATAAAATAATAATCCACTCCCAAACTCTTTTTTATGGAGATTTAGCAAGAATCGTGGTGTGTCCTCTGTTTTCTGTTAAGAATTTGCATGTAAGTTTGGTAGGTAATTATCCAAAATATTTGTTCTCCAAAAGAAACTAACAGCATTCAGAGAAGAAAAACAAAGCCAAACTAAAGTCAAGTACAACACCTGTCTTTAAAAATTAGCTTCATAAAACTTACATTTTAACTTTCCCTTAATATACACAATTGCAGCTGGTATTAAATCACAAAGATAATGCTGTTACTCAAATTATGAACTCAGTTTATCCTGTCATGTTGATTTAAAACGTCTCAGGTTAGTTTTAGGCCCTGGAGGCATCTTTTAAATTAAATTAAGCAGGTATTTAAAAATATAGTATTTCTAACTCAAGAAACAAATTTAGAAATCAGAGAATATTTCATTTGAAAGTAAATTTAAAAAACAAAGAATGAAATGTAATTTATGACAAAACTAAACCTGTATTACAAAAATTATCTCACATTTTTCCTTCCTGCCAATGTAAATGATTTCCAATATCAAAAGAAATCACATACTGAGAAATAAGTAGCCTTTTAAAGGGTTTAAAAGATTCTACCTCTGAAAAGGAGTTTTCTGTGAAGGAAAAGATGAATATATATTGGTTTGCACGTAAGGTCATAACCAACAACCTATCTTCTTTTTTCAAACTACTTTCTTTTTTTAAACTGCAAAAGAAAATTCCTTTTCAATACTATGAAAACCATATTATATGAAATTAAAAACAATAATATCTGGTGTCATGGCTCAGTGCTAGAGCACTTGGTCAGCATGTGCAAGGCACTGGTTTTGATTCTCAGCACCATATACAAACAAATAAAATAAAGGTTCATCAACAACTAAAATATATTTAAAAAAAAAAAAAACACTTCACTAACCAATTGGATTGCTTAAGTTTTCCTGCCTTCCATACATTTCAGCTTAGATATTCTTTAACCTCTTCACCATGTACTACTACAAGAGTCCCCTTTTATCCATGGTTTTGTTAACATGGTTTCAATCAACTACAATCTGAAAATATTAAAATGGAAAATTCCAGAAATAAACAATTCATAAGTTTTAAATAACTTTTATTACACTACAGTGTTATAACTGTTCTATTTTATTATTAGCTATCATTGGTAATCTCTTGCTGTGCCCAATTTATGAATTAAATTTTATCATGGGTATGCTTGGGAAAAAAACATATTATATATATGGTTCACTACTATCCTAGATTTCGGGGGACCAAGAAAAAGCTTAAAACATACTCCCTATGTTCCAAGGAGGAACATACAGGAGGGGCTACTATATTCAATTCTGTGTCTGAATATATATTGGTTTGCACATAAGGTCATAACCAACAACCTATCTTCTTTTTTCAAACTACTTTCTTTTTTTAAACTGCTTCTGACATAAAGACACTCAACTAAAAGTTAACTGAGGAAACCAGAATGTGAATGGACTGAGGCAGAGTAGAAAATCTAGTGATAAAGGATATGTGGAAGCACATGGGAGGGGCACAAGGCCAGTTCAGGAAGGTCTTGGAAGGGAAACTGAAGAAGGTAACCCCTGAATGGAAGATAAACAAGAATTAGGTTTAAATAAAAGGAATTTCTGGCTGGGGAAGTAGCTCAGTCATAGAGCATTTTGCCTAGCATGCATGAAACCCTGTGTTCAGTTTCAACACTTATAAGGGGAGAGGGGTCATTTCTCTTATCCCTTAAGTTTTCTTATCTAATATATTTTTCCATATGAAAATTTGATCAAAAGTTTTCTCCAGAAAACTTTTGAAGGAAAAATGACATCATTATTGCTATATCAAAATAATATTAACAAAAACGTTCTAAATACAATAAATAGCAAAAGACCACAACTTGAACAAACCAAATAATAATGTTAATGTTAACACCCAAACATCAGAGAAGGTGGAAACTTTGCAGAGTCATCACAGGAACTTTGTCCACCCATATTTACAAAGAGCACTAAAGCCGTGAGAAGCACTTTGCCAGGTGCTACAGCAGATACAATAATGAACAAGCTGTTCCTTATCAGGGAATTTACCATATCACATTACCTGCTTATTCCTTTCCCAGAGAGAAAGGCCTGGAGCAGTAGTTCTCAAACTTTTTGGTCTTGGAACCCCTTTATATTCTTAAAAATTACTGAGGACCTATAGAGTTATTTATGAGTTATGTTTTCCAAATTAGAAAGTAAATTGATAATTTTAAAAGGTTATTTAATTCACATAAAGCAACTCTAATATGTAAATCTTATCAAAAGTTAACATATTTTATGGAAAAGAACTATATTTTCTAAAACAAAAAACTTCAGTGGGCAGGGCATGGTGGAGCACCCCTGTAATTCTAGTGACTAGGGAGACTGAAGCAGGAGGTTTGCAAGTTCCAGGCCAGCCTGGACAACTTAGTGAGATCCTGTCTCAAAATAAAATAAAAGATAAAAATAAAAGGCTAGGGATACAGCTCAATGGTAGATCACCCCTGGGTTCAAACCTTAGAATTGCAAAAAGTATCAGTTTTTACATTCTTACAAACCTCCTTAATATCTGGTCTGAATGACAGCTGGACTCTGACATTTGGTCTTATATTCACGGTGTTACAGTGGTATACAGAAGTGAGAGCATGAAAATGGAAATGACAACAATGTCTTATGATCATGATGAAAATAGGTTGACCTCACAGACTCCTTCAAAGAACCTCAGGGACTGCCAGGGACTCTAGACTACCTTTCAAGAATGACTGGACCATAGTAATATAAGTAATGTTCAAAACTGGGTAAAGTAGAGTATGAATTCAAGCTTCCTTTACAGTGCTATCTAAGGGGAATCCTACAGTAATAGAGTTCATACCAAATCCTGTAATTCTGAGAGTTGACTTGTTTTCTTGTAACCTAGGTAGTGTGACTGTGTCCACTTTCTCTGGTACCACTAAGACTGCCTCCTCAACATCACTCTTAGTACAATGATGAGGGTGACCATATTCCCTATTTGCTTGGGACAATCCCAGTTCTAATGATTTTTCTTTTTCTCTTAAAATAGGCCTGAGCTGATGGGGCAGGGGTCTTTTCACAATGATGAGGGTGACCATATTCCCTATTTGCTTGGGACAATCCCAGTTCGTTCTTTTTAAAAGAGAGTGTGCCTCCTGAACTCTTGGTCTGTTTCTTCTTTTGCCTTCTTACATTGACACCAACCATTCTTAACAGTTATATGTGGCAACATATTATGCTGTTTTCTTGAGATGCACCTAGTTCAGAGTTTGAACTATAGGATGTCATTTTGCCCAATTGTTTCCAATTAGTTGTAATATAACCTATAGATTAAGGGCTACCAATTAACCAGAAAGGGTTAACCACTAGACTCATAAAACACTACATGAAACCTAGTACAGCAATTCACCATATTTCCCCAAATCGAAGCAACTCAGACAAGACTTCTTTGAAAAATTATTAAATCTACCAGGCCTAACTCCATGAGCATGGCAGGGGGTATGAAGAGGATTGGAAAAGAGATGCTGTAAATTCTGATTTGTGAACCTTGAAACTGACGTGAATTTGGCTTTGCATCCCCAAGTGGCAAAGAAACCTCAGCAGTTATCCAATGCTTTTAGAAAGTAGGGTAAAATTATAAGAACATTTTTATGAGTTGTGGCTGGCAAGCTCTAGCCTGTTAAAACTCTTTAAAAACCAATGCCTTGGTGGAGGTAACATTTACTGTTTACTGTAGCTCTGGTTGTTAGGGGTTATTGCTAAGGTCCTGGTTTTCCATGACATCAGCAGCATTCCAAGGGAAGTGTGTGTCAGTGACTTTCAGTAATGACTCCTTTCCAAATGTTCAAAGCTTCTGCCAAGCTGCACTACACCTGCACACCAGCTGAACTGGAGGAAAAGGAAAAGCAAGATGGATTAAGTGGGATTTTTGTCTGGATTCCTTAATGAGACTGAAGTCTTTTCTTTCTCCAGTGTTTGGTTTTGTGTAATAAATTGATGCCAACCCTTTTAGGAATGACAAGACTCATCCTTGATTCTTCATTAATTGATCTCATTATCTCTTGTGACTTCTCACTGTCATATTCCAGAAGAGCTTTTGAGAATTTTCTTCTGTAGGAAAAGTTAAGGACCTAATGAGATGATCAGCATAATATGTCAACTGTCTGGAAGGGTTTCTGAGGAAGGCATCTGCTGCTCCCCAAATTAGCCAGACATGTTACTGTATGAAGAGACATTACTGTATGGTTGCTTTAAGAATCTCCTGGCTTTCAATATTTCAAACCAGACATGTTCTCTCAAGGCCACAGTAGATCTTATCCCAGGGCCTTACCTTACTAAAACCAGGGATGTGGTTAACCTAACCCAAAGTCACCTAGTGACCACTCAAGAAGTTTGTGACTGGTATTAGGACCAGTGCTTCTATACTGGCCTTTCTGTGCACTTCTATGAGGCCTTTCTTCTAAAAGGCTTGAAGCATGTTATCAACATTAACTCATCAGTAGCCATGACAACCCCGGAATAGAGAGGTGGCAAATATTAGTTCAGGTGGGAGAAACTGGGGGATGGGAGTAAGGAGAATGAAACTACTCTGCCAAGAGCAAGACCGTGGGGAGTTACAGAGCCCCATTCCCGCACTACTACCCCTTAGAGAACCCACGCCTTTCAGGGCTTTCTCCAATTCTGCCTAAGTTCAACTAACATTTTTTTTGTCTCGATCAAGTGGTTGTGAAAAATAAGCAATACTGTTCACGAAGCTGTCAGGGGGCGGGGGGCGGGGAACAGTTTTATGAGAAAACGTGAAGGACCGTCCTCTTAAGACTTACGATAAAAGAATGATTTATGCATTTAATATCTGCGTCTATGAATGATACACGGTAGAAGTTTCAATCTTTCTATACCTCTATACATCTAGTTTTCTCATCTATAAAGCTAAAAAGAAAGAAATCACTTAAAGTATCTCCAAGAGCTGTTTTGAAATTTTAATAATTAATGTTGGAATTGCATAGAAATTTTTGAGGGAGGACCTCTAAAGTGCTAAAAAGTGCTTTTTTTATAGTATATTACATAGTTAAAGAGGAAATTTCTTTAATTGCTATTATTTTATGCTCTTAGGAAATAAGGATGAATTCATGTGCTTTCAGGAGATTTTTTAAATAAAGAATTTCTATAGTTTAAAAAAAAATTTCTATCTTCAACTTGCAGAAACAAAGGATTTTGTTTTAAACATGGTAGAGGCAAGACCCTCCATGATACATAGGAGCCACAAATAACATACTAATAAAAATGGCTGTTTCCCCCAATTTCTCTCTGACTTCATCAAAAAAGTTCAAATATGAAAAAAACATGAAAATAAAGGAATCATTCTCATTCAAACACAGACTGTCTGTGAAGATTGGAAAACATGACTCTTGGCTTCAATTACTGAATTATTCTACAAAAGTATATCCAGTGTAATCTCACACAGAGTTCTGAGCCTCAGTTACCTTGAACAACTTTTAAAGGGGGAATTTAACAATTATAGCTTGTTAACAGGAGATTAAGCCAATTCAAATACAAATCTCTCAATAGACATTTTGGTACAAAGAATTAACAAAGTTACCCCTAAGACTGAGTTCCACAAATCATTTTCATAAATAAGTAAATACATAAATCAGGAAGCAGAGAAACAAAGAGAGACAGACAGAAAGGTTTTTATCCAAAATATTTAAATCCTAAGAAAAGCAAACTGGGGGGGAAAGTTCCTTTTCTTCTTGAAGATAAAAGATTTAATGAGGTACTAATCCTCTCAGTAAAGTTCCTTTGGTAAGTGCCCTATTTTAAGTCACACTAATTTTGCTAGGACTCTTTGCTGTTAAAAGATGTTGTTTTGTTATGTTAAACTACACCAAAAAAATGTAACAAAACAGTAAAATATGCTTCTGATTTGTGTTATGCTACCAACCTATACTTATTCAGAAATTTTAACTGTCAAGTATCTTTTATCTAATACAGACTTCATCTTTCACCACCCACCCTTGCCACATGAAGTAATAACGTCATTAAGAGTGGAAAACTCTGGGAATAAAAACCCAAGCCCTGGAAAAAAAAATACTAATGGGAATCTGCCTCCAGCTCCACTGATTCTGAAGTTTGCCCTGGCCTCTTGGGTCTGGAAGCTAGACTTTTGTGCCCAGAATATGGCTGGATGAGAAGGCAGTCTCAAATCACACCCTAAGGGGTAGGAATAGAACACACAGTCTACAGTCCTCTAAAGAGGATTGAGGGCTTGCACTACAGAGGCTCCTTTCTCATTGGCCTTTGGTGATGTCATGCCCATGTCTCCAGGGCCCAGGAAATTCACCATGACTAATGGAGAGCCTCAGTTGTGAATACACATTCCATCTCAGAGGAGCAGCAACAGGCAGTGTCAGGGCAACCCAGAAGGCACAGCTAGGGAATGCCAGTCAACCATGCCCAGGGCCTTCAGGAGTTCTGAAATAGACTGCTGTCATTCACCTTCTCAGAAAACCTTCAGCAACTGCCTGGAAACCTGTTACTACTGCATGGCAGTAACTCTTGAACTTTTTTGTTTGTTTTAAGTAACTGCTCTCTTTAAACAAAGAAAAGCAGTCATTGTAATAAGATACACATTCTCCCAAGATTTCTAATGTATTAAGGCAGTAGTCAGCAAACTTTTTCTGTAAAGTGTCAGATAATAAAAATTTTAGGCTTTGTGTTCTATATTATCTCCGTTGAAAATATGCATTTTTGCTCTTGTACTACAAAAGCAGTCATAAACACGCACAAGTGAAAAGGCACAACTGCACTACAACAAAGTATGATTTACAAAAACCAGTGGCAGGCTGGCTTTAGCCCATGAGCCATAGTTTGCTGACCTCTGTATTAAAGGATAGTTCACCTTTTCCCATGCCACATACCTGAGCCAAAGTATTCTAAAACAAGGATCAATTTATAGGAAAGGATGTGAAGGGACTTCCAAATATACCTGTGATGACTAGGCCACCTACAATACAAAGGTGGCTTACAGAGAGGCGGTCTAGCACATGATTTCACCATGGAGGCTCTGGAGACAAATAACTGGGTGTCAATTCTGACTCTGCCATCTTTGAATTTCAGGCCTTGGACAAATTACTTTATTCCTCTCAGCCTTGGTTCCCTCATCTGCAAAATAAGGTTCCAAATTGTTCCTACGCAGTATGGTTAGTATGAAAGTTCAATGACATAATATATGAATACTATTTAGCATACTGCCTCAGATACTGTAGTGTTTAATAGTAAAATGCTAGATGTTTTTAAAAAGTGATCATAATTATTACCTTTGATTGCAGTAAACCAAAATGAAGAGGCACAGATCAACACAAATGCTAGCACACTGTGAGTTTCTTTCCAATTCTAGTAACATCTATTAATACCATCATTTTTTAATGCTTCATAGAATCCCACATGGAATGTGCCATAATTGGATCAAATTCCTATTATTGAATAATTAAATTATTTACTGATGCCATTATAACTAACAGTATGACGAATATCATTAAATATGTACCTTTGTAGGCAACTTCATTTTTTGTGGTGCTGGGGATCAAACACAAGGTCTGTGTATACTATGCTCTCCCACTGAGTTATACCCCCAGCCCAAATATAAGCCTTTGAGCACTTGTTCAATTTTATTCCTGAGGACAAAGTCATACACACATTTTAAATAATCTGTACTTATTTTGCCGATTGGCTCTCCAGAAAAGTAATACCAAATTCTATTTCTATCATCACCAAAAGAGAATATTTTTTCTCACGTTCTTGATAATATTACAACTATTTTATTTTAACACTGAAAAAACTAATACCCTGAGAGGTTAAATGACTTGACTTGGGGTATGTGTGTGTGTGTGTGCATTGCACACACTAGGGATCAAACAACCCAGGGCTTCTAGCACCAAACTATACTCCAAGTCCAGTGATTTATCTATTTTGGGGGACGAGGGGGTACAGGGGATTGAACTCAGAGTCACTAGGTCACTAAGCCACATCCCCACCCTATTCTGTATTTTATTTAGAGACAGGGTCTCACTGAGTTGCTTAGAATCTCACTTTTTCTGAGGCTGATTTTGAACTCTCAATCCTCCTGCCTCAGGCTCCCGAACTGCTGGGATTACAGGCATGTGCCACTGCGTCTGGCCTTACCTAATTTTAACTACAAAAATGTTAAATGTTTCTGTTGGCTTACAACTTTATAAAACATTTGATAATTATTTTGATTACTGTCAGATCTTTCCAGAATCCATGAATCAAATATTATGATAATAATCCCATTTTATGATTGAGAAAACTGGAGGCCAAAAATCTACTTTAGAAAGCCAAAGTTCTTCAGTAAGGTGAAAGATATAGAGGGATACAATCAAACTAGAAATTAATTCCCTTTATTGTTGGACTATGCAAGATTCGCCATAACATCTTGGGCAAAATTTAATTTTCAAATAACAGAGAAATATGCCCCATCTCACAAACTCATTTAGCTTTACTTTGGCAAATAACAAATCCACATAGAACTTATTTATTTTTTCCAGAGGAAAAAAATTAAATTATCGGAGCTTTTGACAAGCAAGTCATGGATCTGGGCATTTAATTCATTCTTACCTTTACTTTATTCTTAACAATAACAATCTGAAATCATATTATTTGTTTGTTTATAACAATTCTCAGTTCTATAAGAACATGAACTTTGTCTTGATTACTAACTTTTCAGTGCCTAGAATATACTTGACTTGTAGCAAATAACTTGTAAATATTTCTGGGATAAATGAATCCTCCCAGATGACATCTATGTATTTCCCTTGCTATACAAACTCCAAGGCAGGCTGACTTTGGAGTTGTTATTCCATATGTATCATACTGCAAAATAAACAATTTCCTAAGAGAAGAACAGATTCTTTCATCAGCAGGGTCCTTATCCAATTGAATCCCAACCAAACTTCCACTGCTCAATCATGCCACATGTTTGCATACACTGGTACATTATGATCTCCCATCTCACCCTTCACCTAGGAGATGCTGTCACTGTTAGCCCTTGTAAGATTGTGCATTGGTTTTGCTTATTTTGTTTGTTTGTTTTTCTTTCAAAGAGCCTACCACTAAAAGAGCTTCCCAGGAGGGTCAGTAACTAAGAATGAAACAGGAATTTGAAAGCACACCTATTCACTATTTTATTTAAATTTGTAATGAATATGATAGCTGTCTATTCAACATCCATTCTGCCCTAGATGATTGATATAGTCCTATATATTCCAATATGGGTATCCACTAGCTATATATGGTTATATAGATTGAAATTAATTCTTAAAATTCAGTTCCTCAATTGTACTAGCTATTTTCTATGTGCTCAATAATTGTCACATGTAATAACTAATGGGTACTGTATTGGACAACACAGATATAAACATTTCCATCACTTGCAAACAGTTCTTTTGTACGCATGGGGTCTAGTCATTTATGATAATCCCATTCTTCTTGCCTGAAACTGATTATAAAATGGGTATATAACAGAGTTCTAGTCAGTAACTCCTGAGGAAGTTATTAAGTGGCTTCTGAGCAAGGTACCCTTACTTCTAAAAACATCACACAAGAGATGATCTCTCTTCTGTATTTGGGTAATGTCAGTTTAGGATGGAAACGTTACAGCCATCTTCTGAACATAAGGAAAGCCAGTCTAACAAGCAAAGCCTATTCAATAAAGATGGCAAAGCAGAGCAATGGAAGGAATATGCATTTCAATTACTGAGGTGTTGAAATGTTACCAACTCGTGTCTTCATTATGTGAGATGAAGATGATAAATTTCCTTATTGTGTAAACAATTTGGAAATAGGGACTTGGCAACTTATAGCCAATTGCAAACTAATAACGGAGGTTCATATACACTTTTGTATTATTTACTAGTAAAAGAATTCTACATCAGTCAATGTGCTACTAAAAATTTACAAGAACTCTTATTCGATATTGGTTCCAAAGTTTGGTTATAACAAAGTCTCTTTCACTCAAACCTCAGCTAAAGTACACTGTCTCTCATAGATTTGAGCATTTTGGTTTCTTTCATCATTATTAATTTGTAATTAACCTATTACTTTTTCATATGAAAATTTCAACTTTAAAATGCAATATGAAAAATATTTTACAAATAAGCTTTCAATCATGAATTTTTTTCCTTTTGATGAAGAATTCAAGAGTATTCAGTGAGAATTCAAGAGTAGGATTGGCAATTTCAGTGTTACCAGAATTGGAAGGATCCTCCAAGATCACCTAGTTCAGTTCTTTCATTTTACAAATGAGGAGAGTGAGGCTCATAGAGACAAAGGGTCTATGATAAACAGAACAACAGCCCTCCAAAGATGTTCACATCCCAATCTCCAAACATGTAACCTTACATGGATAAAGGGATTTTGCAGATATGGTTAAAATTTTAAGGTGAGGAGATTATCTTGGACTATCTCGTTAGACACAAGAGATCTCATAAGAGTGAGGTGAGGGAGTCAAAAGGAAAGGAAAGGAAAGGAAAAGAAGGAAGAAAGAAAGAAAGGAAGGAAGGAAGGAAGGAAGGGAGGGAGGGAGGGAAGGAGGGAGGAAGAAAGGAAGGAAGGGAGGGAAAAGATGTAATAAAAGAACCAGAGACTGAAGCAATGCACTTTGAAGATGGTTAGAAGAAACATGAACCAAAGAATGCAGAAAAAAAAAATGAAATGAAAAAAAAAAGGAAATAAATTCTCCCCTGAAGCTTCCAGAAGGAACCCAGCCCTGTCAATGCTTTGCTTCTAAGCTTTTCACCTCCAGAACTTTTAAGAGAATAAATCTGGGTAGTTTTATATCATTAAGTCTATGGTAATCTGTTACAGATACCAAAAGGAAACTAAGTGTCCTTCCCCAAAGTTATACCTCTTGTACTGGTGATGTCAGAACACGAATCTTCTAACTAAGTCCAGTTCTGCTTCTACCAAAAACTTCTACGTATTACTTCTTTTTCCATACTGCTTTCTCAAAGATAGGAAGGTCTCAGTTCTGTGCCTTTATGTGTTATATGAAAAAGCACCCAACTAACCACAATTTAGGACCATTGTCTAAAGCATACTCTCTGAAGCTGGATAGACTGGTTTAGAATCCTGGCTCTGCCACATATTAACTGTATCACTTTAGGACTCTTTGTGTCTCAGTTTAATCATTTATAAAATGAGGCTAATAGCATCTATCATACAGGTTTATCATGGGGATTTAATCAGTTAACATTTCCAAAGAACATAAGGCATGCCAGCAAAGAGTAAGCATATGTGTTTGCTATAATAAAGTTTAAAAAATACATTTGTTATATCTATAATTTATCACATGTGAACCTACACACGACAAAATATTAAAGGCTATTAAGAAGACAAATAATGAAACTTAACACAGTCACAACAATATTTATAGCAGCTCAATTCACAATAGCTAGATTGTGGAACCAATCTAGATGCTCTTCAACAGATGAATGGATAAAGAAACTGTGGTATATATACACAATGGAATATTATTCAACTGTAAAGAAGAATAATATTATGGCATTTGCAGAGAAATGGGTGGAATTGGAGAATATCATGCTAAGTGAAATAAGCCAATCACAAAAAACCAAAGGCCGAATGTTTTCCCTGATTAGTGGATGATGATATATAATGGGGGTGGGAGGGTGGGGGGCAAGAAGAATGAGGGAACTTTAGATTATGTAGAGGGAAATGAGAGGGAGGAGGAAGGGTATAAAAAATGGTAGAATGAGACAGACATCATTACCCTATGTACATGTATGATTACATGAATGGTATGAATCTACATCAAGTACAACCATAGAAATGAAAAGATGTACCCCATTTGTGTACAATGAATCAAAATGCAGTCTGTAAAAATAAAAAAAAAGAATAAAAAAAAGAAATTAAATTTCAACTAGAATGTTGATTCTTAACTAATTTTGACTCTTACAATAGTTTAAATCCTATTTTAGAATTTTTTCCAACATCTGGGCAAATCACTTTTTAAGTCAGACTACAAACAGGTCAGTTAGTTTATACAAAGAAAAAGTTCCTAATTTATACCACAAAACTAATACAGGATCATAGGTTTTTAAAATAAATGACAGAAGAAGAAAAAGGCATTTGCTCAACTGGCTTTTCAAATGAATGGGCTTCTTTTTATAGACTACTGTGAATGGTGGGCTTTGGGATATCATATTTAGAATCCTCAGCCACCCTTGAGGTAACTGAAAAAAAAAAAAAAATTCCCTGGTTGGTAAGAAAGTAACTAAAGATCAGGATTTTTTTCCTCATAACATATTCTCATGATATGCTTATTGAGTGTTACTTGCTTGGCTTGATTTTCCTCTTAATGGAATGTCGTCACTCCCACAGCATTAAAATCTTTCAATAAGATTTGGACTTGCTGCATTTTGGAAGAGCAAGGAAGATTCTGTGACAGGAAATGGGAAATACGAATACTCAGTTGAATCAATGAAATGCTGACAGGCAACACAAGCCTATGTATAATATTAAGAAATGAGAACTACACTGTATGCTCCATGAAGGCAGCACCAATGTCTATCCTTTCCCTATTAGAACCCAGAACCTAGCATAATCCTGATAATCTGGTTGATGTGCAGTGTTTCTGGAACAAACAGAAAGGACTATCTAAAGGTTAAATGTGTATAAACAAAGAAACATGGAATGTTGCTGCATGGTCTGGTTATGTTTGGGATTGTGTGAAGAGGAAAATATTAGTGAGGCAAGGTGCCTATTAAGTCAGTGGTACAAGTAGAATCACAAGTCCTCTCTTAGCCTGTAATGAAATCTTGCTGAAATTTAAAATGAATCCACCTCCTTAATAGAGCTTGATTTTTCTTTTCTCCCTTAATTAAAACACCAGAATAGAATAAAGTCATACACACAGGCATTCTACTGCACTTGAACATTGTATACTGAATGATTTTGTTCGTTTTTAAATTTAACTATACTTGCATTGGTAACTTGTCTGAGTTACAAAAGAAGGTGAAGCAGGTAATTTGTCAATTTAAAATTCTTTAGATCAACCACAAATATGCAAAATATCTTCTTATACTTAAAGTTATTTTCATTAAAACTTAAAACTTCTGCTCTGCAAAGGACTATGTTAAGAGGATGAAAAATCAATTTATATAATGAGAGAAAATATTTGCAAATTATATATCCAACAAAGGACTTGTATCTAGAATATAAAGAGAACTCTCAAAACTCAACACTAAAAAATGCAATTAGAAAATGAGCACAAAAATGCACATTTTACCCAACAGTATATAGAGAAGAACATGAAAAGATGTACATCATGAGCCATTAGAAAAACAAATGTTAAAATCACAATGAAATATTCCAACACATGTATCAAAATGATTAAGATAATTATTGATAACACGAAATGCTGGAGAGGATGAAAAGAACATATATAACTTATAAATTGCTAGTGGAAATGTAACAGCCATTCTAGAAGATAATCTGACAGTTCCTTTTAACACTAGAAATGTATTTACCATACAATCCAGGATTGTACTCTTAGGCATGTACCCAGACAGATGAAAACTTATTTCCCCATAGAAACTTGTAAATTAATATACATGGCAGCTTTCTTCATAACTGCCCCCAAATGGAAACTATCCAAACATTCTTTAAAGTGTGAATGGTTAAACAAACCATGGTACATCCATACCCCAAAACACTAGTTACCGACAAAAAGGAACTCATTATATATACATACAACTCGAATGAACCTTAAGGAGAGTGAAAAAGGCCAACTTGAAAAGGATACACATTACAGGATTCCATCTATACAATATCTGTGAAATAACATAGCTATAGTGATAGGGAAGAGATTAGTGATTGCCAAAGGTTAGAGAATTGCGGGGTGCAGTGGGCATGGCTACAAAGAGATAACACATGAGACCTTTTTTGGTGATGGTACAGCTAAGTATTTTGATGATGATAGTACTCTCACAAAGCTATATATGTTTTTAAACTGCAAAGTCCACACACACATATAATGAGTGTATGTATAACCAGTGAAAACAAAGTAAGTTCTATGGATTATGCCAATTTCCATTTCCTGGTTTTGATATTATAGGAGAGTCACACAAGACTTAACACTGGGGAAGGCTGTACATTTCTTTGCACCTTGCTACGAAAAATTAAAAGGGTCTTAAAAATAATCTTAAAACAAGTCATTCTGCCTTGAATGTAATCTATGAGACCTTAAATCCAGTTTTTTAAAAGTATATATGACTTCTTCCATTGGATACTCATTTTTATGTAATGTATAATTCCATCCATCCTAAATTCAAAAACACTTAAATTCCTCAGTTTCCAAATTAATTCTTCAAATAATCTCTTGAGTTGAAATACACAGAAAAAGAAAATTCCAGACGTAATCCAAAACCAGTATGTATCTGTCTTCCTGAAAAGCAATCAGAACCATAGCATCTCTGAGCTGGAAAGTACTTAGGGATCTTCCAGTTCAAATTCCCACCAATATAAGAATCCTTGACTGATTCAACCTTTAAACACAAACAGTAACAGAGTAATGGATAGTTTTGCTTGCCCACCAAAACTCCCTTTCAGAAAAAGTCTCCTCTTTTTTCTATAAATTGCTTTCCTCAATTATGGTTCTACCATGAGTCAACTTTTCCCCAGGCCTCAGATGAGTCCAGAGAAGGCATGAAACCAAACTGAGTGTCAGATCCCTTGGCACTGGTTGATTTGTCCAGAGCTGGGCATCAGGCTCAAGCTGGACAAGTTTTTTCTCAAGATTTTTCTCACTAAATGTGATAAAGAAAGAAAAAGTTTATCTGCAATGTTGTTAAGCGTGCAACTCAGGCACTCTTAGTAACCATGTTTCACATGACGTATGTGAAAGTGAGACTACAGTGAGAGAAAATAAGGCCAATACCCAGAGAGAAGCAAAGATGAGAGAATGAAAAACAAGGCCAGCTGCATTGGAGTCTGGTTGTTTCAGCAGCCCAGTGGAATATCTGCCCTTTCCAGTTTGGTTACTCAATCCTTTCTTTGCTTACATGAGATATTCCTAGAATCTTTCTAATAATTTTTTATTTTTACCAAACTAAAGTCAAGTTTGTGCCACATGCAATCAAAAGAATATTCTTTTATAAAGGGAAGTCCCTAACTTAAAATCCTGAAAATAGCCCTAGTTGTTAGAATGTTCTTCTTCATGTTGAAATACAGTAAACCTCCTAAGACAGTTCAACTATTGCCCCACACCCTTATTAAGTCTCATCCCTGTTCCAAATATTTGAAGATCCTAACCTTACAATCTGTTGTGGACATTTGTTCCTTTTTATCTCTATAGCATGCATTTCTCTATTATTTTGATAACAGCACCCCATATCTTTCTTTTTTACTGGTGCATCTCAATTACACAGAATGGTGGGTTTCACCGTGGCATACTCACACATACACAAAAGCACAATTTGATCAATTTGACTCCCCCAACTCTCCACTCCTTCCTTCCTTTACCCTAATGGTCATTCTTCTACTTTCATGGTATCCTTATTTCTCCATCTTCTCCCTAGCTTCCAAATATGAAAGAAAACATAATACTTTTCTGAGTCAGACTTATTGTACTTGAAATTATGGCACCCCATTTCTTTGAGGGAAATTATCTCTACCCTACTAAATGTAGTCTTCTGGGACTATGGGTCAAGGTGCTCTACCTTTCTTTAGTCAAAGGGTTAATATATGACCCAAGTCAAATCCCCTAGTTTTGAATTTTGACAAAAATGCTGAAAATTGCTGGAGTGTAGATCACTCTGGCAGTGAAGCCCTGAAGAATATAACCCCTAGACTTACTGATTCCCTTTAAACTGCTCCAATCCCTGATCTAAGCTTGATTCTTCCACTTTCTCTTGGACTCTCAGCAATCCAAAATCCTTCTAATCAGGTATGTTATTAAGCTAGCTAGTTAGTTTATGCAGGCAGAGAATCTTAAACATATCCCCAAAATTTTCTCTTCTTGTAGTAAGTAATCTTAGTATGTTGAACTTCATGGGACTTGATTTCCAACATGTAATATGATTGGTTTCCTCTTAAACTCATGTATTAAAATCTTTCTGAAAGCATGTCAGTCAAATGGAAGGTGTTCTGACCTGAAGAGGAACAGGAAGAATAAATCCATCTGGATCCTGACGTGTGCTTCTGTTAATCCAACTCCAAAGTCCTTGTCACAAACATATGGCACTGATAGCAGACTTTGAGTTTATAGTCAACTAAAAGTTTAAATCTTTTTCATATTAACTTCAACAAAATTGTCTTCACTGCCCTATGTTATATAGTTGAATTTCTAAAACATAAGTAACAGTTCAGCCAGTTTGACTTTATGTAGTCTTAAGTCTACAAAGGTTTACCACTGCTCTGATATGGTTGTCACAGACTCAAATAGACATCAAGCTTTTATTCTCTGACAAAATGAGATTATCCTGATATGACAAAGAAATTAACTAAGAATAATCCTGCTTATCTGTTTTCCCCAGAGGAATTTAAGAATTCTAAATTTGGATGTCTGTGTTGCATATTGAAATCAAGTAAGTAAATGTATGTAATATAACTTTTAAGCCACTAATATTCAAACAATAAAGCTAGATTTTTTCCCTAATGGATAAAGAAATAAAATTAGACAAATACAATTCTCTCCCTCCCTCCCTCCCTCCCTCTCTCTCTCTTTCTTACACACACACACATATCAGGCATATAGAACAAGTGTTAAAAACCAGATCATGGAACCTTAATTGATTACTATTAACCTTTGCAATTGCCATGAAATCTTTGGTATTTGCAGAAATTCCAATGGGATGAGTTTCACCCCTGGTTTACCTTTTAAAATTTCATTTTCAGGCTCCTACTTCAATTCAAAACTCTTATGTGATTGAGAAATCTCCAGTCTTCAATAAAAAAATTAATTCTTACACAAAAAAGTTTACAGAGACCAGCTTAAAAACCACTGTACATTTTGTTTGAATTTGAGAATTTTTCCATTTTAATTCTAACCATGGCTTTAATATTCTATACAAGATATTCTATACATTGAGAAGTTTGAAGAACGAGTCTAGTTATAAAGTAATTGAGAGATGATGCCTAGGAAGCAGACTGGTTGCTCAGTTTAGTCTCCAATATTGATTTTCATCTTGGTAACTTTCTTTACTCAGGATCTGAATCTTAATTAGTCTCAAAACACAATCTTATCAATCCAGAAAGAGAGGACCTACTTTAAATACCTTCACACAGAAGTTGATGAATATAATCATAATGCCAATATATTAATCTCCTGAGAAAAATTCAATTGCTAAATGAACCAGAGACACTTGAGTCAGTCAGACTAGCGTTTTTTCTCCCTTGAAGGCATTCTCTTATGGACCTGACAGCAACCTCCAGAATTTGAGAGCAGTCATCAATTGATAATGGGACTTCATTTTTAAGGCTTCCTGGGAATGAATTCTGCCAATAACAGCAATATACTTGAAAGAGGACCCCAAGCTCCAGAAGAGAACACTGCTAGCCTTGATTTCAGTCTAAACAGAGAACTTAGCCAGGCTGCTCCAGATTTCTAATCTACAGCACTATCAGCTAATAAATGAATATTGTTTCAAAAGACTAAGTTTGTGGTTACACAGTAGTAGAAAACTGACACACCTACAGATCAATGATTCTTGAATTGCAATTTCCCAACTAGCATTGGTATTGTCTAGGAACTTATTGGGTAAATTCTTGGGCCATAAGAATCTGGGGTCAGGGCCTAGTGATCTGTATTCTAACAAGTCGTCCAGCTAATTCTGAGGGGAACTGAAGTTTGAGAACTACTGAAGTGTACAATGCTTAAGTACTTAGGCACAGGAAAACTTTACTTGGTGATTCAATTTTGTGCTTCTACATCTGACCCACATCTATTCTGACTGATATACTTTTTCTTTGGGTATGTTAATAGCTACTATTTACTTTTCAGTCAAATCCTTTCTCTTTTAGACCATATTCTTTAAGACAGTTACATAAATATCTACAGCTTATGGATCTCTGGCTTACCTCTCTAAGGAAACACCTCATTTTCCTCACGAAGTGAGAGGTATCCCGCTGTTGCTCCACTGTGGTACATACATTCCATTTAGTGTCTGGCTCTTTACTTGAAGAATATATGTAATATATTTAAGTCTTTAAGTTTTAGCTGTGTGCTGTTCACCCCAAGCTCTTAACTCATAGAATGCTGATAATTTCCAAAGTCAGTATTTGCCTGGAAGTGAGCATCCTTCCCAACTAAACAAATAAATAACATAAGGCATAGTAGAAGGTGTCAAAGAACCTAGGTTCCAGTTTAGGCTCTACCATGAACAAGTTGTGTAATCTTAATATCTCAGAGCCTGTTTACTCATCTGTAAAAGGAAAAGCTCAAAATTGATGATCTCTAGGATCTCCTGCAGCTAGATTCTTCTATGGCTTTCAGTCCAGAGCTTTTGATGACAAAAGAGAGAAAGGTAAAAAGAAATAAATGATACTTCAAATGTCTTAGCTCATATCTCACAAAAGAGGAAAGGACCTTTCCATCTCTAGGAAGTTATTTGTGGGAATAAAGAAAATTAATTCAATAACAAGCTACATATTAACTTTTAAAAATTTTTTATTTGTTCTAATTAGTTATACATGACAGTAGAATGCATTTATACATTTCGATAGATCATACATAATGGAGTGTAATCTCGCATTTTTCTGATTATATACACTGTAGGATCACATCAGTTATACAGTCACACATGTACATGAGGTTATAATGTCTGTTTCACTCTACTATCATTCCTTCACCCATACTCCTTCCCCTCCCTTCACTCAACTCTACCTAATATAAGGTAACTCTGCTCTTCCCTATCCCCCCACTTTTTGTGAATTAGCATCCACATATCAGAAAAAACATTCCGCCTTTGGATTTGGGGGCTTGGCTTATTTCACTTAGCATGATATTCTCTAACTCTATCCATTTACCAGCAAATGCCAGAATTCCATTCTTCTTTAAAGCTAATAGTCCATTGTGTATGTGTGAGTGTATATATATACACACACACATATATGTTTATATGTACGTGTATACGTATATGTATAATATAGTATATATGTGTGTGTATACACACACACACAAACACCAAATTTTCTTTATCCATTCATCTGTTGAAGGGTATCTAGGTTGGTTCTACAGTTTAACTATTGTGAATTGAGCTGCTATGAACCTTGATGTGGCTGTATCACTGTAGTATGTTGATTTTAAGTCCTTTGAGTTAAATGGTGGTTCCATTCCAAGTTTTCTGAGGAATCTCCATACTGCTTTCTAGAGTGGCCGCACCAATTTGCATTCCCACCATCAAATGTACGAGTGTACCTTTTCCCCCACATCCTTGCCAACATTTATTGTTGCTTGTATTCTTGATAATTGCCATTCTGATTGGAGTGACATATTATCTTTTAAGATAGTTACCAAACTACCTTGAGAGTTTAAGTTAAAATTGTTCAATGCCACCTTAAGAGTAAGGGCTTGCTTACTGGATAATTTCATGTAAGAACTGAGATACAGAGCAGGATCTATAAGCCCCTTAACAACAAAACCTGCACTTCTGCCTGATTTGATTTGAAAATTACAGAAAATTTGACTTTACTCTTGTGATCTAATTGATTTCTCCTCATATTATGTTTCTTTGAGTAAGAATCCAAGAGATAGGGAAACAAAAAGGATTTAAGTGTCTAAAAGAATGAAGCTTCATCTACCAAAAGAAGAACCTAGAGGGGCTGAGATCGTGGCTCAGTGGTAGAGCGCTTTCCTCACCCATGTGAGACACTGGGTTCAATCCTCAGCACCACATAAAATGAATAAAATAAAATAAAGGTATTGTGTCCATCTACAACTTAAAAAATTAAAAAAAAAAAAAAGAACCTGGAAACAACCAAACTAGACTCATATTCTAGCTTCTAAATACCATCTTCAAAAGGTTACAACATGTCTTAAAAGCTGTTTGGTCCCAAGTTGTGATTCTTCCCAAGCAATAAAAAGAACTTTCACTTCTAAGTTAAGATAAAGAATTTTTATAGGTTTTCCTAATTGCATTGTGTATTCATGTATTCATTTGATGCAATAGGTATCTGTTGATCATCTCCCATTCTCTTAGGCACTATGATAGGAACCTGGGCATAAGAGGCATGATCCTTGCATGTAGGGCACTTGTTTTGCCAGGGATAGGTGTGGGGGGGGTGGAAAATAGGTAATTCCATCACTAGATACAGTGAAAACTCAAAAAAATACATGTCTATCTTGTAGCAGTTCAGAGAAAAGAGACATAATGATCAATTCTCTTCAACTAAAAAAAAAAAATTCTCTTCAACCTTCTAAGAGATGACAGATTACCACTTTAGGGTTTCAAAGTAAGAAAGAGTAAGCAAATATATCTTTCCTGTCATGAAGATATGAACATAGTGAAGCAGTATATTTATTGGCATTTTTGGTTCTCCAGGGATAAAAAGCACTAATGTATATGTATTATAAGGAGAATTTTTTTTTATTCCTTGTTATTACTTTGCAATACAGCTAACTTTGGGAAATGGAACTTCTTTCTCTGATTCATATATTCAAGGTCACTGCCCACTGAATAAATCTAACATTAATTCAACAGAAATTTAATGACTACTCTCTGTAGTTCAGCACTGTGCTAGGCCCTGGGGAAATACAGATGGAGGACATAGTCCTATTCCCTTGGAATGTACAGTCTAAAAGAGACAGCTATATAAACAAATCATTGGAGTAGTGTATGAATAGTGCCTTTTAGAGCATATAACCCAAGCAAAGAGGAAGGAGTGAGCAGACCTGCTCAGTGGAGGAAACCAGGTGAGCTGGGGGTGAGCTACATTCAACGGTCTGGTCACAGTAGTTGGGGGAATACAAAAAATGAGTAAGACAAAACCCCACCTTGATTTCAATAGCGGATGGGGAGAGAGGTAAAAAAAATATAATTCAAGGCAGATTGCCATACAAGATAAGCACTTTTACAAAAGGTCAAAATGCTTTGGAAAAGCAAAGCAGAGGATGATTGCCTTGTTTTAACAGGGTATTGAGGAAGCCTTCATAAAGGAGGTGGTAGTTGAGGTGGTGCATTGGCTCTGGAAGGTTCTATTTATACAGCAGACATAAATTATTTCAGTTCTGCAGAGGTGCTTTTAGGCTTTCCCTGAGTTACTTTAAAGTCTTCACAGAGAACTGCAATAAGCAAAAATATTTTCTGTAGAAAGAATCCACCCAAACACCTTGACATTCTCATTCCACATATTTCACACATGGTATCTTTTATGTCTGGGAAAGTAGACTAGGAAATGGTTCAAATACCCAAGGGTCTCTAAGCATATATGTTGGAAAGTGTACCTAATTTCCAAAAAAGGTCAAATTGCAGAGGCCTACATTTTGATTGGAAAACAAGCTGCTCGCTTCTGGGTATGGACCAGATGCTGCAGTTTAGGCATTAAGGGAGTAAAATACACCTCTGCTGTCAAGAGTCTGAATGGCCTTGTCTTCAGCCCAGTAATTTCACAATGACTAAGATGCCACAGTATAAAACCCACTTTCATTGCAACATTGCAACATTTTATACAGTCAAAGGAGTAGAACATTTCTGAATTAGGTTTCTAATCTTCACTGACAATCATTTAGGACTAGAAGACTTGAATATAGAATAGTTCATAAAGATACTAAGTAAATTACAACTGCTGAGTATAAGATTTTGGGGGAGGGCATGCACATAAGTGCTACATGGTTCCTCAGAAAAAGAGCATGCAAAGCAATAGAACAAAAGTACTGAAAACGTTCAAGGAATAAGGAAACTAAGAAAAGTGCTACATATGAATGCAAATATATGAAAACTGATTAATTTTTAAATTACTGTAGGATAAAACATTATCATCAGCAGAAAGAAACTGCATGACTACAGAACATAGATGTATATAATTCAATCACCATTTCATTATAATTATTGCGTCTAAGTTAGATCTGGCACCAGAGAAACCATGGGAAAACACCTGGCTGATTAGGAAGGTTAGGTATGGGATATTTTGCCTTCATTATCTATGTATCATTATGATAACACCATTCTAGACCATTTTCATCTGATTCTATGGGACCTTGATGCCTTCTTATTATGTTTATTATACTTCTGTGACACTATGAGACTTCAACAGAAGTGGAGTTCTAAGAACAGAGCCTATCATTAAATTATATGATATATAAGATGAATGAACTGATTGCCCCAAAAGAAACTTGCCTTAAAAAATGAGTGTGTGTGTGTGTGTGTGCGTGTGTGTGTGTGTGTACAAACACATACCTTAAATGGTTAGATCACTAGAAATGAGGCACTTTTTTATTTTTTCTCAGGAATATTCAGTCCTTCTGCCAACAAAACTGACCAAAGTTCAATAGCCTAGATTATTTCTACAAATCTAGATGCATACACGTTAACCAAAGTGCTCACAGATATTAAAGTTCGCTGGGGATATAGCTTGGTTGGTAGAATGCTTGCATTGCAAGCACAGGTCCTGGGTTCAAATCCCCAGCAACACCCCCCCCAAAAAAAAAGAAAAATAACAAATATTAAAGTTCGGCTTGCAGTGGTAATTTGTATTCATGAAGCCCAGTGCTAAGAGCTATCAGACTAAGTTCACATTCAGAGGACACCGCACAGAGAATTACACACCAAGCTACGTATAAACAATTGCATGTGCTTTTTCCATTGCATCTTTTCTTCCAACTCTCATGGAAACAAGCACTGCCACAGTCCCTTGGTGATCCAGCAGAGCCCAGTCATCTGGCAACAATGACTGGTCTCTTGCATCTGAGAAGAACATCAACTAAAGAAAATGACAGGGTAAAAAGTAAACACAAGACAATTGATTTCTCACCCCTGTAAATTCTGCAGTTTCACTTACTTAACTCAGAATTAATTAAGTTTTGAATGCTGTGTAAATGAATTGTATAGGCCTGTCCAATTTTCACACTACTTTGTCATGTACCTAGTATAGGGCTCAAAAATGTCACTGCTGATGTGAGTGCTCCATAGAGCATACGACTCGCTGATGTAATATTTTAAATAAGGATACATTTCTCATCCAATTATGACATTATGTGGGAAAATTTTGCTTTGTCACCTATTTGTCATGAGAGTTTTGGAAAGTTACATAATCTCTTTCAACTGTACCTTTATCGCATTCTTAAAGTGAGAGAAAGAAAACCTGTCTTTTTTTATTATTATTAACACATAAGGCTTATTCATCATTCAAAATGAACAAAAACAATTTGCAAACTTGTGACACCATAGAGCAGTCCACTCTTTTACCTTAGGAAAAGCACGTATATGGCATCAGATAGAGCCATCACATGAAATATCTAGGCACAAAACTACGCCATGTTGTACGTAAAAGCCTTCTTTGTCTAGCTAAAAACTAGAAGGCACCCAAAGTCTCATTAATCTGTCACTCTCTGAATAAGAAAGGTACCAACACTACTCCATTAGGATTAAAAAGGCTTGAGGTAAAATTGGATGAAACTGCTTACTCAGAGCAGCTCCATGGCAAGAACAGAAAAAATAAGGCTGAGCCCACATTTCTCAATGGTATTTGAGTTAACATTTCCTCCTTCCATTTAAGACATTTCCAAAATGAAGGCTCCAATCTTCATATATGCTTATTACACAATGACCACCCAGTACAAAATAAAATTTGAAGTTCTTAAAAAATGAAGGAAAGGGTTCTACCAGCTAATACCTACTGACCAGATGATTTAAATGGTGCATTACAGGTCTTTGACCTATGGACCACTAATCAGAGCCTGGGGAGCTAATGCATCATTCTGAAATACTTAGAACATGCAGAAAACCAGAGTCTAATCATAACAGTCAACCAGGCTTTGTGTCCAAGATAGTAAATGGAATTCCATGAATTTTCCTGTGTACTAAGGTCTTTTCAATAAGGCTTTTAAAATACAATCATAAATTAATATCATCTAAATTTTAAAAGACTAAGATCCTTACATTTATAGTTATTTTAATAGAACAGGCAAAATCTAAACATGGTATAAAATATAAAAGGATATACGGTGAAAAATGGGTCTCTCTCCTTTCCCTGTTTCCCAGATACCAATTCTCCATCCTGGAAACAATCTTTTAATAAAAAGAAACTATGTGTTTGAGTACGTGTGTTATGCATGCATGTTAGACATTTTGCTTTATTTAATAATGCATCTTAGATTTTGTTCCATTACTATGTAAAACTTCCTCATTCTTTTAATAAGTTGTATAGTATATTCCATGGTGTATCATAATATGTTTAATCAGTACCCTATTGATGTGCCTTAAAGATTTTTTTCTAATCCCCTGCTAATATAAGTAATAATGCAGGGCTGGAGTTGTGGCTCAGTAGTGAAGCACTTGTCTTGCACGTGTGAGGCACTGGGTTCAAGCCTCAGCATCACATAAAATAAATTTTAAAAAAGGTATCGTGTCCATCTACTACTAAAATAAAATCTATTTTAAAAAAAGTAATGATGCAATAACTTTGCTTATGTCAGTTATTTTGCTCAAATGAGATTACAATGTAGGAAAATTCCTAAAAGTAGGACCAGTCAAAGGATATATGCATCTAAATTTTTAAAAGATTATACACAAAAGTTGCATCAAATTTATCATTGCACAAAAAGTATGACAATCACTTATTTAACCCTTGACAATACAGTTTAGATCGAACTTCTTTTTCTTCAATAATCTAATAACTAATGTTATTTCAATTAATTTTTACCTCTATGAGTGAATCTGGCATCTTTTTTAAAAAGTTTAAAAGCTATTTGTATTTATTTTTCTGAGATTTGTTCCTTATCAATTTTTTGTATGCATTCTTAGTCATTGTTTCTTACATATTTATAGATGTTCTTTATTCAATAAAGAAAATAGGCCATGGTCTGTGTTATGTGTGAAATATTTTTTACAGATTTTCATTTGTAATTTGACATTGCTTATGATTAATTTTTGTGTTATGCATATATCTTGTTTTTAAGTAATTAATTATTCTTTTCTTTCATGGTTTCTAGGTTTTATATAATGCTTTAAAAATGTTTTCTCAAGCAGAGACTCTCTAAAATGGTCTCTGACATTTTTTTCTAAAACTTATCTGATTTTATTTTCTTACATTTAAATCACTAGTCTATGTAGGGATTTATTTTTGGAATAAGGCTTAAGATAGGGATTCAACTTCACTTCTTTGTGTAACAGTAGAATTTACTGAATTATTCATATTTTCCTTTGTGATATGCAATGTCAAAATTACAAAATGATATGAAATTTCCACATATATTTATATATTTATACTCATCTCACATTTATTTTCAGATATCTAGTTTTTTCCATTTAACTGTTTATACAAGTACTACAGTCTTTAGATTACTATAGCTTAATACTTTTTATAAAAACTGGGCTAGTTACTCCTCAGTACTTTTCTTTCTTAGAATTTGTAATTATAAATTCTCTTATTTTTATAATTATAAATTCTCATATTTAGAAAGTATGGTTAAGGCTACTCCTTTTCAAATGTTTTACTCTGAATTTCTTTTTAGGACTCCTTTGATTTTTTAATTATCTACCTGGTTGGTTGATGTCTTTTTTTCCTGCTGGACCATAAGTACAGGAAGACAAGAATCAAGTATGTTTTGTTAACCACTGCATCCCTACAGCCAGCATAATGATGAAAGCACAGAAGTTGCTCAACAAAACATATTTACTTAATAAATTAGTTCATTAGCAATTATTGGAGGGAATAAATACATTTTTGTGCAATGTTACTATTGAATTTGTATCCTTTTAACGAGAGGATATGTCAATATTGTTCAATTGCTTTAAAGTTAACTAATTTCAATTGGAGAAATATTACATACACAGTGGTTCTTTTTTCTATTTCCTCTGGTCTTATAAACATTTGAAATTTAATAAATCAGTAAGGTAATTTTATAGAGGAAGTTATGTTGTCCCTTAGACTATAATTCTTATTTAAATAGAAATACTTTAATTTGTAAAGATAAAAGAAACAGAGTTGAAAAATACAGACTTTTGTCACTTGTTCTGAAGGACCATGCATACATACATCCTTGATTTTTTGTTTTTTTCCTGGGGCTTTTTAAAGAAAATTTTGGCTACTGAAAAGTTCATATAGAAGAGGGAAACCTGCGTGCCCCAGTTTTCAAGTTGGTAAGAGGGTACTAACCAACCTATGAATTGTAAATCTTTAGAACAAGTTAATATTTATCATCCATTTGCCTGGGACATGGGGTTGGGGTCACAGGATACTAACCATGGCTTTTACCCCTCGACAAAATGAAGTACCCTTCACAGCATGTGGGTAAGCAGATGCCATAAAACATGTACTACCACTCTTACTGTCTGGACTCACTGGAAGCTTCATAAATGATCTGGCTTTCAGTTTCTTTACTTTTATTCTAAAGCTAATGAAGTATTGTTGAAAAAATTATTCATAATGATTAGAGATAATACATGTAAAACATCTGATGCACAGTAGGCACTTCATTGTCTGTTGGTGTCACTGATCTATGAGATAATATAAAAGGTGTTCTAATATGGAACATAGAAAAGAAAAAACCCACAACTTCTGTGGACAAAGAGCACATCATGAACTCAGAGACATTATTTTCTTATAACCCACTCCTCCTCATTATTTCTACCTTACACCTCCCTTAAAGAAATGGTAAACAAGGCACAATGTTACTTGACTGTAATCCCAGTACTTGGGAGACCAAGGGAAAAAGATGACAAGTTCAAAGTCAATCTTGGCAACTTAGTGAGACTCTGTCTCAAAATAAAAAGGGATGGGGATGTAGCTCAGCGGTAGCATGCCCCTAGGTTCAATCCCCAAATCCCGAATCTCTCCCTCTCTCTCTCCCTCTCTCTCTCTCTCTCTCTCTCTCTCTCTCTCTCTCTCTCTCTCTCTCTCTCACACACACACACACACACACACACACACAATGATCATAGAGAATTCTACTTGTAGCAATATGATAAAAGACTTTACACCTAAAATTTCTGGTTACAATATAAAATATGTCTTTATAAAGCATGGTTCAGCTGGAGATAAAATAAAAGAAATAAGCATAGGCCAGAAACAACTGAAAAAAAAAATAACATTTCTCAGAAGAAAATCTTTGAGCAGATTCTCCCCTGAAAGAGTTGCCAATCCTTACAGAATCAGAGCCTGTGTTCTAATGAGCTCATGGCACAGTCAGAGTTGGCTAGAATAAGAGGTGAAATGAAAGCTCTTAAGCTCTTTACTACTTAAAGCTAAGATTCCCAGAGAGTAACATCCTCAGTCAATAGAAAAAAATCTACAGCGAAGCAGAAGACCTGCCCTTCTTAGTCATGCCTATGGGTGAATCAGTCATTCAACAAATCTCAAGGGCCTAATTTTGTACCAGGCACAATTCTACACACTGGGTAACAAAGATCTCTGCCCTCCTAAGAATGTCTAACCACAACCAAGCTAATATGGTTTAGGGTTAGACATTTAAATCACTTAGGAACCCTGAAAACCTGCAGATTAAAATTTAACATCCATAAGTATTGTTTTGACAGTGCCCCTTGATTTTCAGTGTCCATAAACCTCTGAGAAGATCAAATGAGAATCTCCCTTGAAGAACACCCTTTAAACACTAGCCTCAAAGGCTTCTCAAAGGTAAAATTCCAGGAATATACATTGAAGAGTCACTATAAGAGAGGATAAAGTAAAAGAAGAAATCATAACAAATTTAGAAAATATTTTGGATCATATATTAATAATAATGCTATATACTTGAGGGATATTGCTATAGCAGTACTTAGCAGAAAATTTATAGCCTTGAGTACTTATGTTGGAAATTAAAAACAACTTAAAACTTCGGAGCTAAGGGTCTAAGCAAAAATAAATAAATAAATAAAAAACAATGGGCTAAATATACACATAGTAGGAAGAAGGTGAGAATAAGAGGACCAAAATTAAAGAAGTCGGTGAAATACAGTAGAGAAGATCAAAAAAGCCAGAAGTTGATTCTTAAGCAGACAAATGCAATTGACGAGCCTCTAGTGAGATTGAGAATGAAAGTATAGATTTTTAAATTTAAGGGTCTTAAATATATAGATATTTATTTTATAAATTTATTTTTGACATAATATTCATACTATGGTATAGTATTATATTCTATATTTATATTTCACAATATGTCATAATCAAATCAGGGTAATTAGAATTTCCATTTCCTCAAATATAGGCTACAAGAATTAATTATACATTTCAAAATAACTAGAGAGGAAGAGTTCAAAGATTCCTAACATATAGAAAATTTAGTTTGAGAGTTTTATTATTTTGTTTTGTTCTGTTAATGGTGCTGGGGATCAAATCCAAGGCTTCACACATGCTAAGCAAACACTCTTAAAACTGGGCTATCTCCCTAATCCCCAAATTTAAGGTTTTTAAAGGGAATAATATAATCAAGATTAGAATGTTAAGAACATATAATAAACAATTTTATGACAAATTTGAAAACAATAAAATGGAGACATTTCAAGAAAAATTATCAACCAGTAGAATTGACTCAGAAAGACATAGAAAATAAGAAAGTCCCCAAAAACATAGAAACTGAATAATATTTAAATATCTTCATACACACAAAAAACAAAAACAATACACCTGGCTAAGTGTTTTTATACACAAGACCACCAAGTCATTTCAGAAACAAATGAGTTGTCTTACAAATCTATTTCAGAAAATTTAAAATGAAGTAATCCAAATTCATTTAATGAGGCTTATACAATTTTATTCCAAGGACAGTGGAAAAGTTTAAATACAAGTCAATCTCACTAATGAATATAGATACAAAAATTATTACTACACTATTAACAAATAAAGTAGTAAATGAGTTGGGTTTATCATAGATATACAAAGTTATTTAACAATAGGATATCAGGTTCTCAGGTTAAAAGAGAAGAATCATACCATCACCAAAAAAAATATATGGAAAAAGGCATTAAATTAAAAAAATCAATAAATACTCCTAGAAAAGCAGAATAAAGGAAAATATCTTTAATTCAAGAAAGGAATCTAGAAAATAGAATGTGGGCAGAAAGTACTTCTGGGCTTGATCATAAAACATCCCTACTAATACTACATGCGTTCCTCTCGGGTTAGCTGACTGAATGAGAAACTAGGCACACATAGACCACAACATAAAAGGATACTAAATCCCTAGTTATTCTTGGAGAAGAGCTTCTGGGTGTCATCAACCAGCATCATCCTCATGTGACTTCATGTAAACAAAAAGTAAATGCTGATTGTGTTAAGACACTAAAATTCAGCATTGCTTTCAGCACCTAGTATCAAACTAGTATTTGAGCATTCCACATCCCTCAAGAGCTAGCTTCAGTAAATCCTTATCTTCTAGGTTGCAATAGCTCCACTCTCCATATAAGAAATGTTGAGATCAAAAAATGGTATCAATTGTAGAATGTCATAGGTAGTAAAACTGATACATGTGAAGGCCCTGATGTGGGACAGATTGTGGTGTATTTGAGGATTTGAAAGAATCCTAGTGGCTGGAGTTAAAAAGAGAAAGAAATGGAACTGGAGAGGTAGGTAATGGTCAGATTATACAAGGCCTATTAGGTCTTGCTAAAGATTTTGGATGATAACCTAAGAAAACAGGAAAGCTCCTGAAAGGATTTAAGGAGAATTGTAATGTGACCATATTCAAACTGTGAAAAGATAAGTCTGCCTACGAGATAAGGATACAAGAGCAGTATGGGGTGATCAGAAAAAATTAACAGATACACTGTGCTACCAAGATCAAGAAAATTAGGTCAAGAAATTAGAAAATTATTAAAAAAAACTGAAGTTGGTAAGAACTTCAGAGACTTATTGAAAGGAGAGATGGTAGACATAAAGGGGTATTTTAGGTTAGAAGGTGGTGAGTAATAACAGATAAAAAGATCACTTTAGGAAACTACTAAAAAGAGGTAAGGTTTAAAATGGTGAGTATGAACCAAGGTGATGGCAGAAGAAATGGGAAAGAAGCATAGAGATGCAAGAGACTCAGAGCGTTATGAAAAAATCCACAGAGCTTACACACATCTGCACCATGGTTACGGACAGATTTGCTGCTTTTATATAGGCATCTCTTATTCTCCTTTTAATGGCAGCAGCCTACACAAATTTTGACACATGGTAGGTTCACAAAAGATCAAATAAATAAAATAGATTTGTCAAGACTGTGATAGGAACAGAGGTATTTTCAGAATCACATTCAGAGTCTATGGCTCTCTCTTCCTTCATTTTTTTGGGGATTGGGTGGGGAGACTGAGGGAGTACTTTGTTTTAAATTTCCTCCTTGGGAACCATTCACAGGTTAGAAGAGACTAAGGAGTCATGATGATTAAATGAAATGTGGGATCCTGAAACAGAAAAAAGGTATTAGCAGGGAAAACTGGAGGAGTTAAATAATGCCTATAGATTACCAAATAGTATTTTATTGATGTTCACCTCATAATTTTGATAGCTATACTGTGTTTATGGTATATGGTAACATTACAGAAAGTTGGGTGAAGGATACATGCAAAATCCCTTCTATTTTTGTAGCTTTTTTTGTTAAGTACAAATTATTTCAAAATAAAAAAATTGGAAATTAATAAACATCCTCAAATATAGGAAATTGACATTTTTATAGTATCACACTTTTGAAAAAGAAAAGAAAGGAAAAGAAAAGAAGAGAAAAAAATTAATGAAGAACAAAGGCTAGAGAAAAGGTCAGTAACTATTTGGGCAATAAATTTCTTTGCAGGGGAGAAGTTGATTAAAAAAATATGGTGTGACTTTAAGTCAATGTGAGACTGTTTTCTTTTACAGTTCATAAATGGCTTCTAAAGGCATTTCAAAAGGACGAGTTCTAAAAATAATTTTTGCAATGACAGCATCGTTGGATTAGTGTAAAGAGTGGCTATGTTGAAGAATAGCACTCATTTAAACAGTGTATCTTATGGCATATTTATTTTAAAAAATCGCTCTTCATTACCTTATGGTCACACCTCAGGGTGTTAAAGCAGTTTCTGGGTACTCAATAAATGAAGGAAAAGTTAATTGAAGGCAATAATTTATCATGTCTCCCTCTGCTTTCTAACTCAAGGGTTTGAGTTATTTTTAATTTCTCATGTGATGGAAGATCTTCATATTTTACCTATTGGGGTTTTTAGCAAATGTATTACTCCTTAACAGAAATTTTCTTTGGTATGAATAGAAAAAGAAAGTACCCAAAGAAACACAATGACAACAAAAAAGTGGCCTATATGCAGTGTATGGTCATCAGGGTCAATTCCCTTGGGTCATGGATTGATCTCACTCAATATAGGGTATACACCAGACTGTTGGTCATGACATCTGCAACATTTCTATGGAGAATTTATAACTTGGCCTCTTATCATCAGTTAACATTATTGCCTTTTTAGGGAATTATGTAAATTAATAATATAGCTATAAAACATTTTGCAAACATGCAATGTGTTACATACTTACTAATTCCTTGAAAGTGTTCATTATATTACCCACTTTGAACTTTAATATTCACTTAGAACTCTACACTGAGATTTCCCCAAGGGAAAAAAAAATCCAACTTTTTTTGCCTATGGCTTTATCAACTTTTCTTTGTGTAAGCAAAGATACGGAAACAGGAAAAAAAAAAAAAAAAAAAAAAACACACCCACAACTAACCCAAAACCAAGGAATATTTATAGTTGCTCTAAGCCTGTGAACATACAAATGTGCCTTGGTGACTCACATTCATACAGCATTTCTAGTTGGGAATTGCAACAGAAATGTAGTTATTTACTGAAAGATAATAAAATTTGAATGTTCTCAATATAATGTCATGACGAATGCACTAAAATTTGCATTTACTTAAGTATTAGTGAGTTCATTATTGGCAATTATAATTCTTCATCTATGAACAACATGTTCAAAACTCATCTATTTTTCTCATAAGTTGTCCTTTAACTAACTCATAGAATTCTTAATATGTTATGAATATTAGCCACTCTGTTATGCACGACAAAATTTTATTCCAGCTTTCATTATGGAATCATTTACATTTGGGACAATATTGATTCATCTGAGGTATAAATAATACCTTTCCTCCAAGAAAGCTAAAACTAACAGATGCAAATTCTAGTAAGAATTAATAAACTCAGTAAACTAACTAAAAATATCTTAAACATAAATATGCCATTCTACTTGATAGCATATAAAATATTTTAAGGCAAAATTCAGACATTGTAGGTCAAAACCTTAAGAGAGAGTTCATAGAATTTAAAGACAGTCAATCTTAAGAACATGTCTTTGTAATTTAGAGAAAACACTGCCCAATTATGTAAAAGGTAAATATTCTTTCTATGTGGTGAATGTATTTAATTCGTAAGGAAGAAAACAATGATGACATGCCTACTAAATATATACTATATTCTTAATACTTTATTAACACTCACTTCCTGAGTGTTAATGGCACTGGCTTCAAAAGCATCTGGCAAGTAGTGCCTGATACAACCCAAAGACTATCTCCTGGAGCTGGGAAACTGGGGAGCCTGCTGCTGTTTTTCCCTCTGAGTTGTGTTCAGATAAAACCAGCCAGGACACAGCTGCAGACCAGCTGTCGACTTTGATTTCCTATGACAGTACTAAAAACAATCACTCCAGCTTGATCACATGATAATTAAATCCAAATTACTACAGCTAAGGCACACCACGTTAAAAATTAAAGCTGCCAAGAATTCCAAAAGACTATCAGCATAAGGAACTACACTTGGCTGCATCATCGTGTATGCACATTTTGCCATCTCATCTTAGGCCAAGTAGACAAAAGGGTTGATCATATTGTGAAGGAGATAAACAATTACATTGGTAGGGTGAAGGAGAGAAACAAATCATTATGGCCTATTATTGACATAAATGCCATTAATAGCAGGTAATCATCACATCAACATTCAGAAAAACTTTCCTCACAACTCAACAGACCATAAGCTCCTCAAGAACAGGGGATGTGGCTCACCAATCGTTCTGATATCAGTCCTAGCACAGTGCCCAGAACATTACAAGTAGTCAAAAAATGTTTCGTTGTTGTTTTTGTTTTTGATGAATGAGAAAGGAGGCTGGGTCAGAATAGATAAGCTAAAGTGATACAGATATTTAAATATCTAGGTGACAATGGAACAGGGCTGATGACTTAACTCTTGGTGTGATGCAAGGGAAATAAGAAGTAGAATACTCCACATTTCCATGAGGTGTGGATAAGTACCTTGGAACAATCTGATTATTAAGAAGAATATCTTTGGTATCTATATACTGTGGAGCTTAAACAAGAACAGGAAAGGAAGCATTCAGAGAAGTTACCAGAAGAAGTTTCAGAATTGAGAAGTAATATTTGTACCAATACAATCAGTAATAAATCCACAGCTTACTTCCAGTAATGGCATCTACTTCAGTAAATGTCTTTTAAGTGGGGAAATGCTGGTGCCTCTAACCTGCCTGTCCATTCACTTTGGGGAAGTGGTACTGAGTGCAGGCGGGGGGGGGGGGGGGGGGGGGGATAAGCAATAGCACCATTCTGGGTAGATAAAAGGCTAGGTCTACTTGGTCTATACCCAAAGGACTTAAAATCAGCATACTACAGTGACAAAGCTACATCAATGTTTATAGTGCTCAATTCACAATAGCTAGATTGTGGAACCAACTTAGAAGCCCTTCAATAGATGAATGGATAAAGAAACTGTGGTATATACACACAATGGAATATTATTCAGTCATAAAGAAGAATGAAATTATGGCATTTGCAGGAAAATGGGTAGAGTTAGAGAAGTGAAATAAGTCAGTCCCAAAAAATCAAAGGCTGAATGATTTTTCTGATAAGTGGACAATGATACATAATGGGGTTGGGGAGGAGGTAAGGGAAGAATGGAAGAAGGATGGATTTTGTAGAGGGAAATGGCAGAGGGAGAGTACGGGGGAAAGAAAAGATAATAGAATGAGACAGACATCATTACCCTATGTACAGGTATGATTACACAAAAGGTATGACTACTTCATGTACAACCAGAGAAACAATAGTTGTACCCCATTTGTGTACAATGAATCAAAATTTTAAAAAGTGAAAAAAAAAAATAAAGGCTGGGTCTAAATTAAGAACTGCTGACATTTCAATCCTTTGTTCTTATTTTCAAATAGAGTTTTATAAATGGGGAACTAAAAGATCCCCAGGAGTTTCCTTTGCCTCGGTTTCAAAATGTACCCATATGTTTGGCTTAAAAGACTAGATCTGTTGCATCTGCCAATGTACTGGAGACCTGGGTTCAGACCCTTAAAGAGCCATGACAGGGTTCACATTGTGACAACATGGTTCGGACCCTAAAAGAGTGATGACAGGGTTCACATTGTGAAAAGGTAAAAGTATGGAGGAGAATAGGAGCTAAAAATGTGACTTCTAATGTCAGTTAAAGGTGGGAATGTGGATTTGTATTCTAAATTATAAAAAGTAAAAAGGTACTGAGGAGATAGCAAGCAAGCTCTCAAAGTCAAGCAGTTAAGATCAGGCCCCAGTGAATTAGGAACGATCATTGTTCAGTGGACTTGAAAACAATTCAGTATAAGGCAAGGCTCCAGAGACTAAACCTGTATGAGTGCAACATTATACTAGGATTCCTAACTCTGAGTGTTAACTGAATTTCCTGGATGAGGTTGTGTTGTGGATAGGTTATGCTTCAATAGTAGACCCCCAAAAGACTTTTTAAAAAATTCCTTTAAAAGCAGCTCTACATATCACACCATACCTACTGCTGGAAGAGCTGGCAGAGATCCTGCTATTAGCTACCCGCTAGCAGCGGGGTTAGAAGACAGGACAGTGAAGCTTTTGATCAGCAGAAGGGCCTGTAGTAAACCATAGGTACAATGCCCAGACAATGGGCAACAAGGTGGAGAGGGAGGTCAGCAAGAGGAACACACAGGTAATGTAACCTGAGGGCTGGGAAACCCAAAGTACAATCACAAATCCAAGGCTTAATAATATAATACATATCATTACAGATGACCATCTGCTTTGAGTTTGTTATGGGATGTAATTGCGCCCTTCCTGCTGGCAGCCATTTCAGAAGACCTGGGTGGCACCTCTGGCAAGCTGCCCAAGGTGGTCCTTCCCTGGATATATTTTGGCAGGAACGGAGGTACTGGGTAAAGGAAGTGGTTTGGTGAACATTACTAGATTTTTAGTTTAACCAAAACCAAAGTACTTAGGATGGCATTGTAGTGAGGTTGTGCTGTATTTTCATCTCGGAACAGAAAGAACTGCCACAGATTTGATATGTGAAAAGACTTGAAAGCAGACACCTACTCACCAAGAGCAAATAATAATTTAAGATGGATGAATTGAAAAGACATGCAATAGCACAACCACATGAGAGTTTTTGTGTATGTAAATTTGCTTGCTTTTTCAACCACTGATATCCTGTTTCTGAAAATGTATTCCTAGCCTCTATTCTCCTCTAACAAAACCCAATCAGTTTCTGACAGCTCTTTCCCAAACAGCTGCCTTTCATTTAATTTCATTTAGTGTGCAAGCCGTTTCAAGTTGCATGCACAAACATACTGTGAAGAATTCATTTTCTCTAGTTTCCTGGTGACAATAAAAGAATTTAATAATAAAAAAAGTTGAACTTTGGTCTGAAATGTTGCTGTCCTGCCGAAATGGTGAGTTATACAAGTGGAAGTGATCCAAAGGTTATTTGGTCTACCCCCTACCATGCAAAAAAGAGCCTAAACAGATCCTTTCATGTAATTATCTTACTTGTCTTTTTAAAATCTTGTAAGAAAAATTCCACATTCTCACTAAATAAATTTGGTCCAGACCTTGATAATTTGAAAAATAAACTTCCCTAGGGATAAGTGCAGGGGGAAAAAACAGATTTAGGACTCACAAACAAGAACAAGTCAGATGACAGAATTTAAAAACCAGTTTAATTCTAGAGTACTTACACAGGAGAGTAACAGGGAAGATATTTGCTAAAGGAAATGGAGTTCTTGAAGGAAAGAGACATAATATTGCACAATAGTTTAGATTATGGACTTTATGGTTCAATAACCATGTATGCAAATTCTACTAACGCCACTCTAAGGTACAGTTCACTTCTCTTCAAAATGAGTATTAGCAATAACATTTCTTGGGTGCTTATTATATGTCAGCCACTATTCTAAGTGTCTTACATATATTAATTAATTCATAAATACTTAAATAATAGAGTTGTATAGATTAAAGAATGTTCTTAAAGGGTTGTCATGGTTCTTATGTTCAATAAATACTAAAAATTATTTCCACTTCTGTTCACAAAACCAAAAGTTTCACTAATAAGACTTTGGATCCATGGGGCTGGGATTGTGGCTCAGTGGTAGAGCGCTCGCCTAGCACGCATGAGGCCCTGGGTTTGATCCTCAACCCCACATAAAAATAAAATAAAGGTATTGTGTTCACCTACAACTAAAAATGTGTGTGTGTGTGTGTGTGTGTGTGTGTGTGTGTGTGTGTGAAATTCCTTAAAAAGAAAAAAAAATTTTGGATCCAAACACCTAAAAAAAATAAATAAAACTAAAATAAGCAATGCCACTTTGCTCCCTCCCTGCTTCTCTTCCATGCAATGCAGGAAACAAGCTTGAGCAAGACCTGAGAAAGGGAGGATGTTCTATTTTGTTCCTTTACATTAGTAATAATGGTAAGAAGAAGAGATTGTGAAACAGTATGAACACCTTTCAGTCTCTTCATCACAGTGTCACTCACCCTCTACTTCTTCCCACTCTTTGCTCTCCATACTCTCCCTCAATTCTAGCCCACCATGATCTTGAATGCCACAGGGTGTATCAAACAGTAGACCTGTGCTGTCCCTTGTAGACAGCTTAGTCCCTATCTTAAATTTTCACCTTTCATGGAAGATAGGCTAAACTTGATTTTTCAGTTCCTCAATAGTTCCTCAATGTGAAGGTCTTTGGAAATGGCAGATATCTAGTTATGAACTATAATGGAATGTGGGCCGAGGGTCTCAGCAGGCAATAAAACCAGAGTCCTCTTTGTGATCTTTCTACATTCAGTGCAGCCATAACTTAAACTCAAGTAAGATATAACAAGGGTGACTATGGAGTCATTTGGCCAAAAATTTTTCCCTACTCAGAGGAAAGTAGAAAAGAATGGCTTACTTCATACAGGGTGAATACACTGACATACTAGGAAAAAACAAATAAGAAAACTGAATTAACCCTGTCAAAGAAAAGTAATGAAAAAAATTTTAAACCACAATTTTATAGGAATACGATAGGAAAGGGGATAGGAATAGGAAAGACAGTGGAATAATCTGACATAACTTTCCAATGTATGTATATAAATACACCACAGTGAATCTCAATATGTGTACATCCACAAGACTGGGATCCTAATTAGAATAAGACATATTCTATGTTTGTATAAATATATCAAAATAGACTCTACTGTCAGGTGCAACTAAAAAGAACAAATTAAAAAATTAAAAATTAAATAAAATATTCTTCAGCATTAAACCACATTGTTTTTAGAAACTCACATGAATAAATAGCCATTTTTTAAGATACCCATTCCCACCACATTTAAAAGTTGAATAATCTATTGTGGTTTAAGTAAAATGGATTACCTATTCATCTAGGTTCAAAACTGTTTTGAAGATTAGAAGATAAAAATTATTCAAAATATGTTATCTCACCATGAGGCCACTGGAAGCAACAACTAGGTTAGTCAAGGATTAAGGGAGCCAAATTGGAGGTTTCTGTCACTTGAATGACCAAGAGGCAAACAGGAAAGGTTGCTTGAGAGTAGAACCGATGTGTTCACAATTCAAATTAACTGTTAAAATGTGGCCGGAAACTGAAGCTCTGCTAAAGACTTCTCTCCAAGCATGACAAGAACTTGGCAGGTGTTGGCTGTAGGGATACTCAGCACCCACTTTTTTCAAGGGACTAAAACCTGGGCTGGGGTTGTGGCTCAGTGGTAGAGTGCTTGCCTACCACATGTGAGGTCCTGGGTTCAATTCTCAGCACCACATAAAAAACAAATAAATAAAGATATCATGTACATCTAAACTAAAAATATATTTTTTAAAAAAAGAGGTTGAAACCTCATCTATTTTGAAAGGGAGACTGGAAATGGAGTTAGTGTTACCATGCCTCGTGTTATCAAGTCCTGCTGCCCACTCTTTCCCCTACAGCCCCACATTTCCATCACTAACAAGAAAGCCTGGGCCAAACACCACATCCAGAAACACAGCTCTTTGTTGTCTCTGCTCCAGGCCCCAAATAACTGGTTTCTCTTTCAAGTCCTGAATAAGAAGTAACAATAGCAGAGGAGCTCCAGTCACACCCCTGGGGAAATGCACTGGGGATGCCAATAGCAAAGACCCATCTCCTCGCAAAGATTTTATCTTCTCTTTCTACTGAGCTCCTTAATTCCCTCAGAAAACTTTGCTTCCTGTTATATAATACTTTGGGGAGAACACTCATACTTCTC
Source organism: Sciurus carolinensis (assembly GCF_902686445.1). NCBI lineage: Eukaryota > Metazoa > Chordata > Mammalia > Rodentia > Sciuridae > Sciurus > Sciurus carolinensis. The sequence continues at coordinate 167,127,139 of NC_062214.1, read as the reverse complement.
ACTAGCACCACGCCAGAACACTCAAGAAATAAAACTTACTAGAATCTTATGTTTACAAAAGAAAAAGGCATGTACAAATTCAAACTGTAAGCTGGGCTCACAGTCACATTATAAAAGTCATATTCGACCTGCCTGCATTTTATCAAACCATGAATCATTTCTACACTGACCCCCGCAAGACTTTTGTGCTCTGGCCAGGAGCATTTCAAATGTGTGGTCATCCAGTGCCATGAATAACAAAAAATGCAGGAAAAGCAGTTTCTAAATCAAATCTGTACACTTGAAAATAAACATATTCCCAAATGATGTAATTGCAACAATATGCCACTCTTGCTTTGAAAATTAATATAATATTACAATTTTTAAAAAAGAGATCAAGAAGGAAATATGACATCATATTGTTCTGAATCAGTTTTTTTCCTGTATATAACAAGGCTAGCTGGTGTAAAGTAAGGCAATTAAAAATAGATAGATAAAAATAAAGAAAGTTATAGGTCCTTATAGACAATAAAGGTCCAGATTATATTGTACTTGAAGTGAAATAATTCACACACAAACAGATAATTTAAGTGGTATACTGAATCTAAATCCTCAAAGTAATAGGTGTTTTTAAATACATCCACCTTTTAATGAGATATAATCACATAACATAAAATTCACCCTTTTAAAGTATATAAGTCAAGTTTTTGAATATACACATAGACATTTGTAACCATCACCAGTATCTAATTCCAGAACATTTTCATTTCCCTAAAAAGAAACCCCATATCCATTTGTAAGTTACTCCCCATCCCTCCATCTCTCCCAGTCCTGGCAATCACTAACCTATTTTCTATTTCCATAAATTGGCTTATTCTGAATATTTCATATAGATGGAATTATGCAATATGTAGGAGTGATTAGCCTTTTCACTTAACATTCATTCATGTTAAAACATGAAACAGCACTATACTCCTTTCATCACTATATAATATTCTATTGTACAGATCTACCACACTTCATTGCTTCATTCATCAGATGACAGACATTTGGGTGGTTTCTATATTTTGGTTATGATGAATAACACTTCTATGACTATGTGTGAGTTTTTGTGTGGACATGTTTTCAATTCTCCTGGGCATCTACTTGGGTATGAAGTTGCTGGGTTGCACAGTAAACTCGCCCGTAACTTCTGGAAGAATGCCAAGCTTTTCCAAAGTGGCTGTACCATTTTGCATTCCCACCAGCAACTCATGAGGGTTCCAGTTGCTGTATATCCCCACCAATGTTTGTTACTGTTTGTCTTTTTTATTATAACCATCCTAGTGGTGAAAAGTAGTATCTTATTGTGGTCTTGATTTGTATTCTGCCAATGGTTTATGCTATTGAGTATCTTTTCATGTGTTTATTGGCTAGTTCTGTATGTTTTTTTAAAAAAATGTCTACTCAGATTATTTACCTGTCTTCCACTGGGCTATTTGTCTTTTCATTTTTGTATTATAAGAATTATTTATATTTTCTGGATACTAGACCCTTATCAGATACGAGATTTGCAACTACTTTCTTCCATTCTATGAATAGTCTTTCAGTGTCTTTATGGGGCACTATGAAGCACAAAAGTTAATTTTGATGAAGTCTAATTTATTTATTTTTACTTTGGTTGCTTTTGGTGTCATAGCTAAGAAACCATTATCTAGTTCAAGTCATGATGAGTTATACCTATACTTTCTTCTAACAGTTTTACAGTTTTATTTTTTATTTTTTAATATTTTGTTTTAATTGTAGGAGGACACAGTACCTTTATTTTATTTTATGTGATGCTGGGGATTGAACCCAGGGTCTCACACAGGCTACATTAGGGCTCTACCACTGAGTCACAGACCCAGCCCCAGCCCAGTTTTACATCTCATGTTCAGGTGTCTGGTCCATGTGGAATTTGATGTGAAGTGGGAGTTTAACTTTATTCTTTTGCATGCAGCTGTTCAATTCATCCAATATTATTAATTGAAGAGACTGCTCTTTGCCCCATTGAAAGATCTTGGCACCCTCATCAAAAACTGATTGACCATAAATGAAAGCATTTACTTCTCACCCATAATTCTAATTCATCGATCTTATTTTCATCCCATGCCGATAGCACACTGTCTAGATTATTGCAGCTCTGTGGTACATTCTGAAATTGGAAAATGTGAGTCCTCCCACTTTATTCTCTTTTTCCTACCAAAAGCACTATACAGATTTAATGCAATCCTTATTAAAGTTCCAATGATGTTCTTCATAGAAATAGAAAAAGCTGTCATGAGATTCATTTGGAAAAATAAGAGGCCCAAAATAGCCAAAGCAATCCTTAGCAAGAAAAGTAAAGCAGGAGGCATCACAATACCAGACCTTAAATTATACTACAGAGCTATAATAACAAAAACAGTATGGTATTGTCACCAAAACAGACATGAAAACCAATGATACAGAGAATAGAAAACACAGAAACAAACACACATAAATACAGTTATCTCAGAGTAGTTAAAGGCACCATAAACATACATTAGAGAAAAGATAGCCTCTTCAACAAATGGTGCTGGGAATGCTGGAAATTCAAAAGCAATAAAATGAAATTAGACCCCTATCTTTTACCCTGCACAAAACTCAACTCTAAGTAGATCAAGGACCTAGTCATTAAACCAGAGATCTTGTGCCTACTAGAAGAAAAAGTAGCCCCAAATCTCCATCATGTCAGCTTAGAAACTGAATTCCTCAACAAGACTCCTAAAGTGAAAGAAGAAAAATCAAGAATCAATAAATGAGATTGTACCAAACTAAAAAGCTTCTTTACAGCAAAGGAAACAATCAAGAACATGAAGAGAGAGCCTACAGAATGGGAGAAAATCTTTGCCACCTGCACCTCAGGTAGAGTATTAATCTCCAGGATATATAAAGAATTCAAAAACCTTAACACCAAAAAAATCCCCAAATAACCTAATCAATAATTGGGCAAAGGAACTGAACAGACACTTCACAGAAATACGAAAGGACAACAAATATGTGAAAAATGTTCACCATCACTAGCAACTAGAGAAATACAAATTAAAACTACACTGAAATTTCAACTCACTCTAGTCAGAACGGCAATTATCTAGAATACAAGTCACAATAAATATTGGTAAGGATGTGGGGGAAAAGATTCACTCATACATCACTGGTGGGACTACAAATTGGTGCAACCACTCTGGAAAGCAATATGGAGATTCCTCAGAAAACCTGGAATGAACCCACCATTTGATCCAGTTATCCCACTTAAAATTGGCATACTACAGTGACATAGCCCCATCAATGTTCATAGCAACTCAATTCACAATAGCTAACCTGTGGAATAAACCCAGATGCCCTTCAATCAATGGATGGGTAAAGAAAAAGTGGTATATATACACAATGGAACTTTACTCAGTCATAAAGAAGATGAAATTATGGCATTTGCCATTAATGGATGGAATCGTGCTAAGTAAAATAAGCCAATTCCAAAAAACCAAAAACCCAATGTTCTCTCTGATATGCAAATACTGACTCTCAATGGGGTCAGGGGGAGCAAAGGTTCATGGAACTGGACTGGCGGAATGGGGGAAAAGGAGGGCGTATGAGAATAGGAAAGAAAGTAGAATTAATCAGACATGACTTTCCTATGTTCATATATGACTATACCATCAGTGAAATCCCACATCATGTAAACCACAAGAATGAGAAGTTATACTCCATGTATGATATGCCAAATACATTCTACAATATGTCAAAATACATTCTACTGCCATGTATACGTAAAAGAACAACAACAAAAAGATGGTTTTGACATTTTGGGATTCCACTGAATTTCAATACCATTTGGGGTTTTGATAGGGATTGTGTTAAATTTGTAGGTCAATTTAGAGTTCATTTCTATCTTAGCAATATTAAGTCTACCGAATTATAAATGTGAGACATCTTTCATTTATTTAGGATTTTTTTTTTTTTTAACCAGGGAATGAACCCAGGGGCACTCAACCATTGAGCCACATCCCCAGTCCCCCTTTTTTGTTGTTCATTTTGAGACAGGGTCTTGCTAAATTGCTGGGGCTGGCCTCCAACTTGCAATCCTCCTACCTCAGTCTCCTGAGCTACTGGGATTAAAGGCATGTGCCACCACAGTCAGCTATTTAAGCTTCTTTAATTTCTTTCAACAATGTTTCATAATTTTCAGTGCACAAATCTTACAAAATTTTTGGTTCAATGAATTCCTAAATAAAGTGTGTTTTTGACATTCAAAGTTTTAGGTTTTAGTGTCCCTTCTAGGTCTTTTGAAGCATCAAGGTTAAAATGGCATAAGTGTTTATGAACTTCATATTGTATGCTATATTTCTGTCAGTTTGATTATATCCATAGTTACATGTGCATGTGTTCAGACCAATTCCAGATGTTAATAAACATCTTAATGAAAAAGGAAATAATGCTGAAACAATAGGACACAACAGGGTTCAAACTGGAATTAAATATAATGAGTTCAAACTAAAATTTGGTCACTCACAGGCTATGCAACACTAGAAAATTTGTTCTCTTTCTTAGGTTCAGCTTTCTTGTGTGTTAAATTAAGACAACCTCTACCTTGAGGGTATTATATAAATTAGAAACAAACATAAAAGCCAATACTTTGTCCTTTTCATTATTATATCCCTAGCCTCTACGATCAATGCTTTGTGTCTAAAGGGTATAAAATGAATAGTTACTAAGTGAATTAGCAAAATGTTTAAAGTAGAATGTAGCAAAAGTTTGAGTTCAATAAATGGCAGAGATAATTATCATCATCATCATGATGAGATTATTGACACTGGCATAAATAACATCATGTTCCAATGAAGCATTAAATAAACTGAGCTAGACATGGTGAAAAATGCCTGCAATCCCAGCTACTTGGGAGACAGAGGCAGGAGAATGGTAAGTTTGAAGTCATCCTGGGCAACTTAGTGAGACCCTGTCTCAAAATTAAAAAAAAAAAAAAGGACTGGGGATGTAGCTTATTTATAGAGTATTTGTGCACACATGCACATGTGCGTGTGCACACACGCGTGCACACACACACACACACACACACACAGTAGTATACTTACTCTGAAAGGAATGGAAATACAAATAAATTTAGAGAGAAACATTGTAAATCTGAAAAGAACAAAGGAGAACTTTAACAATTCCAATATGGCACAAATATTGCACTTCATCTTTAAATTGACTTTTATTTTCTTAATATTGCTCAATACAGGAAAGACTAGAAAACATTGCACCAGACGGGGTAATATTCAAGGACAGAATGACAAGAGAGAAAAAAAAAACTACTATGTCTACTCTATAGTGATTATAATAGAATATTAATAATGCTAGAAAGGTACGCTAATTTTTTTTTTTTTTTTTTTTTTTTTTTTTTGGTGCTGGGGATCGAACCCAGGGCCTTGTGCTTACAAGGCAAGCACTCTACCAACTGAGCTATCTCCCCAGCCCCATACTCTAATTTTTAAAAAATAGAATGAAATGGTTTTTAGGTTCTTCTGTAAATTTCCTTAGGTTTTTTTTTTTTTTACTTTTCACCCAGGAATATTTATTAATATAATTAAACATATTTGAACATTTAAAAATAGAAATATCAATCTGAAGAGGTAGAGAAAGAGCTTAACAGAAAGGAGGAATAGATGAAAGTCACTTGTAGATATAAAGTGAGCTATAAACACAGACAATGTAAATGGGCAGTTTATTTTTTTAAAGAAGAAAAAGAGGCCTGGCTCAGTGGCAGACATCTGTAATTCCAGGTACTCAGGAAGTTAAGGCAGAGGATCCTAAGTTTAAGGCCAGCAACTTAGTGAGACCCTGTCCCAAAATAATATAAAAGAGCAGGGAATGAAGCAGAATGGCAAAACAAGCCTGGGTTCAATCCCTGGTACCACGGGGCGATGGGGGGTGGAGGTGGGGAGAGCCCACAAATATGCCTGGCAAGAAACATCTAGTTTCTGGGCTCCTATAATTTCTCAAAACTTCATGGAACAAAAACTAATGCTCAAACCAAAATTCAAGTGCAGTTACCATATGCACACTCTGAAAATGCCTTCTGATGTTTCAGCTGATTGCTTTTTCATTTCCTATAGTTCCATCCTCTAAAAACATTTAGAAGGAGCTACTGTTTTGCATTTAATGCACAAGAGTAAGTCTCTGAAACACTTTCAACTTAACATTAGTCATTACTAATTGGTTTAAAAAATCAGTTTTTTCCATCTCTATTTTATTCATACCATCACAAATAAAAAGGAAGACGATTTTAGATATTGTTGCAGGCAGGATGAAGAATAAAACCTTTCAGAAGATTGAAAAGCTAGAAGCTACATAATCCTGACCAAAAAAAAAAGAAAGAAAAAAAAAAAGGCTGCAGCAGCAGCAGCAGTAGCAGCTATATAATCCTGTCACTTACATTGCTAGTTTGCCTCTCTGCTTTCATAGACAGCTTATCCCACCAAACAAAAGTCGTTGCTCTAATTGATGGACAGGATTCAAAAGACCTTTGCAAAATACTAACAAAAGCAAATAATAATTTAAGGTTAAATGTAATATGTAGAGTCTGAAACAAAATCCCAAATATTGTCATGCATTCTGTATTGATTTGAAAGTCTTATTTTTCTCCTTAAAAAAAAATAATAAAATCATTCTATTTTTAAAAATTTTAAACAATGCATGAATTTTTTTTTTTTTTAAATAAGCAACCAATTGCCTGGCACATGTGAGGCCCTGAGTTCAATCCTTACTACTGCAAAAAATAAAATAAAATCAAAAGTATAAAATGAATGTAAAATTTTCCCTCCCTGACTTATAGCCCCACAGTCCTTTTCCCCCAACAAAACCACTGTTTCTTAGTAACAACTTGAAGTTTTCCATACATAGGTAAGTGTAATCAGTCACACATATACAGAAGAAACTGAAAAGTCTACTATTGACAAGTGTGAACCACCTCCTTTAATACAAAATAAAATTGTGCACTTACCTAAATTTTTATTTTATTGCCAATGTCATAGTATAACAGAGTAAGTAGAGAACCAAAGACTGCATGTTGGGGAATTTTACCAGTCTCTTGTTCTACAGGTCAGGAAAATGCAGCTCAGATAATTAGGTAAGTTATCCAAAGTTGATTACTACAAAAACTATTCCTAACTCTTACCACTTGAAGCTCTGGGTATTTATTTCTTCTATGATTTTAAAGATACTGCTATCTTCTAATAGACCTTAGAACACCTTTCTCAATAGGAAAAAAAAATTCTTCTTTTTCTAAAAGAAAAGAAGTTATAAACCATTAAAGTTTTTATGTGCCACTTCATCAAGGGGGGGGAAAGAGCTTATTTAGTTTCATCTAAAACAACAGTTCTGCCTCCTGGGCAGACTCAACAGATAGTCTATATTCTTAAGAAGCAAGTAAAAATAAAACATAAACCTTATGAATTTATTATTTTCTCAGGTAAGCACTTACAAATTCACAGTTCACAAGTCCCAACCTGTGTCCTGTATAATAAACGGATATCTCATTAAGAAATTCTAGAGGGAAAGTTCCTGGTTTCATCAGAAGTGAATGAAACCTATGGTGGATTTCTTGCAATCCACTTAAAAGAATCACGTGGGCCAACGTTCACCCAGTTGGTATGTGAGCAGAGACATGATGTCAACAGTGTCTAGAGATAACTCTGTTCCAAAGCAGCTGTTTGGTGAAGCTGCACAGTGATGAAAAGTGTTGCATGGAATGACTGCTAGGAGAACAGATTAGACAACAGAGCTTTAAGACCCGAAATGCGGTTTGGGTCACACCGTGTCACCATGTCACTGTAGGCCTATCTGCTAAGTACTTTGTTTTTCAGTTGACCTGTTTTTTTAATTGGTCCCAACACTATTTATTGGTGTGGGGTGTTCAGGAACATTAGACAACAACAGCATTGCTCAAAGAACCTACTATGCTTGAGTTCTTAAAAAAAAAAAAATCAAAACAGTGCCTAGAAGCAGTTGTTTGCCTTCTGTCATACCTTTGCAAGCTTCTCTAAAAGCCAGGACCTTTATTCCCCATTATCTATTATATAATCTCTTTCTGATTCTTTAAACCTTTCAAAAATCACACAGAAATAAAAACTGCCACTTAAGCCTGATCTGGCACTAAATACTAAAACTTCTGTAGATTGTTAGCAATAAAAATGCCAAATAAAAATCTCCCGGATACACTCTTTCTTTCACTCTGTATATGTTGCTACCTTGAGTTTCTGGGATTTGTCTCCAACATAAACAGTACTAGTGTCACACTGAAGGAGGTTACCTCAGCCCTCTGAAAACTGTGACTGGGTGAGCTCTATTTCCTAAAACAAACACAGCAGGAGGTGGCTCCCTGCAGGCCACAGCCCTAATACTGACAAATGCCAACCAGTGCTTCTAATAGGAGACAGAATATCTTAACCTGCAAAACTCCATACACATTTACAGGATTAATTAAATATATTTTTCATCTACAAAGCACTTTTGTTTGGGGGGGCTTATTTAATCCTGATGCCTTTTTAAAATTAATTTTCTTGAAAAAATTGCTCCCTATTTAACGTGATCTGTCCGAAGCAATCGATGTGTTTTCCTCTCTTTTATCCTCAGGGATAGGGCCTGTTCTTATTCAGTCTCTCTAATGTAACCTACAAACGATTCCTTCCCCTTCCACATCAATGTGTACACCATGTTAAATTGACTTTGCACTCTGAAGCCAATGAGAAATGATGGCAGGTTCTGGAGGCAGACGTAAAACATTACAACAATAGTCACAGCAAACCCACACTGTATTCAGAAGAGGAAGAGTTTAAAATTTCAATTATTACCACATAATCTAATACCTTATACCTAATGAAAATCTTTGGTTTGGGTTTTTACCTTTGGGTTGCCTGCCTTTGGATCACTTCATTTTATGACCCTCCCTCTCAATGATAGGAAGAAAAACACAACAAATTGAAACTCAATATGATAGTTTATTTCCTAGTTCCTCACAAAAGATTTGTTGGAAACATAGATTGAAGTTATTTTGGTGACTCATAAGGTTTTGAATTATACAAGGAATCCCACTTAATTATTTTATTAAGTATTCTTTATAAGTCAATAAAGTAAACTGCTATAGCACTCTTCATTGTATATAATACTGAGCTCTAAGCAGGTCAAAAGATGTGTATTAGAAAAGGAAAAAAAACAAGGGGGTCAAGATCTGGGGGAGTTCCTGCATTCCTGTTTGGTAGCTGAATGCTTCCAAGCAAGCCATTTACCCACTCTGGGCTTCATTTTGCTCTCTGCAAAAGAGTAGAGGGTGGGTCAATGATCTCTAAGGCTCTATGAGTCTATGAAAATATTTTGGGCAATTAAATATCCATAGCCCCTTTGAGGTAAGTTAATCAAGTAAAAATTATTCATAACAGTTTGTTTATTTGCCTGTTTTTGTGGTACTGGGGATCAAACCTAGGGCTTAATGAATGGTTGGTAAGTGTTCTGCCACTGAGCTACAGCCCCAGTCCCATGAAGATTTTTAAAAAGTAAGGCACAATAGATGGATGAGAGACCAGGGTCCATACTTAGTAAATAAGAGGAACCAAGTAACCCCTGTCCTCAAGGTAGTTTACTGAATTTCTGACAGGGACCACACTAAAACTCCAAAAATCTTCCTGAAAAAAAGTACAGACTCTCAAAATAAAACCTCTGTTTACATGGGCAAACTATTCCAAGCATGAACTAAGTCATAAGACAAGAGTTTGATCAGGAAGAAAGTCAAGGAGAACTTCCCTCCTCCTTTGAAATTTTAACTCCTATCCAGGTCCTCCCTCTCACCCCATACTCCTCTCATAAAATGCAGTATTTATTTATCTTTGATTCTCCTCAGAGGTGCCTGGAGAAGCCTGTCGAGTGAGCTGCCACCTTCCAGATTTAATCGGTTTTCCTCAGTTGTTTGGCAGCTCTAAATGCAGAAACCAAAAACTCTTCTGCTCGATTGGATACAGGAACTGGCATAGCCTCATGCGTATTTCATCTAAGCGGAACAATAACAATATTAAGTTCCCTCCCATCACAATGGCCCTAGTGTTATTTGGTTGAGTTGTCACTCCACCTGTCAGCTGCCACCAGAGGACAACAATTTACAAATTTACACAGTTTTCTTAGGAATTTTCTTTTTCTTATTTTTCCCTCCTTCTCTTCCCCCTCCTCTCTCTCTCTCTCTCTCTCTCTCTCTCTCTCTCTCTCTCTTTCTTTCTTGGTACTCTACATTCCTGTTGCTTCTATTTTTCAAGGAAATGGGAGCTTATTTGAACATAAATTTTTACAACTTAGGAAGGATATCCTGCTTACAAATCAGAAACTGCCACAGAGCACACTTAACTATAGTAAACTGGTGACAGAACAAAGAATAGTATCCAAAATTATGATTTCTTTTTTGTTACTGAAGTTAAAGGGTCTAAGATTAATTTACATTAATTTACTTGGAGCCACAAGTTGGGTTGGGAGGCTGAGAAAAGGAAATTGATAATATCTATATCTAGTTACAATGAGGGTATTTTATATACATCCACAACCTGGGCCAAACCTCAAAGACATGAAAACCTATGACAATTTCACACACCCTGAGCATCATGACTAAATACTAGTAGGTTGGGGATTTGTTCCCTGTGTTAGGAACCTCTAACCAATAAGAATTTCTGGGTTCTTCTCCACAGAAAAGGGTAGAAAGTGATAAGAAGATAGGGAGAAGAAAGAGACTGCCCCATACTGGGAGTAGCCAACTTCAGAAAATCAAGGAATTCAGGAGAGCAGGGTTTTTGAATCACGGTATATAATATGGATAAAGAACAGACTGTGTAGTTATAATAAACAATGCTGATATTTAACAGTCTTGTCTGCTACTGTCTCCAGAGCCCCTAGAGCAAAGACTGATACATAAAAAGTATGCAAAATGCTATTCTCTGCCCAGAACCCTTCCTAACCAACACTACCATCAAGCACACAGCTCTTCTCTTACTTCACTCAGCTCTCTGCTCAAATTTCTCCTCTGTAGACATGCCCTGACTATATGCTTCAGAATTTTCTTATTCCTCTTCAATTTCTTCAATCCACTTAATGCTACCCAGCATTGTATGTCTATTTTCTTATCTTTTATTCCCCCCAGTGCTGGGGATAGAATCAAGGGTCTTGTACATGCAAAGCATATGCTCTACCACTGAGCTACATCTTTGGTCCTATTTGCTTATTTTAAATGCTGAGCAGGTACTGTTTTGTTCTCCAGTCTCTGAAACAATATCTGGCACATAATAAGTACTCAATAAACAGTTTTTTTAAGAATGAATGGCTAGACTGGATTATAACCTACAAACTTATTCTGTCCAGTCAGTTTGTATATAAACAATCACTGTTATTTACTGAATGTCACAAGTCATGAGACTGTACACAAAGGGCTTTCAGAACAAGGAGTAAGGGTATCTGAATCAGACTGGCAGATGCCAGTAATGTTCTTCCAGTGAAGTGGCAGTGAAGTGTTCTGCAGAATGAACAGCATGTGGGAGGATCAGGGTATGCAGTCACATGATCAAACAACAAGGTTAGTAGAGAAGAATGGTGGGAGGTAAGACCAGAAAGATTTAGGGGATGCATGAAGACCCTGGATGCTAAACTAAATTAATTCTTGAAGCACTGATAGTTTTAAGCAGAGGAGTAACAAGATCTGACTGGCATTTTAGGAATACCATTGGATAACACTGTAGAACATGGATTAGAAAAGGCCAGAATAGCATGTGTGAGGCCATGAGTTCAACCACACAGCTCACATACACACAAAAGAATAGAGGAAGATAGGTTTTTGTGATAGTTCAGACAGAAGCAATGAATCTAAGACAATTCATCATGACATTTATTTATTCTTTTCTTTATTTCTCCAACCAAGAATTCTTAGTGCCTGTTTACTCGAGGCTGTGTGCAAGGCCCTTGGAATAGATGACAGCAATGGGAATGGAAGAGTCAACTTTAAAGCTGTAAGCAGATAAAATACAAAGAATTGGCTGATCAATTAGAGGAGTTTACTATGACTGCCAGGTACACGATCTGAGTGGGTAGGTACAGAGTAGTGCCATTCACCAAAACAGAAAATGGAGTAGGGGAAGGAAAGGGAACGAAAGTAAGCATGACTTTACTTGGTGGAAAAGAATATGTGAAGTTTCAGATGGTCTGAAATACCTGCTGAACATTCAATTACAGATGTCCACTGACATCTAATGACAGGGAATTCATTATCCTCATGAAAACAAGCTGAAAATTTATTTCATCCTCTGAGACTTTAAATTTCTTATTCATATCCTCAGACAAAAATATTCAACTTAAATTTCTTTGGGGGGAAAGGAAATGTTTTCATAAAAAATAACTGTATACATTTACTAAGAAATATGAACTTGGAAAAATACAAATTAGAACAGGACATGGTAGCCTGTGCCTGTATTTCCTTGCCACTCAGGAAACTAAGATAGATGAATCAAAATTTGAGGACATCCTAGGCAACACAGTGGAACCCATCTCAAAAAAAGGAAAAAAAAACCCACAAATTAAAAGACAATTACTTTTCAGAAAAATAACTCTTTCTATTGATATTCAACAATTCTGGAATTCTGCTAATTCTAGGCAAGAGACAATTCTATAATAAACAATGGAAAAAGAGTAAGAGGGAAAAGAAATGAGGAAGATGAATGTGTACATGTGACCTTCCCAGGAGAAATGGGATTTAACTCTCAAGTAAAGAGAGCTTTATGAACACATATAGTTTATTCCTCCACAGGTATTAAAAATATTCTGCAAATTTGACTCCAAGCTTTCTAGTGACCAAAGTAAAGAAGAAAATACAATTAAGATTAATAAAAACTACATGATTTTTTGCAAAATAAATCATCATTTCCTGATCCTCAGATCTAAAAGGAACCTTTGTCTCCAGGTCCTCTCCAAGATGGTATGGTATCATATGTGGTGTGTGGTGGCTTCCTCAAAAAAAAAAAGCAAAGGATAAATAATAATTATAATAATTCAGTTAAAGAAAAAGACCTAGAGAAAATTTTTAAAAAATTCTTTCGCAGAATTAAAGATGCTTTGATTTTTGTACTTAAGATGACTTATGCAATGTACTGGCCCACATTAAAAAAAGAAGAAGAAACTCATAGGGAAAAAAAAAAAAAAAAAAAAAAAAAAACCTCAATCACAGAGAAAACAGTGAATTTTATTTAGCTTATTCAGCTGTTTCCTATAGCATCCATCGTTGAAGGTCAGTGATTTAATACCAAAAAAAAAAAAAAAAAAAAAACAGAGAGGCTGATTGATTTTTGCAAAGAGTAAAAGCAGATAAGTCCAAGTATACAGCTATCTGATGTCACAATGTGGACAAAACTAGAAGGCAGACACCAGGGAAATGGAGAACAAGTCATGCTCACAATCTTCTATAAATACCATATCTCAGAAGCAGATTTCTGACCAACTGAACAGCAAAGGGTTCAACATTCTCATCTCTAAAAGGAACCTATATTCAGATTTTCTGTGGTGCCACTTCAATGGACCTACGTCTTTAGATGTCCTCTTCAAAAATTAAGAAGCCTAATGAAGATATCATATTCCATATGAATAAAAATTGTGTAGAATACAGTCCATGAAAAATATGGTAGGGGCTTTAGAGTTAGGCTTGACTACAAATCCTGGTTCTGCTATTTATTGCTGTTTGACCCTAGAAAAGTTGCTTAATCTTTCTGAATCTTTCCCTTTATAATGCAGGTTGTAATGAGAAATAAATAAGTATAAAGTGCTAGTATAATGTTGAGTATTTGGACATTAAAATAAATGGGGATGGGATCAGAGCAGAAATCAACGAAATTAATTCACCAGAAAAAAAGCAGTATACATGAAATTGAAGGTAGGGAAACAAGGAATCCATATCTGGAAAGGAAGCCTTCTTTATAATGTAACGTGATTATGATCCCAAGGGAGTATGACTTCCATTAGGTATTATATTCCTCAAGAGTGTTGGTGGGCTGAAAACGACTTGAAAATACAATTCGCAACTTATTTTCAAGACCAAGACCCAGACTCTTTTTCACCTTCCTTCAGTTACATATAATTAGTGTTCAGTGTTTGTTATAAACAGGAAGAACCTACACAGCAAATAATAAATGCCAATAAAATAACTCATTCATCTCACTTATAAGAAACCACCCATACATTGCTTCTGTATATCATCAGATTTAAGACGTAGCCAAAAGAACACTTATGATAAATGACTTAATTATAAACCTATACTTGCCAGAAAAATAATTTTAATTTAACAAGCAATATAAAGAATAACCAGAGCCTGCTCTCAATAGAAACTACTCATTTTGTCTTATGTCAGGTGTACACATGTACTTGAAAAGAAACATCTGCTTTCCTTCTTAAAGCTATCTTCATCTAAGGAAAAAAGGAGAAATTCCTGTTTCTCCCACGAAAAGCTTTAAAAGTCAAAAAAGTATAGCCAGATGTAATGTATCTCACTTATGAATCATAAAACTTAAAATATTTTATTTCTATTCTTCTTCAATTAACCTTTTTTGGTTTATCACTAACCTACTTTCTGGTCATCTCTCCTAAAGTATATTTACTCCATTCTCAGGGCAGTGGGCTAATCATACTCTACAAGTCAGGGAATGCTATTATTTTGACTCTATATAAGGACCCTCTGATTTATTTTACTTTATTTTTTTCCCTCTTTATCCCACTTTTCGTTCTCTCCTTACTTCTATTTCAGCAAACAAATTTCTGGCAACTATCTTTGGATATGGATTATAAAGTGTGTGTTTTAAATTTCATAAATGGCAATGTTTGATGCATACCTTTCTTATGTTTTTCACTAAAAGATCATTTTGAAATGTATCCATGATGCAGTACAACCCTCTGATTCAAACTAACTCTTGCACTGCATTCTAAAATACTCATCTGCTACCTCAAATGATGATACTACATCCAAAGACCTAAGGCCAGATGAATTAAAGCCTAAATAAAAAAGTGAATAACCCTGTGGGCCTGGATCCCTAAAAGCAGAAACTATAAGAAACAAAAAGTGATATGTTTGACCAATTTAAAATCAAGGGTGATTAAAGCCGGGTGTGATGACACACACCTATAATTCCAGTGGCTCAGGAAGCTGAGGCAGGAGGATACAGAGTTCAAAGCCAGCCTCAACAACTTACCAAGGTCCTAAGCAACTCATCTAGAACCTGTCTCTAAATAAAATATGAAAAAGGGCTGAGGATGTGGCTCGGTGCTTAAGCATCCCTGGTTTCAATCCCTGGTACCAAAAAAAGAAACAAAAAAAGAAAAATCAAGATGATTTAAAGACTTACATTAACTGTGAGTCTTTAAGTCACAAAAGAAGCCAAATTGTTAACAAGTATATAAGGAGGAACTCAATTTCATTAGTAAACTGAGAAATGTAATTTAAAATTAAATATGACTTTATATCCATCAGTTTGGAAAAAAGAAACAGACTAAACATATAAAATATTGGCAAGGAAGTGCAGTAGCAGAAGTGTTCATATATTCTTGGTGGGATACAGACTGGTGCACCAATTCCAGGAAGCAATCTGGCAATACTTAGTGACCTTCAGAATGCGTATTCTTGATGACTTTGCAATCCTAATCCTGAGTACATGACCGGGAGAGTACCAGGATGTTCCTCCCATCATTGTTTGCATTAGCAGGCAGGAAGAGATGATCTATTTTTTTTAAACACAGTATAAAACCATACAGACCAAGACTATACCAGATATGCATCTCTTAATTCTATAATTTTTTTAAAAAACTACCATACATTTTCTGTAGAAAATTAGGACATGTTTGCAAGCCTTAATGCAAATTTTAAAATGCTGGCATGCATTTGCACTTTATATTATTTTTCTATAGAATCAAAAGAAATGTTTCTTAAATAACTGAATAATTTCTATAAACTAAGGCCCTAAATATATTCTACAATTACAGAAGTATTTAAATGTAAAAGCAATGTGCTTTAAAACCCTACTTAAGAAATTTATTATAATTTGCTTAAATAGCTAATCCTATCCTATTACTATTACTAAGATCAATAATAATCAAGAAATAACAGAGTTGAATTTTCTAAGGTTAGGTTTGTCATTCAACAACAAAAGTTCCCTATTTTTACTTTCCCATGTTGCCTTAAAATAAGTACAGTAATCCATTCCCAAGAGCTATAGCATATAAAGGCTAGAAGTTTAACAAAATGCTCTGAGCATTCCAAACACTTCATAGCAAGATTTGATGGACAGCATGTTCATGCCTGTGCCACACTTGATTATGGAGTTTATTAAGGAGTCCATACATACATGTGGCTCTGGAGTCAGGGAAAGGTCTCAGGTGCCTAGGTTTAAATAAGACAATAATTTGGATGCTCTGGAAAATCAGTGAAGAAAACTTGAATTATAAATAATTCAACTCATTTTTAGCATCTCTAGCTTTCACTTACTTTCCTAACCTTTAGGTATAAACCCAAAATGAATATCACTTGGAGCACAAAAGCCCACAAGTATCTGCTGCCTACATTTCTCCCAAGAAACTACTATCCTGAAGTGTACTTGAAAAACAAAAGGTCTTTGCAAAGCTGACATTTTCAGATACACATAAACATTTACCTGACACAGAGGCTACTAAAAGAACCACATTTAGAGTAGGGGGGAAAGTGGGGGCTGAGAAGGCATGTGTAAAATGCAAAGGAGGTGCTTGGCAAGGGTGCAATTTGAGAAGCCCAGACAGATTGGGACGTATGGCTTTGTTCCATCAAAAGGTCGTTTGAAGCACAGTATTTTAATTTTATAGTAGGGTATTGAGTTCTGAGGTCTCTGATACACCCCAGGGAACCAGCAAAAGCTAGTTTCAGTACTGTGCCAGCCCCCTGCCAGGTCACTAATGAAGATGGAGAACTGCGAGTGCACCCAAATAAAACACAGGAAAAGGCGAAAAAGGACTCCAAGCAGGTCTATTCCTTTTATTCCAGAGGAGCAACCTTTTCTGTACTTAGGGACTAATGAGTCGTGAACAGGAGGTGGGAACAAATCACACAGTGCGTTACCGGGAGGGACAACACTGGCTGGGCTTTGTGCTCAGCAGCCGGTTCAGTTTTCAGAGCATTTCCCAGCAAGGACCAAAAGCAACTTGAACAAAGGAAACATAGCAGTTAGATACTTGAACTGTTTCCACTAATGCCACGGAGAACTGGGCGCTTCAAGGCTGGAGTGACTAGTGAGGGTAGGAAGGAGGATATAGGTAAGAGGGCACAGGGAATCAAAGCAACATGGCTTGTCGTGAAAGTTCATAAGAAGCAGAAAACAATGAGAAGTTTTTAAAACTTTTTTTTCAGAGTTGTTATTTTGAAAGTTCTGTCCTTTCTAAAAGACATAAACTCTGATCCCTCAGCAAACTTTTAAAATAAGACCAGAAATAAAGCCTAAGAAGGTATTTTATTTTCCATCCTCATCACTTAATTAGGAAGGGCATTTACGAGGTTCAAGGTTTTAATTGCCTTCAACTCCCTCCCCAACCCTCTTCTTCAGTTACGCCCTTAGAGCAACTGAGCCAGAGCCAAACAGACATCTGAAACTTCTCTCAAGGAGGAGAAAAACACCAGCACAATTACCCTGGACACTCTCCCCTACCTCCCTCTCCATCTCCCCTCCCTCTCTCATATGTGCCTCTCTCTCTCTCTCTCTCTCTAACACACACACACACACACACACACACACACACACACAATAGCTAACACAGAAGAAGCTTTCCTAGTGTAACTGATAGCAGCAAATGCTGCAACATGAGAAAGTTTCCCATAATCAGAAGAGGTAAAAAGAGAGAAAAAAATGAGTTCTTAGACAAAGAAAACAGAGGTTGAAAAGGCTACCTCTGTAAAATAAACAAAACATCTTCTGAGATATACATTCATGGACCATGATAGTGATCCAATAAATTTGATTAACTCCATATTCCTTAAAAATCTGGAATTTTACCTCTTTTCTCTTTATTTACTATGATGATATCATAGACCAATAAAACATGTTCTTAGCTGTCCCAAAACAAAACCTATGTCCCTTCCAAATTTCAGACCAAAGCATCACCATCAGCTTATCTCAGATCCATGGAGAACAAAGACAATCAATTTTGATTTGGAATTGTAACAATAAATTCAGATTATGCTCACTATGGGTTCTGTAATAGTAATTTACAGTTTAATTGTTTTAAAAGATTAGAAACAGGGCTGGGGATATAGCTCAGTTGGTAGAGTGCTTGCCTTGCATGCACAAGGCCCTGGGTTCAATCCCCAGCACCAAAAAAAAAAAAAAAAAAAAAAAAAAAAAAAAAATTAGAAACAGTACAGTTCCTGTTTATTTAACATCAACCATGTACCAGTATGGATGTATGACCTCTACTCTTAACCACGATGTAAGTTAGACATTACCAGGTATTACTATGAGGACACAACCAAAAGTACAGGACTTGCTCAAGACCACATACTTTAGCCATGAAGAAGTCTGGAATTTTTTTTTCTTTTTAGAGCTGGAGATCAAACCCAGGACCTCCTGCATACTAGGTAATTCCTCTACACTAAACTACATACATCCCCAGCCCTGGAGCCAGGATTTGAGTTCAGTTTTGAGGGGATTTTTTTGTTTGTTTGTTGGTTTGGTTTTTGTTTTTTGGGTTCAAAACATATTCTCTTACTTTTAAACAATGGAAGAAACTGAGTACAGTCACCCCTGTAATGGTTGAACAATAGAGGTTTTTAAGCTTAATAGCATTATAATCCAGAGTTTTCTACAATCAACAATTCATCATTTTTTACTAATATTCAAAAAGAATCATAATGGAAAGGCCATCTTTGTTAATGTAAGGTAGACTGGCTGCAGGTGATCTCTAGGTTGTACACGACATCTAGAAAATCTTCAGAATCTCAGAACACCCTGCTATTCTGATTATTTTGCCTAGAATTAGGTTCCCAATCCTAATCAAATCCACAGGTTTGGAGTTCAATTTGCATATATGCTTGTCCCTCAAAGTAGAGTCATCAAATAAATGAAATCTGTGGTGATCTAAGGATGCTAGAGAATTTGAAATAACATGAACTGTGTTAGGAGCCTGCCGCTTTGACCCTTCAGAAAGTCACAGAAGTATTATTCCCTCGAAAGGCCCCCAAGATTAGAAGCTAATCCCAGCAGAATATGATCTTCCTCATCACTAACAACATCCCTCCAGTTTGGAGAGTATCCATCCTATAACTCTTCTCCCTGAGGGCCAAACCTATCCATTCCCACTCTACGATCGACCTCTGTCTCCTTGACTCTTCCTCTCAGCATTTCAAAATTTTCAAGCCCACATGCTCTCTGCCAGTCAGTGCCTCCTTCATATGCTGTGTCCTTTCCCTTCTCTTCTTCACAGTCAAAACACATGAAAGCATGATAGGTACTTGCTGACTCCAATCACCTCCCACTTACTTTTTAAACAAATTCAATGAATTTCTGCAACCACTGGACTACCAAAACAGTCCTCAAAAGGTTGCCAATGCTTTTCAGTTGCAAAATCCAGTGTCATCTTCTTAGTCTTCATCTTATTTGATGTCTTAGCTGAATTAAAAGCCACTAAGCTGAACACTTGGGAGGATGAGGAAGGAGGATCAAGAGTTCAAAGCCAGACTCAGCAAAAGCAAGGTGCTAAGCAACTCAGTGAGACCCTGTCTCTAAATAAAATACAAAATAGGGCTGGGGATGTGGCACAGTGGTCAGTGCCCCAGAGGTCAATCCACAGGGCGGTGGGGGGTGGGGGGAGCCACTATACACTCCTTTTTTTTTTTTCTTGGAACTCTCTTCCCTTTGTTTCCATTAAACCATGTACTACTGATTTTCCTCATACTTCTCCAATCCTTCCTCACCAGTTTCTTGAATACATCTTTCCAAATGTTACCATCCTAGCCCCTCTTCTCTCTTTATGCACTCTCCTTGGACAATTTCATCTGCCTGCTTAATTTCAATAATCTATATCCTAAAGAATACCAAATCAATACACCCAGCCTAAACTCTCTCCAGCCTAGAAATTCACTGTTCAAAGAACAAAGCATACAATAAAGAATAAAGTAGCACTTTTCACTTTCATTGTCTGACTCATTCTTGTGAAAGTCTCAAAGGCATCTCCAACTAAAAATGTCAAAAGCTGAAACAAATTTTCTGCTCTGTTCCCCAAAAATGTCTGCACTTCCTACTCCAGTCATCATCTTAAAGAATGCCACCACTATTTACCCTTTTAACTAAACCAGAAACATGGAAATTATTCTTGACTCCCCTTTTTTTCTCCATCAACCACCATATCCTAATGCTGTTACCTCCAAAATATCTCTGTATAAAATTTCTCTCATCATCCCACTCTTGCTACACAATCCAGACAACCTTCACGTCTCAGCAGTATTGTTGCCCACAACTTCACTGGTCTGCCTGTAGACTTACTATTCACCTATTCCACCCATTCTTTTTATGCAACCATAGGAACCACATGGCAATGAACATGTCACCGGAGCTTAATACTGTTTAGCTGAATGAATCAATTAATCAACAGATCAACCAAACAACCAATCTAGAACTCAAGGGTTAGCTTTGATGTTTCTTGAAAAATTTCCCCAAAATTGAGCAGTGTCTTAGGAAAGAAAATACGGCACCAACAGTTATGCCTTGTGTTGCTCTGCTGCTCCAGATCACAAACACTGGCACGGTGCTCAGATCACTTCATGTTACACCGGGTCTGTGTCTACACCCCAGCTATGTAGGGCCACCGTTTAGATGATTGTCTCTCAGGGGATGCTACCACTGAGACCTACCAGATAGAAGCCAGGGAGGCTACTCAATAACCTACCTTGTACAGAACAGCCTTTCATAACAAGAAACTATTGAGTCCAAAATGTCAAAGGTGCTCATGTGTGTAGTCACAAAAATAAGACACTACCACAGTAGCACTATTTAAAAAGTCACAAGATTAGGATGTCACAACAAGACAATAACCCTATTTATTTCCTCTGTAAACTGAGATAGGACATGTTCCTCTTACGAAAGCAAAAGTTAATGAGTTTCTCCAATTTAAAAGAATGAAGATAAGAAAATTTAAATAATGACTCAGCATTCCAACTCTAAGAATAAAAACAATGTTCAGAACAAATTCTAATAAAATTCACTAGTTTCTTTATTGATGGCTTCTTTCTTCCTCTACTCACTTCCAGCAGAAATAAGCATTGTAACAAAATACCCTAACAGGCACAAGTGCACACCCACTGTGCTGTGTCATTGCTTCTCACAGCTTTGGGAAAGAAGAAGATTATTTCTTCTTTATGCTCCTCCCATCTTCTTCATTCTTTTTGTTTATTCAACCACAACATGGTTATGGAGTAAGTTTACTATTGTTAATTTTATTTGTTCCTTTTCCCCAAGGTAAAAAGTAAATGGAATTCCTTATTTCTCTCCAAAAATAAAGACAAAAACAAAAATCCTAAATCAAGATGCTCTGCTGACATGAATGTGATTTTTTTCCCTGATATTCAAGAAATAAGAAATATTTTTGATAGTAGAATGAATTGCACATAACGTTCCTATGCTTATCTATGAATATACCAGAGCAACTCCACATCATGTACAACCACAAGAATGGGAAGTTATATTCCATATATGTATGTGTCAAAATATACTCTACTGTCATATATATCTAAAAAGAACAAATATAAAAATTTTTTAAAGACATATTTTTCTATCTTAAAAAATAACTTTCAAGTCAGTGTCAACATATAACAATTCTAATCGCTTTTTTTTTTTATCAGCTTTCTTTCCTAAATACCACACTTTTTAAGAATGCACAATTTTTGCACAAAATCAGAGTAGGCTAAGAAATACAATACAATACAATGAGTACAAATTTAGGGGAAAAGAATACTCTAGTAACTGAACATCAAGACCACCATTGCTTGCTATGACAATATTCCTTTTTGGTGCTTCCTATAATTGAGTCAAGATTTAGAGTGATCTGCCCTAGGTCAACAAACCTGTTCAATGACTGTGTTGTCTGATTATTATATCCAAATACTATTTTATGAATTTGGGGGTTTTTCCACACTTTTGGTACATTATCACTATACACAATGGTGGAATTCGTTATTACATATTTGTACATACACACAACATAACAATATAATTTGGCCAATACATTCCCCAGTGTCTATCTTAAGAATATTTGATCACAAAATACACCAACCGTGTACTAAATGCAATTATCTGACATAGGTTAAAATAATAAATAAATGCAGGCCTTGAAAGCAAAGAGTAAAACTGCTTTGATTATCTATATTCAGTTCACCCTAAATCTTAGATGCTTCCCATTTTGTTAGCCTTGCTGTATCAATGGTACAGTTTTCATTTATACTACTTCAGTCTCACCAAAGAAGTGTGGTATCTTATAACTAAAATACAGGATATGCCACAATAATCAAAACCACAGTAGTTGGAACTCGGTAGTTTGTCAGTAGGAGTCATGACACAACACTTGTACACAGAAGGATTCTTTAACCTTAGATGACTACTCTGAGGAAAGAAAATCAAAAGAGAAAGGGCGGCAGTATGAACATGTACCCAGATATCTACAAACATCTCAGATGTGTCAGAACAGAACAGGTATCTCATTTCTTGGTACTAATATACAGGCCCTGAGAAAAGTTGGGAAAAAAATTCAAAAGTGAAAATTAAACAGAAAGCAATATCAGTCACTGCAATGAAAATAAAATATTGGCAACAATGTAAGTGTCCATCTGCAGAAGCCTAATTTAAAAAACTGCAATTCATCCAAAATAGATGCCCCAAGACCACAAGAAAGAACAAGACAGCATTTTATATATCAACATGGAATGTTTTCCAAGATATGTTGTTAAGTGAAATAACAATAAATCGAGCTGGATTGGTGATACATACCTGTAATCCCAACTATGGGAGGCAGAGGCAGGAGCATCCCAAGTTTGAGACCAATCTGGGCAACTTAACAAGATCCCATCTCAAAATAATTTTTTAAAGGGGGGTGGAATGAAGCTCAGAAACAGAGTGCTCCTGGGTTTAATTCTTAGTACAGCAAAAAAAAAAAAAAAAAAAAAAGTACATATATGTAAAACTAAGCAAAGTGCTATGCAGTAGGTATGTTAAGCAAGTGGTTGTGTGAAAGAGGAAAATTTATTTATTTATTTACACACACATATATATCTTCTACATGCATAAAATATTTATGAGAAGAAACAAAAGAAACTAGTAATTTGTACTCCCTTCAAAGAAGCTAAAGGATGTCTTAGACAACAAAATGAACAAAAAGAATCCTTCCTATACACTGTTTCATACTTCTGAAATTTTGCATGTTTGTTAGTGAGTTGTTGGGTTTTTGTTTGTTTTTTGGTGTGTGTGTGTGTGTTGGGTTTTTGTTTTTTGGTGTGTGTATGTGTGTGTGTGTGTGTGTGTGTGTGTGTGTGTGTGGTGCTTGGGATTGAACCCAGGACTTTATGCATGCTAGGCAAACACTTTACCACTGAGTCACATTCCCAGCCCATACTTCCGAAATTTTGAACCAGGTAAATGTATTTCTTAAAAATAAATAAATAAAACTAAGCCTGGCACGATGGCACATGCCTATAATCTCAATGGATTAGAGCTGAGGCGGGATGATCACAAGTTCCAGGTCAACCTTAGCAGCTTAGAAAGACCCTGGCTCAAGGCAAAAAAATAAAAGGGACTGGAGGTATAGCTCAGTGGTAGAGCACCCCTGGGTTCAATTCCTAATATCACAATAAATAAGTAACACGGTTTGAGCAGTGGTGTACTTCTGTAATCCCAGCTACTTGAGAGGTTGAGACAGAAGGATCACAAACTAGAAGCCAGCCTAGTAATTTAGCAAAATCTGTTTCAAAATAAAAAAAAAAAAAAAAAGGACTGAAGGTATAGCTCAGTGGAAAAGTACCCCTGGGTTCAATCCCCAGTATGATAAATAAATGAGTAAGCAATTAAAACTGAAATTTAAAAAAACATTTGCCAAATGATTATTTATAAGGAGAAGAAAAAAGAATTATTTACACTCTATAAATCAGCAAGTTCTGTTAGTACGTAGGTCAAAGTGTGTGCCTCAACAGTGCATTATCACGGCACTGGCAGCTCCTAACGAGACAAATTAACTTTAAAAAACCTCTACAGCAGTTTTCTCAATAACTCTCTTTGATTCATGCAGCATTTTCAAAAAAGAGGCAGCTTTCAGGTTTAATTACTGATTACTGATAGAAGTTATTTCTCTAGTTGTGAAAGAGGAAAACAATTTTTTAAAATGGTTACCTAATTTATTCATCCCTTATTAGTTCCTCCCAAAAGGAACTAGGATTTCCTTCAGAGTTCTCAGTCAGATGTTGCCACAAGCCTTAGAATAACCTGAAATAGACTTCTGAAATAACTTTTCAATCTGTTTATTTTAGATATATTAGGAAATATAAATAAAGAGAAAAGTTTTTGACACTGGGGTTCCAAACTACAATGCCATAAAATAGGACTCCATGCTAGCTCTTCTCCCCTTGAGCAGTATCTACCTCATTTAAGGCTGTGATTATGTGACCTGGCCATAGCTTAAGTATGTACCTCTGAGTCAAGATCACACACAGTCCTGCTTATAGGCTCAAGAAGACTTGGAATTCTTGGCTACCTTCTGACAAAAACCAACCAATCAAACAATGACAACTCAGTACCAGTTATGCCAATTCAAAATCTACTACATATCTATGGAAGACACACTTTAGTAATCAAATAGTACTCAACAATTCTATCTTTTAGGTATCTCATTATAGGAAAACATTTTTAAAAACCTATTAGAGTCATATCAAAGTGATACAGATTTATAATTATAACTCCCAACTTCAAAATCGTCCAGGACAAGATCACTTCTTCCAGGCCATGCTACAGAACTCTGCATCTTCAACTAAGTACTTGTTCTCATCAGACTAAGTACTTGTTCTCATCAGACTCCAGAAATCAGGTCAGGGCTAGGGTTTTGCACTGACTTACAAATGGTTGAGCATTACTTTGGCTCTGACCTTTGGTAAATTCAATCAATGAATAGTTTGTTTCCAAGTTTCAATGCCCGACTCTTTTCTTACATTGAAATTTAACTGTTAATGATTCATCTAAAATTGATGGTGACACCAGATATTGACTACTAAACTATTTCTCTTTTTTTCAATCAATATCAGACAGATTAGGCACATACATGTTGAGTATTATGATAAACACCTGTTTTTCAAATGAGAAATTAGGATTTTCAGTTAATGCTCTTAAAGAAAGCCCTGTACTGGTCAGACTAAACCATCAGTCATGGTACTACTTCACAGCTGACCATTTCCGTTGAAAGAAAAGAAAGCATCTGAGTAGACCGGAGAGAGGCTTTCATAAAAGGTTGAAAGACTTACCTGGAAACTCATTTGCATTCAGACTGGGGACACCTCTCTTGTTAAACCCTTTGATAGTCTGGGCCTCTCTTTTGAAAGACACTCAAAAGCAAATGCAGCTATTCAAACATTTGCCCATATCTGAAGAGTATCTTGGGTATTCAAGTGCATTATGAAATGTGATTAACAGGTTTTGGTTTTGAAAAATTCCAGAGAAGGAAAAGAATGTAAATAAAAGAATGAGAAATATATATACAGTTGGACATTATGGAATCAGAAGTGTAGACAGAAAATAAACAAAAAAGATTAAGTTGATCCATCTGGGGAAGAAAACACTAGCCCATTCATCCTAAGGTTCCCTAAGAAGTAAATGGGAAAGCAACTGTTTCTATTCTCATTTTACAAATGGGAAAATCAAGGTATGAAGCAGAAGAAGAAAAATGTGGAAAGTTATGAGTTTACCAATGAAAGGATTGGGTGAGAACACTGGGATAAGTATCCTGTCACACTCTACTGTTCTCATCTTTCTTTACAACAGAATAACTCCACTAGTTGTTCCTACCTGTCCTTCAGGAGATTGTGATGTACCTAATAATAAATAACTGTACCAGTTAATAAATAATTGTTATTTTCATGAATACAGAATATAATTTTAAGTAGGTATAAAACAGGTAAAAGAAAAGACATCTCTTTGATTTCCAGAAGTTTGTGTATTAAGCTTAGAAAGTGCATGATAACGAGGATAAATATGTGTGCCATCTTAAATCTCTTTGGAAACAGATTGGGATGATTAAAACTGGTTTCAAAATGGACGATACAGATGTAGTCCAATATCACATATAGTGAGAAAAAGTACACATTAAACAACTTTTGTCTCTTTGCCTTATATGTTTTTGATGTACTTAATTCAGATAATATTGGCTACAGCAGCAATAAAGTCAATAAAAAGATGTAGATCTCACTGAGATACATAGCTTAATTCTAAATGTTTACTTACACTGCTAGTAATGTTATATGCTACAATTAATAAAGAAGGGGAAAATTACCATGGAATCCTCTGCTTTCTCAAACATGTTTAGGAAGCAGTAAATGCTATTACTGTCAAGGAGAGCTTAAGATCTCTGTGAAGTTCATATACATTTGCTTAAAGGGCTAAACATATTATGCATATTAAGAGAATAAAAAGATTTTAAGCTGGTTTGGACCACAATTTAAGCATTTTTTGCCAAGAATACAGGAAAACATAGGAAAGTGGGTCATATATGAATATACCACAGTGAATTTCACCTTTATGTATATTCATAATGCATTAACTTTCTAAAAAAAAACTATAAATGATAGAAGAAGATCAGTAGAGTAGAAGAAAGGCCATGGGGGGGGGGGGGAAGGGTTGGAAAGGGGAAGTACTTGGGATTGAATTGAAGCAAGGTCTATTTCAAGTTTGTAAAATTATATCAAAATGAAGCCCAATATTATATATGTCTGTAACAAACTAGTAAAAAGTAAAGTGGGTCATAATTAACCTGCAGAAGTATTGATTGAATGCATTCTTTCTTGGGATGATACTAGATCAATGGAAAATTAAGGATATGTGAACAATGGAAAATAACTAAAATGCACACTAGACTCTAAAATGAAAAGTGATTATTTTGGAAAAAGAGACTCTAAGAAATATGATCAGTGAAAATGATTAGGTTCTAAGACAAAATAAATTCCCAAAACAGAAAGAACATTAACTACTTTGTAACATCAAAATTTAGATACATAGCCATTTAAAACAGATCTAAGAGTTTAGATAGAATAAGTTATATATAGGTCTTGACAAAGTCAATGACATATTCAAGTGAAAATCAAATATCTCTTGCACCATAGCTAAAGTCGCTCTCCTAGGAAACATACAAGCAATGTGCTAAATCAGCAACTAATTATCTTTAGAGGGTTTTAACATGACATTGCACCTTGACAACCTTTTTCACCCTCATTTGTGGATGGAAAAAAAGGTGACGGGCTTAGCACCTCATATATATGTATAAACAAGTATATATATATATATATATATATATATATGTATATATATATATGTACATGTATATATGTGTATATATCATACTTTTATTTTATAACCTTCTGTGTTTAAACCATTCCACTGGTAGAAAGGACAAAAGTTGAATGTAAACCAGAAATGATACCACTGAACACTGCAGACCTAAATGCAACATAAATATAGGAATAGGGGGAAAAAACCTTAGTCATTTAATTGAAATTAATATGTACCCTTAAAATAATGAAAAAACTAAATTTTATAACCAATACCATATTTAGTATCTTCCCATCACATGTATTTTACATTTGACAAACTTGGAATACTTGGTAGAGCTCATAGTCACTTAAAAGGTTATAGTATAGTCCATATCATGTACAAATAATAAGCAAAGGAGGAGATCCCAGATAGTGGACTAGAGGGAGCCTGCATTCTTTGTAGCTCCGTAACACTGGTTTCAAGCAGTGGAAAAACTCTTTCTCTATGAGGCAGTCTTTGCTACTCACCGATTCCCTGCTGTTTACCCAATTTGTCCACCGTGAGCACCCACCATCTGCCAGCATATCGCCTACTTTCTGAGTGCAGATTGCTCACTGACTGATGCCTATCATCTGCCATTTGCCCGCGGATAGCCTGCAGACTGCCCTCAGAAGACCAGCGGATTGCCTGCTGCCCACTGGGCCTGTAAGTTCATTGTCACAGTACCTGCAGGTTTGATTACACGTGGCTGCCGCCATTTTGGGACAACAGCCAGGACCTGCAGGACCCCCAGCCCACTCAACCACACCCAGCCTCCAGAACCCCTGGCCCGACTGACCACACTGCACCCATGCCCTGCGCTTCAGCTCCCCACTGACCAACACGTTTGGAAGCCAGTGTAGCCATCCTGGATTATCCTGGAAGTGGAACGTGACATCTTTAGGTGGGGCGAATCCCATCCTGAGACGCCTGGTGGAGACTGGAAGCTCATTGTCAGGTACCTCTCATGCATCAGGCTACTGAAGACTGGGAGGTTTGAATACTATATGAATGTTATAGTATATTTTTTTTCCTCCTTTTTGAAAATTTTAAAGTTTTTAATTTCTTTATTTTTCTTACTCTATTTTCCTGTCGTTTATCTGTCTCAGAGTCTCTGTCTCCCTTTTCTCATGCCAACAACCAGTTTCTTTTGATTCCCCTTTCACTCTTCTTACAATCTAGTACTTCTGTATACTCTTTTCTTATCCCATTAACACATACATCCGACACCCCTCCCCATCCTCTTTGTCCACCATTAAAAACTGTAGACCTCATTAGAAATCTATTGGTTATACTATAGATAATAATCAAACTCATCCTCTCTGTTTACTATGACAATACTATTAATGTCTTCCTAGGGGCGATTTGGTTTAGGGCTGCATATTGTCTGTACTAAGTGCTGCTAACATTGATCTCCACCCTAAAGAAGAGGTTTTGGAAACCTGCAGGGTCACTAAAAGCCTCCAGGGGGTAAACAGTAATACCCCAGATCTGCACTGCTAGAGGAAAAGATACACAAACAACATGAAAAAACAAGGGAAGAAAGTGTTCCAAACAACCCAAGATTCTATATTAATAGAATCCAATGACAGCATGGAAGAAGAAATGTGAGGAGTTCAGAATATACATGATTAAAATGATTTGGGGACCACTGGAGGCAATTTGAAAATGGCGTCTTCCTTGCCAAGCGGGCCAATTACAGCAGCTGGAAAAAGTGAATTTCTCAACCAGAAGTCAAAGTAAGAGGACAGAGACGAATCAGAACTCCTCACTGTTCCTGATGGTTGGAAGGAACCAGCTTTTTCTAAAGAGGACAATCCCAGAGGACTCTTAGAAGAGAGCAATTTTGCAACTTTGTTCCCCAAATATAGAGAGGCTTATTTGAAAGGTGTTGGCCTTTGGTGCAAAGGCCTTGAATGAACATCATGTTAAAGCAACCCTGGACCTAATAGAGGCCAGCATGACTGTTTGTACTACTAAGAAGACTTTTGACCCATATATCATCATTAGGGCCAGAGACCTAATAGAATTGATGGCAAGGAGTGTTTCATTTGAACAGGCAGTACAGATTCTTCAGGATGATGTCACATGCGATATCATTAAAATAGGTTCCTTAGTAAGAAATAAGGAATGATTTGTAAAAGACAATGGCTTATTGGTCCGAAAGGCTCTACATTGAAGGCATTGAAACTTCTAACAAACTGTTACATTATGGCTCAGGGAAATACAGTTTCAGTCATTGGTCCTTTCAGTGGCTTAAAAGAGGTTTGAAAAGTAGTTCTAGACACTATGAAGAATATTCATCCCATTTATAACAATAAAACCTTAATGATTAAATGAGAGTTGGCAAAAGATTCTGAATTACGATCACAAAGTTGGGAAAGATTCTTGCCACACTTCAAACACAAAAATGTGAATAAACGCAAGGAACTGAAGAAGAAAACTGTTAAGAAAGCATATACACCATTTCCACAACCACAACCAGAAAGTCAGATTGATAAAGAATTGGCTAGTGGTGAATACTTTTTGAAGGCAAATCAAAAGAAGCAACAAAAAATGGAAGAAATAAAGGCTAAACAAGCAGAAGCTCTCAGTAAGAGACAAGAGGAAAGAAACAAAGCATTTATTCCACCTAAGGAAAAAACAGTTGTGAAACCTAAGGAAGCGTCTACTTGAAACTAAAATTGATGTGACTGCCATCAAAGAAAAGGTTAAGAAAGCAAAGAACAAGAAACTGGGAGCTCTTACAGCTGAAGAAGTCAAGCTTAAAATGGAAGCAGATGAAAAGAAAAAGAAAAAGAAAAGGTAACATTCAAAAAATAACCAAAACCCCCTGAAGTAGAATTTATATAGCTATCTCATTTTGTAAAGGATTTTGAGATATCAGGGCATTAGTTGCATTATGTATGAGAAATAATACTTCTTTTTTTTTAAATTTATTTTTATTGTAAACAAATGGGATACATGTTGTTTCTGTTTGTATGTGGAGTAACAGCATACCATTTGTGTAATCATACATTTACATAGGGTAATGATGTTTGATTCATTGTTATTTTTTCCTTCTCCACCACCCCTCCCACCCCTCTTTTCCCTCTATACAGTCCCTCCTTCCTCCATTCTTGCCCCCTCCCATCCCCTGAGAAATAATACTTCTGAGTTGCTTTTGTTCATACAATAATATTCTTTATAAATATAAAAAATGATTTGGGAAGTAATGAATGAGATAAGAGAGTAAATGCAGGCAATGAACAATCACGCCAATAAACAGTTGAAAGAGCAACTGCATGAAGCAAAAGATCATTTCAATAAAGAGATAGAGATTTTGAGGAAAAGAAACAGAAATACTTCAAATGAAGGAAACAATAAACCAAATAAAATACTCAATGGAAAGCATCACCAACAGACTAGATCACTTGGAAGACAGAACCTCAGACAATGAAGACACAACATTTAATCTTAATAAAGTTAACCAAACAGAGAAGATGGTAAGAAATCATGAACAGAAACTCCAAGAACTGTGGTATATCATGAAAAGACCAAATTTAAGAATTATTGGGATTGAGGAAGACACAGAGATACAAACCAAAGGAATGAATGACCTATTCAATGGAATAATATTGGAAAATTTCCTAACTCTGAAGAATGAAATGGAAAATCAACTACAACAGGCTTACAGGACACCAAATGTACAAAATTACAACAGATCCACATCAAGGCACATTATAATGAAAATGCCTAACATCCAAAATAAAGATAGAATTTTAAAGGCTGTAAGAGAAAAGCATCACATTACATATAGGGGGAAACCAATGTGAATATCGATTTGAAAGAACACGGTTGCCAACCAAAAATCTTATACCCAGCAAAACTAACCTTCAGATTTGAAGACAAAATAAAATCCTTCCATGATAAACAAGAGTTAAAAGAATTTACAAACGGAAAGTCTGTGCTATACAACATTCTCAGCAAAATATTCCATGAGGAGGAAATGGAAAAAAAAAAAACAATGTAAGTCAGCAAAGGGAGGAACTAACCCAAAAGAAAAGCCAATCAAAGGAGAAACCAAATCAAGTTAAAAACCAAAATGACTGGGAATACAAGTCATAGTCAATAATAACCCTGAATGATAATGGCCTAAATTCATTAATCAAAAGACATAGACTGGCAGATTGGATTAATAAGAAAGACCCAACAATATGCTACCTTCAAGAGACTCATCTCATAGAAGAAGACAGTCACAGACTAAAGGTGAAAGAATGGAAAAAACATACCATGCACATGGACTCAGTAAAAAAGCAGGGGTTTCCATCCTTATGTCAGATAAAATAGACTTCAAGCCAAAGTTAGTCAGAAGGGATAAAGAAGAACATTTCCTCCTCTTAAGGGAACCATAAATAAGGAAGACATAATGATTGTTAATATTTATGCCCCAAACAATGGTGTATCCCTGCACATTAAACAAATCCTTCTCAATTTCAGGAATCAAATAGACCACAACACAATAATTCTGGGTGACTTTAACACACCACTATCACCACTAGATAGATCTTCAAAAGAAAAACTAAAAAAAGAAAAGAAACCATAGAACTAAATAATACAATAATACAATCAATAAGTTAGACTTCACAAACGCATGTAGAATATTCTATCCATCAATGAGCAAATACACTTTCTTCTCAGCAGCACATGGATCCTTCTCTAAAACAGACCATATGTTATGCCACAAAGCAGCGCTTAGTAAGTACAAAAAAAATAGATACTACCTTGTATTCTATCAGATCATAATGGACTGAAATTAGAACTCAGTGATAAAATAAAAACATGAAACTACTCCAACACTTGGAGACTAAATAATATGCTTCTGAATGAAGCATGGATAACAGAAAACATCAAGGAGGAGATAAAAAAAATTCTTAGAGGTAAATGAGAATGACCATAAAACATATCAAAATCTCTAGGACACTATGAAAGCAGTCCTAAGAGGAAAACTCATGGCGTGGAGCACATTTAAGAAAAGAATAAAAAATCAACAAATAATAACCTAACAGTACATCTCATAGCCCTAGAAAAAGAACAGAACACCATCAAAAGTAGTAGAAGACAGGAAACAATTAAAATCAGAGCTGAAATCATTGAAATTGAAACAAAAGAAACAATTCAAAAAACTGACAAAACAAAAAGTCAGTTCTTTGAAAAAGTAAACAAAATAGATAAATCCTTAGCCACAGTAACAAAGAAAAAGAGAGAGAAAACTCAAATTACTAAAATTCATGATGAAAAAGGAAATATCACGACAGACATCATTGAAATACATAACAAAATTAGAATCTACTTTGAAAATCTATACTACAGCAAAATAGAAAATCTTGAAGACATCAACAAATTTCTAGAGACATAAGGTCCTCCCAAACTGAATCAGCAGGACACACACAATTTAAACATCAATTTCAAGCAATGAAATAGAAGAGGTCATCAAAATCCTACTAAGAAAAGTCTGGGACCAGATGGATTCTCAGCTGAGTTCTACAAGACTTCAAAGGAGAACTTATACCAATAATCCTCAAAGTATTCCATGAAACAGAAAAGGAGGGAAGTCTTCCAACTCACTCTGAATCCAAAACCAGACACACATCAAGGAAAGAAAACTTTAGACCAATAACTTTGATGAACATGAACACAAAATCCTTAACAAAATTCTGGCAAATTGCATACAAAAACATATCAAGAAGATAGTGCACCACAATCAAGTGGGGTTCATCCTGGGGATACAGGGTTGTTACAACATCCGGAAATCAATAAATGTAATTCATCACATCAATAGACTTAAAGTTAAGAGTCATACGATTATTTCAATAAATGCAGAGAAAGCATTTGACAAAATACAATACCCCTTCATACTCAAAACACTAGAAAAAACAGGGATAGTAGGAAGAGACCTCAACATTGTAAAGGTTATTTATGCTAAGTCCATGGCCAACATCATTCTTAATGGAGAAAAACTGAAAGCATTCCCTCTAAAAAACTGGAAAAAGACTGGGATGCCCTCTCTCACCACTTCTATTCAACATTGTGCTTGAAATACTAGCCAGAGCAATTATACAGACCAAAGAAATTAAGGGATATGAATAGGAAAAGAAGAACTCAAGCTATTACTATTTGTCAATGACAAGATTCTATATTTAGAGAATCCAAAAAACTCCACCAGAAAACTTCTAGAATAAATGAATTCACCAAAATAGGACATAAAATCAACACACATAAATCTAAAGCATTTCTATTCATAAGTGATGAATCCTCTGAAAGAGGAATTAGGAAAACTACTCCATGCACAGTAGCCTCACAAAAAAAAAAAAAAAAAAAAAAAAAACACGGGAATCAATCTTCATCATGATGGCTTAGGACCAGACTTCCTTAACAAGACCCCCAGAGTGCAAGAAATAAAAGCAAGAATCAATAAATGGGATGGATTCAAACTAAAAAGCTTTTTCTCAGAAAAGGAAATAATAATGTGAGAAGAGAGCCTACACAGTGGGATAAAATTTTTTCCACACACACTTCAGACAGAGTATTAATCTCCAAAATTTATAAAGAACTTAAAAAACTTTACACCAAAAATACAAAGAACCCAATCAATAAATGGGCAGACACTTCATAGAAGATACACAGGTATTCAACAACTATATGAAAAAGTGCTCATCATCTCTAGTAATTAGAGAAATGGGAATCAAAACCACCCTAAGATTTCATCTAACTCCAATTATAATGGTTATTATCAAAAACACAAGCAATAATAAGTGTTGGTGTGAATGTGGAGAAAAGGCACACTCATACATTGCTGGTGGAGCCACTCTGGAAAGTAGTATAGAGATTCCTCAGAATACTTGGAATGAAATCACCATTTGACCCAGCTATCCCACTCCTCGGTTTATACCCAAAGGACTTTAAAATAAGCATACTATAGTAAAGCAGTCACATCAATGTTCATAGCTGGTCAATACACAATAGCTAGATTGCAGAACCAACCTAGATGCCCTTCAATTGATGAATGGATAAAGAAACTGTGGTATATATGCACAACGGAATATTACTCAGTCATAAAGAAGAATAAAATTATGGCATTTGCTGGTAAATGGATGGAGTTAGAGAATATCATGCTAAGTAAGATAAGTCAAGCCCAAAAAAATCAAAGGCTGAATGTTTTCTCTGTAAGAGGATGATACATAAAGTGGTAGGAGGGCGGGTAAGAAAAGAATGGAGGAACCTTGGATTGCGTAGAGGGAAATGGGGTGGGAGGGGGTGGGGGAAGGAAAGATAGTGGACTGAGACAGATATTATTACCCTATGTACATCTATGATTACATGAATAGTGTGAATCTACATTGTATGTCACCATAGAAATTAAAAGTTGTACCCCATTTGTATACAATGAATTAAGATGCAGTCTGTAAAAATAAAAATAAATAGAAATAGCTTGCACAAACAAAAAAAAAAGAATAAGCACATATTTTAATGGGATATATTCCTAGCAATATAATATGAGAAGATTGGCATTTTTGTTGTTTCTTAGAGTTTGAGTTTATGATAGTCTTTTAGAATTGGTCTACACAAATATTACATATGTGGATAGCTCTTAAAAGCAAATGTCTTTATCCATTCATCTGTTGAAGGGCATCTAGGTTGGTTCCACAATATAGCTCTTGTGAATTAAGCTGCTATAAACATTAATGTGGCTGCATTACTGCAGTATGCTGATTTTAATTCCTTTGGAGTATAAAACCGAGGAGTGGGATAGCTGGGTCAAAAGGTGGGTCCATTCCAATTTTCTGAGGATTCTCCACACTGCTATCCAGAGTGGCTGTACCAATTTGCAACTCCACCAACAATGTAAAAGAGCAGTCCATAAAAACAAAAAACATAATAAAAAAAAAGCAAATGTCTTTTAATATTCAACTTGAAACTGTTTCAAAAGTTTATATGAAGTCTTTCTACATAATCAGTAAGCTATTCCTCCCAAAGATAATAGTCAGCAGGATGAGTTATTTAAAAACTAATAGTCTACTGGATGGAGTGATTACAAATACCCTAGGAGCAGGAACTATGTCATATATTTCAGACTCTGCCCATCATCTAGCATTGTGTCTTAAATATAATAGTTACATAATACATATTGTTTGTCTGAAACAGACTCAAATAGCCTAAATCCAAGCCCTACTTCTACTACTGTCATTTTTGAAAATGTAACAAATGTTTTGGGGCATACAGCACATGACTTATTCTGCCTCTCCTTTTAGAGCTACTGATCACCATCCACAAGAGACAGCCCATCCCTAACCCCATTTTAACCTCATTGCTATCATATGACACTTACTCTAGCCATGGCTGATTAAAACAAGGGTATACTCATGGCTCAAACTAAGTAAATTAGAGTGTTTGATTTGAGCATCTGAACTTAGAGACACACAGACAGACAAATGGTTCAGTGGAATTCCGGAGTTGAAGCTTATCTAACTTTTCCTTTAATTCTGAGAGGTTCCATCCCTTATATGCTCAAATGAAATTTTCACTTTTGGGTAGTAAGTAATAGAAATGAACTTTATTTAAGCAAAAACCTAGGGGGAATACATATATAATATATAATTACATATATATTCACACACATGCACACATGCACACACGCACACACAGAGACACATATACACATGTATATAAAATCTCAAGTAAGAAACACCCTTGAGTTTATTAGTTCAAAACTCTCAATCAGAAATACCTCTGACAATCTTCCTAAGAAGTGATTCATAATAACTATTTTTTAAACAGAAATACCTCTGACAATCTTCCTAAGAAGTGATTCATAATAACTATTTTTTGAACAGGGGAAGCCTGTTCTGATTGTTTGGTTCTTTTTTAGATGGAACTAAAGATCTTGAGCAATAAATATATTTGCATGCAAATATTTATATATCATTATTTCTCTAAGATATATATGTGTGTGTGTGTGTGTGTGTGTGTGTGTGAACATGAAGTTACATTCCAGGAAAGTCATACCATTTCATAATCCCAACCAGAGATTTATGAGAGTCAACATCACATATAGCATTAGGCCTTAAAGAAAACAAGGCAAAAATTTAAAAAAAACCTAACTTTTAAGTATACCTTTTACATCCACAGTCATGAGTTTTAGATTTAAATATATGAATAAATATTTTATTAATACTCTATTTCATTTCCTCAATTGCTTTTAGGCTTAGGAAGTTCTTCTCTATTATGAATTATATCAGTATGTATTGATTTTTTTCCTACCTTTTTAGTGCTATATAGGTGCTATTTAGGAAACATTCAACAGAGATATAATACCTATTTTTTAAATTATTTGTGCTCAAAACTGACATCAGAGTCAAGGTTGAAATGAAGCTTGAGGGAATCTCAGATGCTTCTCCTGCAAAAATATCAAACCAAAACAAAGTCAAGTGTCATTTTGCTTGTCATAACAATACAGACAAAAGAAAATGTCATTGGAGAAGACAAATATAAACTCTAGAGAGAAATACACAGATAGGAAAGAAGAAAAGAGAGAGTAAGGGAATAATTCTTTCATAATGTTAAAGTTTTCAAAATTATTGGAATGACCTTCATTTTCAATAAACTGAAACACAGACTTCCAATTTCATCAAGCAAATGATGGAATAAACTAATTTTTAAAGAGCACTTGAGGTCTGGAATGTAAGGAATATAATATTCTGGTTGTTGAGAGAATATCATATCGGTGGCATCTGTTGGCAAAGGATAATACTCTAACCCAATAATATTAGACATTATAAATATCCAGAAATTATGTGTGTGGGATGACACATTCTGGGAAATATGAGTTGTAGAACTGGAATCTGAACACAGGAGACCTTTATACTGGGAATCATAATGAAAGGACAGAGCCCAATGAAAGGGCAGCAGAATGCTGTTACACTGTCAATAAGCAGTACTCCAATTCCGGACATGCTCAGGGAAGTCTGGCATTCCCACAACCTCTTCCTTGTCAGTCTACTGGAGTTCTATGATGTGCAGAAAGATTTCTAACTTAATAATGAAAGCTAAAAAGAAGTAAAATTTGCTCCAAAATGTGGTATCTACTCTATATCAAGTCCTATGCCAAGATCAATGAGAAGAGAAGCAGAATACATGTTCTCTGGTTAGAAGAAAAGTTCCAAATGAATGATGGACAATGGAACAAAGGACATTTTCAGAAACTGTTTTCTAACCTTATAATCTACTTATCCCAAAATCATAAATCAATGTTACTTTCAATTCATCATTATTATGGATCAAAAGATAAACTTTATAATATTAAAAAATAAGTGATTCAAGAACAAAATATAGGAGGAAACAACTGAGAAAGCAAAGACTGCTTAGGACATAAAAGGCACTTAAATATAAAAACACTGATAAATTAGGCCTCATCAGAATTAAAACTCACTGGTCTTTAAAATATATCATAATGAAAATAAAAACACAGCAACAGATGGAAGAAAACATTAGAAGTTACATCTAGAATATATTTTTAAAATATTTAATATAATAAAAATTGGAAGATTTGGAATTCACAAAAAAATACATAAATGGTCAATAAACAGCATATAAAAACATGTTCAACGTCATCAGGGAAAAGTAAATTAAAACTTGATGAGATGCTATTTCACAACCAGTAGAATGAGTAAAGTAAAAAAGACTGGTAACACCAAGTGTTGGTAAGAATGTAGAGCAACTGGAATTCTCATTAACTATGGCTCAAACTACAGAATGGTGTAACCATTAGAAAACAGTTTGGACGTTTCTTAAAAAATTAACTGTATACATATCCCATGACTCAGCACTTTTACTCCCAGATACTCCCGCCAAAAAAATGAAAACATATGTCCATAAAAATACTTCTGTTCAAATTAAAAACACCTTTATTAGTAAGTACAAAATGGAAACAATTAAAATGCCTATTAGATAAAAGAATAAATCACTGCATATTTGTAGAAAGGTACATTACTAAGCAGTAAAAAAAAAAAAAAAGAAAGAATAAATTGATGGTATAATCAACAATAATGGATGAATTTCTAAATCATTAATTTGGACAAAATATGCTGTATACAAAAAGAGTGTGTACCATATGATTCCATCCATATAAAAAACTGAAACGAACAAAACTTATCTACTGTGATAGAAATTAATAAAATTATTGCCTGGGTACGGGGTGGGGGGGGTCAGATTACCAGCACAGGGACATATGGAAATTTTCTGGGAAGATGGAAAAGTTTTATATATGATAGTGGTGATGGTACAAGGATGTACGCATTTGCCAAAAGTTACTGACCTGTACCCTGAAGCATGAATACAAAGCACACCTAATAAAGTTGGTTTTTTCTGTTTACTTCTTTCTATTTTCTTTTTTTTTAATTGTGCTTGGGATCAAACCCAGGGTCCTGTGCATGCAAGGCAAGCACTCTACCACTGAGTTACTTCCCTAACCCTTAAAGTTGATATTTTTAAAATGAGAAGGCATAAAGATGGTGACTAAAGAAATCATCTCATGCCCATCTAATACCTACACGTTTCCAACTGTCAACCTTAGGAACAATGAAAGCCAAGGAAAGGAATTATTATAGTAAAGGAAAGAATAACAAAAATGTACAAGTTACATGTAATTTCTGGACCATTGAGGCATTCATCCTGCCTTTTGTTTACAATAAATTATGCTCCCAGAGAGCAATCATTAAAATTAGCTTGATAAAATTCAAATGAGACAATCCTGATTTTTATGTAAACAAAACAGGTTACTCCCCCACAAACAAAATCATACATGGAAAATGATCCATCATTTTCTTTTTTTTTTTATTCTAGAAATGAGAGTTCCTAACTGGGTGCAGTGGTGAAGCCAGAATTAAAGACAGGCTGTTAGTGTAGAATAGGTAGAATAGGTGATCAGGTCAGATCTAGAAAATGGAGGACAATTTGGGTCTGGGAAGTTGGAAGCCACCCCTGGGAGATTGGAATGTTCATGTCTCCAGAGGCCTTTAGTGCTACTCCTCCCAAAAAGGTTGTTAATGAAGCAACTCCAGAGCAGACAGAGAGTTACTAATCAAAGCCCCCCAAGCTGCCGCTCCCTACCTGCCTAGCACTCCACCTGGCCCCACCAGCCCACCTGCTCACACCCGCCTCGCCATTCCACCGACATCTCCCAGTCACTATGCAGGATGAGGGGAAATGAACAAGATTTGGGAGAAGAATGGAGTAGAAAAAAGGAAACTTTAGTCTAATAAAGGGGGCAAGATGCTCTCACTTCTTAGGATGCCAGAATACCATCCATGGCCCACTTCTCCCTCCCAGAAGTCTGTGTTAGTACATTTAAATAAAACCTGCTTTATTTAAATGCTTGCCTCGGCCTGCTTCTCTAATGGTCAGACTTGAACATTTGAGGAAGCAGGGCTCCTTACCAATAATCAGCAGTATCAGTGGCACATACCTTGTAATTCCAGCAGCTCGGGAGGCTGAGGCAGGAGGATCAAGAGTTCAAAGCCAGCCTTAGCAAAAGTGAGGTGATTAGCAACTCAGTGAGTCCCTATCTCTAAATAAAATACAAAATAGGGTTGGGATGTGGCTCAGTGGCCGAGAGTCCCTTAATTTAATTTCCAGTCCAAAAAGAAAAAGAAAAAGAAGAAGAAATGAGAGTTTTAGACAATTTTTTTGCTTTCTTAGGAAAGACAGCAACTCAATGTAAAAGGTATCTGCTGCCAGGAGCATCGTTTTCCTCTAAGACACATTACCACAGAGAGACCAGTAGTCAGATTACGGGTGTTGGGATGCTCATCTCCCCTCAAAGTGACCCATCTTCTTTTGTATTAAATTCATTAAACTCTCAACTCTTTATTGAATAAAATACTATACATCTTCAATTCGCTTGCCCACAAATTCTTTCTTAATCTTGCCACTAGTTGATGCTGATATGACTAAATCTGTTGAATGGATTATAACAAATTAGGTGAAAAGAACTCTGACATAAAGAATTGTTTTATACTTTGGATATGTTAGTCCTCAATTAGAAATGCTCATTAGATATTAAATTACTTTAACTGAAAGCATCATTTTACCCTATTCTTATGTTACCATAAGCCCAGGTCACAAAGAACTGGTGAGAACTTTCAATCTCATTCCAAACTATAGTTTGGAATAAAGAATCAACAATTAGATTTGGAAGAGAATTTCAAGATCCTCTTGTCAACTGTTCATAATAATGTGATAAGATCAAGTGTCAAAATCAATTATAAAATGTTATTTATTTCTACAAATAAAATAAAATGTTTTGACTGATGTTTGTGTAATTTAGATTACTTTCAAAGCTATCCCTATAACAACCTGACTCTAATCCATTTACATTCTGAGAAAGAAGTTACAGCTTACAAGAAAGCAAGAAAGAGGCTCATATATAACTTATAGCCTGTCTTTTCTATGCTGCATTCTGACGTGTGCAACTTACTGGTATACAAGTATACCAGGAAGAGTTGTGACAGTTAAGAAATCCAATTAAAATCAAAGCCCTAATTATTTTGTACTCTATCAAAATCTAAGTCTGCTGATAGGAAAATGTCACACATAGGACCAGTGCTACTGTTTGGGTATGATTGGAGTGTGTCCTCCAAGGGTTTATGTTGAAAGCTTGGTCCTCAGAGTAGTTATGATAGAGCCCAGGGGAAAGTCCTTAGATCAATGAGGTCAATATCCTCATAAGGAATTATTTAGTTCTCATGGGATCCTAGTTAGCTCTTGTGAAAGGACTGTTACAAAAAAGCAAGACTGGCTCCTCCCCACTCTCTGTCCTCCTGTCTCACCATGTGATCATCATGTGATCTCTCCCTCTTTCACATGCTCCTAGCATGATGCCATCTGTCAAGATGTAATTCAGTGAAGGGGTCTTCACCAGAAGCCAAATTGATGGAACCACATGACCTTGGACTTTCAGTCTTCTCAAACCATGAGTTAAGTAAACCTCTTTTCTTTTTGAGGTACCGGTACTCAGGTATTTTATTATACCAACAGAAAATGAACTTATACGTGTTAGTATACACACACATATTTTTTACTCTGGCCACTGGGAGGGCCTAGAGACAATGACATTCCCAGTAGCAAGGAACAGCTGTACCTAAACTTTCATATCTAATTCATTACCAAAAAATGGACTAGAGACTAGGCCTCCTTTCAGACGTGGTTGATGCTCAACACACACACACACATAATCTGGAACAAAACATCACTATGTCTTCCTCCTTATGCTTATTTACAAATTCTCACTCTACCAGTGAGAAATCTGTCCCCCTAAACATTAACCATCTACCATCCATTTACTTAATGTTAAAACCCAGTATGTACATCTGGTAGTTTCAGTAATGTTAATGTATTTACTCATGAAAATAAATTTTATCAACTATTTTAAAAAAAAAGAAATGAACTAATACAACCCATCATATGCAATGTGACAGAAATAGGTTAATAAAAACTGACCTAATTCAATGATCTCATTTTAAAGACAAAAGAACAGGTTCAATGTTTATACAATCAGAGCTAAAAAGTGGTCAAGGCACTGAGACACTTATCTACATCTGCATGATTTCCAAAATCTTGTTCTTCCTCCTTTGTCACATTGCCTTTCCATCACTAATTCTGGAAGATATTCCTAGCTTTAATTCAGCTATTCTTCTCTGAATACATACAACTTTTAAGCCATTTAAAGCATTCTACAATCCCCAAGGAGGAAGAAAACTCTAAATTCACTATTCAATGAAAAAATTTTAATTCAACATCTACAATTTGGTTTACTAGAAACATATTTTGTAGGGAATAGAGAAGTATCAAAGTGATGGTACATATCCAAGACCTCTTGACTTATTCGCTCTGTGGAGAACCAGCACCCCCAATCAGCAGCAGCCTGCCACCATGGAGGATCTTCCATCCTCAGGCAAGCCCTGCAATGACTACAGTAGTGGCCAACATCCCACCACAACCACAGGAGAGATCCAGAACCAGAAGCACCTAGCTGGAAACTCAGAGAGCTCATGAATATTACTGTCATTTTTAGATACTAAGTTTTGAGGTAATTTGTTATATAATAATAGATACTTAAACAAGGATCAAAATTAAGATAATGTAATTTTAAAGATACAAAAAGATTTCTATATCTAGCATTGATTAGTTGATTTTTTTCTGTTGTTGTTATCACATGATTGTTCTCAATTAATAAATGCCTTGCTGACCTGTAGATAAACAGCATTAATTTCTATCCTTTACTACCTACATTAAGGGAAAACTTCTTTATCATTGAAGGAAAAATTTCTCCCTATATGATTGTGAAGAAATCAAAAATATGCTCCCATATTCAAATCACCTTGTATTGAATAAGTCACAGATTTTTAAAAATCTTAAAGATGGAAAAAACACTTAGATCACTTAGAAAATACCTTCATTCTTACAAATGTGGAAACTAAGTCTCCAAATGAGTACATATTTAGACAAGTTCTTTTCACCTGTCAGGAATAGTTTATTCATAAATTGTTGAGTGTTGGGGGAACTGTTACACTGTTTCCACCAAGACCCAACTAGCTCTTCAAATCTTTACTTCAGGGAAAAAAGGATGTCCAACACAAAGATTCCTTCAAAAGCATAATCTTATACTATACTGCCAGGATGCAGTACTATTAGGTTATAAAAACCAATAGGGAAAATCTCTATGAATTGATACAGAATAATTTATAGATGCATTGTTAAGTAACAAAAGTGCAAAAGAATGTAGTGTGGGATCCAAGATGGCGGACTAGAGGGTGATTGCATCTCCAGTAACTCCAGAACCCAAGATTCAAGAAGGAGAGGCATTGAGAGACTCAGACTAAAATAGAGCCACGATGAGTCTCCCCCACCGGGTAAAGCTCGGCCTGGGCGGCAGGCCCGGATAGAGGTGGCTTATCAGAGCAGGGCAGGGCAGCTAGACTCTTCCCCAGGCAGCCCTGCACACTACGGCGGTGGGCCCCTCCCACATCGCCAGTTTCTCCAGCTTCTCAGAGCAGGCCCCCCAGTGAGAGCTTTCTGATCAGAACCAGCTCCAAGTACCAGAGCCAGCGAAGTGTGCTCCGGCCCGCAAGCGGCTTCAGGGACAAGGACAGGGTAGCCAGGGACTTCCCCAAGCAGCCCGGCCCCCTGCAGCGGGAGGCGCCTTTCAAGGCTAGCTTCTCGGAGCAGACCGCCCAGTGAGAGCCTTTCTACACAGAGCCAGCCACAAGTCCCCTAGCCAATGAAGAGCTTCGACCCGCAAGCAGCCTGTGGGATCAGGGCAGGGCAGCCAGAGACTTCTCCAGGCGGCCCTGCCCCCTCCAGCCGCAGGCTCTTTCCACGGGGCGATCCAAGATGGCGGACTAGAGGGTGACTGCATCTTCTGTCACTCCAGAACCCAGGAA
This sequence comes from Sciurus carolinensis, assembly GCF_902686445.1. NCBI lineage: Eukaryota > Metazoa > Chordata > Mammalia > Rodentia > Sciuridae > Sciurus > Sciurus carolinensis. The sequence goes on along the minus strand of NC_062214.1, from coordinate 167,083,044 downwards.
TCAAGAAGGGGAGGCATTGAGAGGCTCGGACTAAAATAGAGCCACGGGGTGAGTCTCCCCCACCGGGTGAAGCTCAGCCTGGGCGGCAGGCACGGATGGGGCGGCTAATCAGAGCAGGGCAGGGCAGCTAGAGTCTTCCCCAGGTAGCCCTGCTCACTCCGGCGGTGGGCTCCTCCCACAGGGCCGGCTTCTTGGAGCAGGCCCCCCAGTGAGAGCCTTTCCGCACAGAGCCAGCTCCAAGCCCTGGAACCAGTAGCGGGATAGGGGCAGCTTTCTTCGGAAGCACTGCATTATCAAGTTCCTCCAAGACTTCAGGCTACTGAAGGTTGGGAGGTGTTACACTGGAAATCAACAGGGACACTATAAGCCAATAGAGGAAATCTGCAATATCTCAGAGTCCCACTGACATCTGACCAATATGAGAAAACAAGGGAAGAAAATGTCCCAAACACACCTAGATACTATATCAATAAAACCCAATGACAGCACAGCAGAAGAAATGTCAGAAAGGGAGTTCAGAATGTATATAATTAAAACAATCAGGGAAGCAAATGAGGAGATGAAAGAGCAAATGCAGGCATTGAAGGAGGAGATGAAAGAGCAAATGCAGGCATTAAATGATCACACCAATCAACAGTTAAAAGACCAAATACGGGAAGCAAGAGATCATTTCAATAAAGAATTAGAGATACTGAAAAAACAAACAGAAATCCTTGAAATGAAGGAAACAATAAACCAAGTTAAAAACTCCATAGAAAGCATAACCAATAGGATAGAACACCTGGAAGACATTGAAGACAAAATATTTAATTTTGAAAACAAAGTTGGCCAAACAGAGAAGATGGTAAGAAATCATGAACAGAATCTATAGGAATTATGGGATATCATGAAAAGGCCAAATTTAAGAATTATTGGGATTGAGGAAGGCTTAGAGAAACAAACCAAAGGAATGAACAATCTATTCAATGAAATAATATCAGAAAATTTCCCAAATCTGAAGAACAAAATGGAAAATCAAGTCCAAGAGGCTTATAGGACTCCAAATACACAAAATTACAACAGACCCACACCAAGACACATTATTATGAAAATACCTAACATACAAAATAAAGACAGAATTTTAAAAGCCGCAAGAGAAAAGAATCAAATTACATTCAGGGGGAAACCAATAAGAATATCAGCAGATTTTTTCAATCCAGACCCTAAAAGCTAGAAGGGCCTGGAACAACATTTACCAAGCCCTGAAAGAAAACGGATGCCAACCAAGAATCTTATACCCAGCAAAACTTACTTTCAGATTTGACGATGAAATAAAATCCTTCCATGATAAACAAAAGCTAAAGGAATTTACAAAAAGAAAGCCGACATTACAGAACATTCTCAGCAAAATATTCCATGAGGAAGAGATGAAAAACAACGATGCAAATCAGCAAAGGGAGGAACTACCCTAAAGGAATAGCCAAATAAAGGAGAAACCAAATCATGTCAAAAAACAAAAATGAGTCAAATGACTGGGAATACAAATCACAATAATAATCCTGAATGTTAATGGCCTGAACTCATCAATCAAAAGACATACACTGGCAGATTGGATTAAAAAGAAAAATCCAACAATATGCTGCCTGCAAGAGACTCATCTCATAGAAAGAGATACCCATAGACTAAAGGTGAAAGGATGGGAGAAAAAACATACCATGCGCACAGACACAACAAAAAAGCTGGAGTATCCATCCTCATTTCAGATAATGTGGACTTCAAGCCAAAACTAGTTAGAAGGGATAAAGAAGGACATTACATACTGCTTAAGGGAAGCATAAATCAGCAAGACATAACAATCAAATATCTATGCCCGGAACATCGGCTCATCCACGTACGTCAAACAAATCCTTCTCAATTCCAGAAATCAAATAGACTGCAACACAATAATACTAGGTGATTTTAACACGCCTCTCTCCCCACTGGACCGATCTTTCAAACAAAAATTGAATAAAGAAACCATAGATCTAAATAACACAATCAACAATTTAGACTTAACCGACACATATAGAATATACCATCCCACAGAGAACAAATACACTTTCTTCTCAGCAGCACATGAATCCTTCTCTAAAATAGGCCATATTTTATGCCACAAAGCTACTGTTAGCAAATACAAGAAGATAGAGATACTACCTTGTATTCTATCAGATCATAATGGATTGAAATTAGAAATAAATGACAGAATAAAAAACAGAAACTTCTCCAATACCTGGAGATTAAATAATACACTATTATATGATAAATGGATAACAGAAGACATCAGGAGGGAAATAAAAAAATTCTTAGAAATAAACGAGAACTAAGATACATCATATCAAAATCTCTGGGACACTATGAAAGCAGTACTTAAAGGAAGATTTATTTCATGGGGCGCATTCAACAAAAGAAGTAGAAATCAACAAATAAACGACTTAACACTACAGCTCAAAGTCCTAGAAAAAGAAGAGCAGACCAACACCAAAAGTAGTAGAAGACAGGAAATAGTTAAAATCAGAGCCGAAATCAACGAAATTGAAACAAAAGAAACAATCGGAAAAATTAACAAAATAAATAGTTGGTTCTTTGAAAAAATAAACAAAATTGATAAACCCTTAGCCACACTAACAAAGAGAAAGAGGGAGAAAACTCAAATTACTAAAATTCGGAATGAACAAGGAAATATCACAACAGACACGACTGAAATACAAAACATAATTAGAAGCTATTTTGAAAATCTATACTCCAACAAAACAGAAAACCTCGAAGACATCAACCAGTTTCTAGAGACATATGAATTACCTAAACTGAACAAGGAGGACATACACAACTTAAATAAATCAATTTCAAGCAACGAAATAGAAGAGGGCATCAAAAGCCTACCAACAAAGAAAAGTCCGGGACCAGATGGGTTCTCAGCCGAGTTCTACAAAACCTTTAAAGAAGAGCTCATTCCAATACTTCTCAAAGTATTCCATGAAATAGAAGAGGAGGGAACCCTCCCAAACTCGTTCTATGAAGCCAATATCACCCTGATTCCTAAACCAGACAGAGACACATCGAGGAAAGAAAATTTCAGATCAATATACTTAATGAACATCGACGCAAAAATTCTCAACAAAATTTTAGCAAATCACATACAAAAATACATTAAAAAGATAGTGCACCACGATCAAGTGGGTTTCATCCCAGGGATGCAAGGTTGGTTCAACATCCGGAAATCAATAAATGTCATTCACCATATCAACAGACTTAAAGTTAAGAATCACATGATTATTTCAATAGATGCAGAAAAAGCATTCGATAAAATACAGCATCCCTTCAAGCTCAAAACACTAGAAAAAATTGGGGTAGTGGGAACATTCCTTAACATTGTAAAGGCCATATATGCTAAGCCCATGGCCAATATCATTCTAAATGGTGAAAAACTGAAAGCATTCCCCCTAAAAACTGGAACAAGGCAGGGATGCCCTCTATCACCACTTCTATTCAACATCGTCCTTGAGACTCTAGCCAGAGCAATTAGACAAACCAAAGAAATTAAAGGGATACGAATAGGAAAAGAAGAACTCAAATTATCCCTGTTCGCTGATGACATGATTATATATTTAGAGGAACCTGGAAATTCCACCAGAAAGCTTTTAGAACTCATAAGTGAATTCAGTAAAGTAGCGGGATATAAGATCAATGCACATAAATCTAAGGCACTTTTATACATAAGCGATGAATCTTCAGAAAGAGAAATCAGGAAAACTACCCCATTCACAATAGCCTCGAAAAAAATAAAATACTTGGGAATCAATCTCACAAAAGAGGTGAAAGACCTCTACAATGAGAACTACAGAACACTAAAGAAAGAAATTCAAGAAAACCTTAGAAGATGGAAAGATCTCCCATGTTCTTGGATAGGCAGAATTAATGTTGTCAAAATGGCCATACTACCTAAAGTACTATACAGATTCAATGCAATTCCAATTAAAATCCCAATTATGTACCTTGCAGAAATAGAGCAAGCAATTATGAAATTCATCTGGAAGAATAAAAAACCCAGAATAGCTAAAGTAATCCTCAGTAGAAAAAGCAAAGCAGGGGGTATCGCAATACCAGATCTTCAACTCTACTACAAAGCAATAGTAACAAAAACGGCATGGTATTGGTACCAAAATAGACAGGTAGATCAATGGTACAGAATAGAGGACATGGACACAAACCCAAATAAATACAATTTTCTCATACTAGACAAAGGTTCCAACAATATGCAATGGAGAAAAGATAGCCTCTTCAACAAATGGTGCTGGGAAAACTGGAAAACCATATGCAACAGAATGAAAGTAAACCCCTATCTCTCACCCTACACAAAACTCAACTCAAAATGGATCAAGGACCTCAGAATCAAACCAGAGGCCCTGCATCTTATAGAAGAAAAAGTAGGTCTAAACCTTCAACTTGTTGGCTTAGGATCAGACTTCCTTAACAGGACTCCCATAGCACAAGAAATAAAAGCAAGAATCAACAACTGGGATAGATTCAAACTAAAAAGCTTTCTCTCAGCAAAGGAAACTATCAGTAATGTGAAGAGAGAGCCTACAGAGTGGGAGAATATCTTTGCCACTCATACTTCAGATCGAGCGCTAATTTCCAGAATCTATAAAGAACTCAAAAAACTCTACACCAAGAATACAAATAATCCAATTAACAAACAGGCTAAGGAAATGAACAGACGCTTCACAGAAGAAGATATACAAGTAGTCAACAGATATATGAAAAAGTGTTCAACATCTCTAGTAATAAGAGAAATGCAAATCAAAACTACCCTAAGATTTCATCTCACCCCAATTAGAATGGCGATTATCAAGAACACAAGCAACAATAGGTGTTGGCAAGGATGTGGGGAAAAAGGTACACTCATACATTGCTGGTGGGGCTGCAAATTAGTGCAGCCACTCTGGAAAGCAGTGTGGAGATTCCTCAGAAAGCTTGGAATGGAACCACCATTTGATCCAGCTATCCCACTCCTTGGTCTACACCCAAAGGACTTAAAATCAGCATACTACAGAGATACAGCCACATCAATGTTCACTGCTGCTCAATTCACCATAGCCAGATTGTGGAACCAACCTGGATGCCCTTCAGTTGATGAATGGATAAAGAAACTGTGGCATATATATATACAATGGAATACTACTCCGCAATGAAGAATGATAAAATTATGGCATTTGCAGGCAAATGGATGAAATTGGAGAATATCATGCTAAGTGAAATAAGTCAATCTCAAAAAACTAAAGGACAAATGATCTCGCTGATAAGCGGATGAGGACATATAATGGGGGGTGGGAGGGGTTAGCGTTAGGGTTAGGGTTAGGGATAAGGAGGGTGGTAAGAATGGAGGAAGGAAGGACTGTGTAGAGGGAAAAGAGGGGTGGGAGGGGTGGGGGAAGGGAAAAAAATAATGAATCAAACATCATTGCCCTATGTAAATTTATGATTACACAAAAGGTATGCCTTGACTCCATGTACAAATAGAGAAACAACGTGTATCCCATGTGTATACAATAAAAAAAAAGAAATGTAAAAAAAAAAAAAAAGAATGCAATTTCCTCCCTCAAAAAAAAAAAAAAAAAAAAGAATGTAGTGTGCTATTATGTGTAAAGAAGAAGAGGAAATAAGAACTATACAAGTATCTTCTTGAATAACAAATATGCATATATCTGCAAAAAATAAACAGAAAAATAAATAAGAAAAAGATTATACCAGAAACGAGGAATGGGAATGGCACAGAAAGAATGGGAGGTGGTGTTTCTCTGAGCATACGTTTTTGTTACAGTTCTGATTTTGAAAACGTGCTATTTTACACATGTTCACATACACACGCACACACACACACTCTCAAAAACAATGGGAGTAAATGGTAAAATGAAATACAAACAGAAACAGATGAATCAAACTTATATTTCAAATGAGTATCTTACCACACTTATGGAAGTGGGAGAGCAGAGAATGGAAAACTAACACAAGCTACTTTTGAAACGGGTATTGCACCATATCCCCTAAAGCTGAAAACAAAAAACAAACCCAAAACAAATAATGACTACTAGTTATAGTTGTGTTCCTTTTTGAAAATATACAGGCTATCAATTCTGAAATTGCTTTCTTTGTATTCTAAGACCAAGTAAATAAGTAAATACATTGAGGATAATGAAATCAGGCTTCTCACTCTTGAATTCTCACTCTTGAAGAGCTAAAAACAGGAAAGAAGTGACTGAAAGAATAGCTAGTGCTGAATTAGCATTGGAATTATTAGTGTGAACTCATGGTTTTTCATGTCAATGAATCACAACAAAGTATCAATTCTGTGCTATTATTGCCCCAAACACATAACCTGAAAGTAATCATAAGGAATCATTAGACAAACCCAAAATAAAAAGCTTTCTTAAAAATAACAGGCCTGCAATCCCAAAGAACCAAAGGCTGAATGTTTTCTCTGATATGTGAATGCTAATTCACAATAAGGGCAGTGGGGAGAATAGAGGTACTTTGGACTAGACAGAGGGGAGTGAGGAAGAGGAAGGGCCTGGAGGTAGGAATGATAGTGGAATGAATTGGACATCATTACCCTATGTGCATATATGATTACATGACCTGTGTAATTCTACATCATGTACAACCAGAAGAATGAGAAGTTATACTTCATTTATGTATGATGTGTCAAAATGCATTCTACTGTCATGTATAACTAATCAGAACAAATAAAAATAAATTAAAAAATAAACAGGGCTTCATTTATATCTGTGTATGATTATGTGGACTTGGTGATGAATATCTGAAGAGATGGGGAGAGGAGGGAAGGTAAATGTTCTCTGAAAAATTCAGTATTAAAAAAAGCCATTCATGGAAAAGAGCAGTAAGGCACTTATGTCAGCATATGTGTGTGTGAGACAAGAGACGCCTGAAAAGACAGCAACCTCAATGTTCACATTGATGGGATTTCAGGTGCTTTTATTTCTTGATGTAGGATCTTTGTGGGGATGGATCTGGGAATCAAACCCAGGGCCTCATGCTCTACCACTGAACTGCACTTGCAGCCCCTAAGTAGGTTTCTTTTGTAAAAATTTTTATGTAGGATTGAAAAATATATTACATGAAAATATATTATGTGATATTATGAAGAAAAAAACTTTGCCATAGTCTAAAAATGATGCACCCTAGGGCATGTTGGTATATTTAAAATCTGAAGGAAAGGAAAAGAAAGATGATGAAAGGATAAATGTACAGTGATGTGAATTACCAAGGAGGGGTGATGGGGGAAGAGGACAGAGCTAAGGAAGAAATCACTTGTGAAGGGTAGAGGCCTGCCTTACCATCATCATTTTTGTGATGAAGTGTATAATCTACTGGAGAAAAATAACTTCCATAAAAACATGACTTCCTCTGTCAGATATTGTCTATAAGGGATGTATAAAGCAAGAAAGACCTAGGTAAAATGAATTAGGAAATATTTCACAGAAGAAATAGGACTGGAGAATTAGGAAGATTTTAATAAATTAAAAAGTAAGGATTTTCTAGACCTCTGGAAAAAACACTACCAATAAAGTGTACAAGCTGTGGGCTGCAGACGTAGCCCAGTGATAGAGTGGTTGCCTAACACACACAGGTCCTGGGTTCAATTCCCAGCACTACCCAAAAAGGAAGAAGGAAGTAGAAGGAGGAAGGGGAGGGAAAAGGTGGGGGGAGGAGAGGAAGAGGAAGAGGAGGAGAAGAAAGGATGCAAGTTTAAATGCACACCACTGGACTGGAAAAGAGCTACAGGTTGGAGTGGGAAATAAAAGTGAGAGCATGGAGACAGGTTACAGAGAACCTCAAAGAACAAGTTGAGAAATTTAAGACTGATGCTTAAGACATTCATGAGCAGAGGAATGACATGAGAGAAATGTTTTAGAAAGCGAAATCTGGAAATGTATCAGGACTGGGCACTGGGTCCTGCAGGCCTGCCAGGAAGCTGTGTGCTGGGCTAGACGTGAAATAAGCCAGTCCTAAAAAGTCAAAGGCTGAATGTTCTCTCTGATATGTGGGTGCTAATACACAATACAGGGATGGGGGAAAATAGAAGCTCACAGTATTAGACAAAGGGGAATGTAGGGAAGGGAGTAGGGAATGGGAATAGGAAAGACAGTAGAATGAATCAGACAACTTTCCTTTTCTCATAAAAGAATACATTGACCAGTGTAATTCCACATTAGGTACAACCACAAGAATGGGATCCTAATTGTAATGGGTTGTACTCCATGTATGCATGATATGTCAAAATATACTCTGTCAGGTACATCTAAAAACGACAACAAAATGTGAAGCATTGCAAATTCTTAAAAAAAAAAAAAAAAAAAAAAAAAAAGAAGGAAAGAAAGAAAAAAAGCTAGCTCGCTTATTCTGGAAATGGTAGATGAGAGTGTGAGTACTAAAAGAAGAAACAAAAAGACTGGTAGGAGGCACTTAGAGTCAGAGGGCCTGGAGTGCCATCTTGACCATGATAATACATACACAGGCGCAAACCAAAGAGCTATTTTGAAATATTGTTTGGAAACTTTTGCTACAAAATCTTGAAGTCTTCACAGTACTTCCAAGGAGACCTAGGGCTCCCTATAGGAGCCACAGATCACCTGCACCTGGAGGATATGGAGTTGTTTGTAATCTGAAGAGTGAAGGACAGGGCGAGGAGTGACTCTGAGCAAACAGGAGTTGGCAGAGGAGCTGGAGACCTCAGTTGAACCAGTGCAATCTCTACCCACTCTGATGTGTCCTGACACCCTTACAGGGCAAGTGCTAGCCTGATCCAAGGCTTTGAACAGCTAACTGTCCAACTTACTGATTCCTCTACTCAGTTCTATTATATAAACTCTAGGTAGGCCAATCTTAACCTCTTATTAACACCTAAGGAATGTTTTGATTACTCACTATGTAGCTATCTAAATATCGTCAAATTCAGTTACTCCCTTGTATGCTTCATCTAGGTTGGAGGAGTGAACACCAAACGAATATTTTCATATCATTTTCAAAGCCTTTACTCTGATAAGACTTCTTTACAATTTAGAACTTGTTGACACACTAAACACTGCAGATAAGGTTTCAGTTGAAAATATTTCATTCTTTATAGATGACAGGTTCTTCTTCCCTCCAAAATAAAAACCTCAAAGCAAAATTTAAAAGGAAAGCACTCACAAAAAAAAAAAAAAAAAAAGTCTAACCTTCAGGATGAACCCAACTACTATGTGTAACTCTAAAGCTCTAATTTCAAGGAACATTTTTAAAGACTTTCTATCTTGTAGTTTATATTTTCTTTATACAGCAAAGCACACTTATAGAAGAGCTCATTTGTAGATATTCCCTTAACACAAACTCAAGACTTTATAATACCCACCCTTAGAGGGCAATGAGAGGAGATAAAATTTGTAAAATGTTTAACATAATGCCTGGTACATTATAATTACTCAAAAGAACTGAGAGTCAAAAATAGTATTTAAGGAAAACAACAGCAGACCAACCAAGTGTTTATTAATCATGATTTCAACTACATTAAATTGCATGAAAAAAGATTAGAAAGAAATAGACTAAAACATTGAGTCATTTTCTCTGGGTGGTGGTGTTGGAGATGGCTGCTCTTTCTTTTTTATTCTTCTTCATTTTTTAAAAATTTTCTCCAACCAGCACACCTTTCTTTTATAATTCTAATTTGAAAATTTGTCATTTTAATAGGATTTTGCACAGAAAAAGAGCCTGTGGAGAGATTTATTGCCCCTGGAAGTAGAAACTGATAGAATTTTCTCTTCTTCCTCTGTTAATGTCTTGGCTCCCTTAGTGACAAGACCACATCTCTTCCCATAAAATTGATTTTCCTTCACCTATTCTCTTTGCCTCTTTGAAAGCTGTCTACCTGCCATTCTTCCTAGTCTTAAAGAATAAAAATTTTAAATGTACAAAAAACAAATTAAATAGACTCTTAGGCTTATTTGTAAGTAGAAACATTATTTTTATACACATAAACAATATTTATAGATGTAAACATTATAATAAAGTGTCCTAAAATAAGTATAAAATAAAAAGCACAGAATCCTATTATTCTTTAAAAAAAAAAAAAAAAAAAAAAACTATCTTGAAAAGTTATAGTACACTTAGTATAAACACTATACCCAAAAGGAAGATCATTCATCTAATGAGTTTAAACCGGGCCTCAACATAGTTTTATCTGATTTATAGAAAACCATCAGTAGTTAGTCCCATTTTATACTGAAAACCACAAACAGCATACGTTTAGAAGGGGTTCTTTCCTTCCTTCCTTCCTTCCTCCCCTCCACCTTTTATGCAATGCTCTAAAAGACTACAAGATGTGCTAGAATTTCCACAAAGTCTTTTTCCTTATAATGAGGTATGATATTCTGCAATTCCCACATGAGGGCCAGGACTGCTGGTGATGTTGATGCTGCTACAGCTGAGGAGGGAAGGCCTGAGGAAAGCCTCTGCTTCTGAACTTGAAGGAAAAATCAAAATAGTTATATTTTTTTAATTGAATAATTTAAACCCTAAACAATTTATTAGATTTTTCTTTTTTAATTGCCATTAAGTAATGAAATCATTACCCCTGAAAGTCTGCGTATCTTGCTCTTTTCGCCTATCCCATACAACAACCTGGTCTAGCTCCAAGATGCTAATATTATAGAACATTAATAATATAGAGCTAAGATAGTCTCAAAATTATTGTTTCACATACTTACTCATGAGAATGTTTTGCTTCTTGATTTTAATTTTAAATTCAGATGTGTATGACATTTTATACTTTATCTAAAAAAAAACAACTTGTAAAAACTGTATTACTTTTTACTTAAATGATCCTCATTGGTGTTTTTCTTTTGTTGTTGTTGTTGTTGTTATTTTTAGTTGTAGATGGACACAATGCCTTTATTTTATTTTTACACAGTGCTAAGGATTGAACCCAGTGCCTCACACGTGTTAGACAAGCACTCTACCACTGAGCCACAACCCCAGTCCCATCATTGGGTTTTGTTTCCTGTAATATTAATGGATTTTTGGCACAAAAAAGCATTCACCATTCCTGGAATGCATATTCAGATACAGAACTAAATGATCTACTCTCTCCCTCACACTAAAAAATTAACTGAATTAAAATCAGTAACATTTTTATTCAGTTCCTACGGTGTAAAAGGCACTGTGGGAGATAAGATGTATATAAAACAAGAGCTGCCCTTAAAATATTCACTTACATTCTCTATTATCCAAACCTAAGATATAATTTTGATAAAGTAATAAGTCATTTTGAATTTCTAAAAACTGACTCTCAACCTAACAAAAATCCTGTCTGCTGCATCAGACTGTAATTGGGCAAAAAGTAAGATGTGACACTGTACCTATTGATGATTAATAAACACATACTAAACAGATTATAATCAGTAAGAAAGGGAGGGAGGAAGAAAGGGATGAGAAAAGGCTACAGGGAAACAAAGGTTAAAAAGTTCTATACTAAATTGTCTGTTTTAAGGTAACCAGGACCAAATTTCAAGAGAAAAAACATAAATGTTTCTTAAATGAACACTTAGAGTTAAACAAATACATGGCAAGTTGACCTAAATAAAGAATGTTTAGACCTACGCCAGTATGGATATAGACCACCAAATATCACAGACCAGCTAAATCAGTGCCAAGTCAGTGTCAAAATAAGATCAAGGATTCAAAACAGATCTTGCTTTTTCAACACTGTAAACAGTTAGAAGAACATACAGATTATGAGAGAGAAGAAAACCATCAAGACTGACCCACTGATATGCTTATAACATCCTCCTTCTCACTATTTGAAGCATATAATAAAGTGTCTATCACCCTGTTTTCCCTTTATAACAGTTTACAGAATTCAGAACTAGAATTTCCCAACATTTTCTACCAGTTGGTTTCTAAATAATTTGAATGTGAAGATTTCCACATCAATTGTTTAAAATCTTGCTTCCCTCTAAACTATGCTTATTTGCATTGTTGTTTTCTCAAGGAGACAATAAGTAGTCACTCAGAGTTGCTGGTACTACTTTCTCTGGGCCAGTTACAAAAGGTAGGACTCTAACAGACAAGAAGAAACCCGTTTTTATCATCATGCTTCCTGGCAACCCGATGGGCAATAAGAAGTTGGGTGCCATATTTAACCATATCCTTTTCCAGTTCTTTTAAAATTTTATGGCTTAATACTCATTGGTAAAGTTATAGCATGCTTCCTTCTTTTACAACCTTTTCTACAAACTGTAATGGAAAAGCTACCTCACGGCATTTTTAATAACTTTAGTCTTCTCAGGGGTTTTGTCATCTCCTGCAGTTTGGCATCAGTTCCAAAGACCTACCTTAAGCTTAGCCACTTTGCTTTTTTTTTTTTTTTTTTTTCCCTTTAATCCTAATTTATTTCTCCAGAAGTGAATTGCTCTCACTATTTGCTCACTGAAAACCACTTTATAACTTTAATTTTCAAATTAATGATTGGGCCAAGGTTATAGATCAACTTTGCAACTTTTCTAAAGATTTTCAGACCTATAGTTTGCCTTTGTGGAAAGAGCAATATAGACAAATTTGGAAACTACTAGTTAAAGATTCCAAATTCCAGATCTTTTGCTGAAAACATTTGAGACTTGAATTCTATTTTTCTCCCCACCTAAGGAAAAACTGGCACTAAAAAACTATTTGTAAAGTTCCTGATATCTCTCAGTCATCATATATCTTCCCCAAACAACATTCTGATCAGAATAATGCAAATGATTCACCAATTAATTCTGTTCAAGATATTCCTGTACTAAAACTCAAAGGAAAGCACTTGGCAAAATGCACGTCAGGATCTGCCAAAGCCCAAAGACTGGAAAACAAGTAAGAATTCTAAGATGTTTTGCCAAATCTCAAAAAGCCAATGGCCAGCTCTGTGTGGAAGGTCTGAATGTATCTAAGCACCTTCTACTTGAGTTTCATAGGTTACTGATGTCAAAGGTCAAGAGCCACCAACCAGAGAATTAATAAAACCAAAGCTCCAAGTAAATAAACTTCAAACTCCATTTTAAATTCTGTCAGGAAGATTCACACATAGTTCATCTGTTGAAAGAAGTTTTTTTCTCCCATTCAAAGAGCATTTTAGCCTCAGGATTACCTTTCATTCAACAAGAATCACCTACATTCTGATTCTTGTGGTTATTAGAGCAAATCACGGGGTGTTGAGAACTTGGCTTCCTCCATCTTAATAATAACAGTTGAAGTCCTAGAGGCAATTAATCCTTGGAAGGCTTTAGGATCCCATCCCTTGACATGTTTGATAAATATGGAAATTGTAAAATGTTCTGACTTGTTAAATTTTTTTCAGCCTGCCTAACATGCTCTTTGGCCTCAACACGCACAAAGTGCTGAGTTGGCATGCCTAGGAGCCTCCATCACCTCCTCTATTGTGTATACATTGACAACCCCTGAAGCATAAATAAGTCAAACTTCACAAAGAAATATTTATTCTACAATCTAAGAGGTACTCTCCTTTTCTCAGGGAAACAAAAGTATGGTGAAGGGGAGGGGGAAAGGGTGTATACAAAAAAAAAAAAAAAAAAAGTGGCAGAGAGGGGAAGAAAACACCACACCACAATTCTAAATGATTGCAAAACTGAAGACTATAAAAAAAAAATATGGGCTCAGTAAAGGTGTGTCTACAGTTGGCTAATAAACACATCTTTCAGTCTGAAATTACTATTGTAAGAATCAACTATTCTTTGTTTCTTGCTTTACAAAATGTAATGAATAGTCTCCCCTCTCCAATATTAATGAGAAATAATAATGTAATTGCCAGTCCCTCCTTTAATTCAAGTGAATCAAACCCCTTTTAACACTGTTCAAATTTAAGAAAACTAAATACCATTATGACCTGTATCTGGCCACCAATGAACAAGAACACAAGCTCTGGTCTCATGAGTAAGTCCAACTTTTATTCATCTCAAATAACCATTTGAAATTGAACAAACGGCTATATAAACACCAAGAAAAAGAGTTATAACTGTACAAACCAGGCACAGAGTCTAGAAACCAGACACATGGGATTCAAAGGAAAACTCTACAAAGAAACCACAAAGACAATACATTGATGAAATTCTCATGACACACTGGAATACTTTGGAATCTATGGCCTGCTACATTCATCATTGACATTACCAATATTTCCAGATCCAACCATCAAATTCCCAACACTCTGACCATCTCCAAAAGATTGCCTGTATGAGGTCTCCTGTGGCTGTTGATTATATTAAACTTAAAATTATAAGAGCATCATTAAGTGAGAAACAGAAGGAGACATGGTAGAAAGAAAACAGGCCTCATGGATACAGAAGTAGGCACATCTTAGTAAAAAGAAAAGTAAACAGTCAAAGAGCTGAGTGCCAGAGAGCTGGAGGGAGATGAAAAGAGGCCAGGAATCAGGATGGCACACATACCATCAAAACCTTCCAAGAATCATTGAGAATTAGCTCTATAACTGTCTATAGACAGTTCTCAGAGCCCAGGTTTGGGTAGGTAGGAAAAGAATGACCGTATATCTGAGGCTGGCGGGGAAGGAAATAATGAGATAAAAAAGTGAAAATGTTGACTTCTCCATTTAGTCTTCATATCACAATTAAGGAAAGAAGTAAAACAGCAAAAATGACTTTAAGAAAGAAAAAAATCAAAATTATTGAGAATATTATCTCCTACACCTTTCCAAATTTCTTAAAAATAGTAGTAACTCAAAACAGAATGGCATGAAGAAAATTACACTGCATAGAGAAAAGGAGACCAGTCAAATCAATGACCAAGTCATCCATCTTCTCTTAAGTACTCCTCAAACCTTCATGTGCATGAGAATCACCTGGGGGATTTTTGTTACAATGCAGACTCCCACTTGGGACTGAAATGGGACTCAAAAGATTTTGCAGTTCCAAGGACCTCCCTGCTATGAGTAGCAAGGATTAGCATGGATCTTGATCTGCTATGTTCTTGCCTATGACCTTGAACAAATTACTTAATTTATCTGATTTCTTATTATCCTCATTTATTAAATGGAGATGCCAATGCTTAACTCATAACACTGTTTTGAAGAATAAACAAAACTATTTACTCTAATACCTACTTATTATCACGATCACATTATTTTCCAAAATACGGTACACATACCATTGGTAATGTGAGGAAAAAGTGGTAAAAATTGTAATGGTTAGGCAATATTTTAACAGGCATTAGGAAAAAATATCACCTTAAACTCAAACTTTCATGGGTATTATCACTTATTTTTTTAAAAAAGAAGTCAAATTTTAAAAACTAAGTAATAAAAGTACAAGAAGTGCACAGATATAACAAAAATTGCAAGGGTAATAATACTAAGCTTACTAAAGTATGGGAAAAATCAATTAATACTATCAAGTTCCTTGAAGGCAGGAACTTAACCAGGTTCTCCTATTACAAAGAGCAGGTGTGAGAGTTCTAAATATATTCCAATACCTTAAAAACCACCCTTGAACCAAATGATATTCTTACCCATATTTACTCATATATTGCCTAACTGTGCAAATCATGGATCATCAGGTGATTCACAAGATTAATAAAAACAAGTTCTGTTGAATACAGCTATTTCCCCTTTTGATACTTAAATTAAGCAATCTAAGCTACTTTCCAACAATGAGCCAAACAATAGAATTTTCTTGGGGGAATTATTCCCTCAGGAAAGTATGGTCAAATATATTCAGTATTATAGTATTTCTTTTTCCACAAAAGTTTTGTAACAACATTCTAAGGTAACTTGTGATCAAAAGGATGGACGTGGATCACTAGAACACTTCACAAATGAATTTGTTGTATCCTTTAACAGTAACCTTTGAAGAAATGAGAAAATCCTCACACATGCTCCGCAAATGAGGCAGTGTGTTCTGAGTAGCATGATTAAAAAAAAAAAAGTATAAACTGAATTATGTCTTCAGTATCTGATGTCTGATATACTTGCAGCAACACATCATTCCTATAATTCTGCTGTTACAGCTGATGGTTTTGCTCTAGTTAGTGAATAAAAAGACACAGACATGTGCCACAACTTCACTCTTTCATTTGTCCAAGAGGTGAAGTTCTTTCATGATAAGTTTTCAGATACTGAAAGAATATTTTCTCAATCT
Source organism: Sciurus carolinensis (assembly GCF_902686445.1). NCBI lineage: Eukaryota > Metazoa > Chordata > Mammalia > Rodentia > Sciuridae > Sciurus > Sciurus carolinensis. Next base: position 167,066,830 of record NC_062214.1, on the reverse strand, counting down.
TTTGGTGGTAGTCATAATATAATGACCATAAAGACATGACACATTTTAAAATTTAATATGTACTATTAACATATTCTTTATCACTTTAAGTCTAGACAATATAATCTGTAAGTCAAGTCTTGATTTTTTGTTTTTGCAGATTTCCAAGGTACTAATACTTCTACCATGGTTGATTTAATCTGATGTGAGTGAACACAAAGTTGCAAAAAGATATACAGTAGAATATATCATTACACAGTTTTCCAGTATATACACAATAGACACAACTGCAGCAGCAAAGATTAAAATTGTAGTAATTATAAAATAATTAGTTTTGAGTAAAAATAATTATGAAATACTGTTTTGAGTACTGATTATCTTTGTTTTAAAATCATTTATTATTATGTTTATGTAGTTTAATATTTAGTGATAACTAGTTTACAAAATTTCTAAAAATTTAATCATAGCTTTCACACACCATTGGTCAATAACCCATCCCACACATTGTTGCTATGAAAATCAGATTTACACACCAATTTTGAGTTATATGTCAAAAATCTCTTGAATAAATGTAGTAAATTTTGTGTGTTAAAGAAATGACAATAATAACAATAAAAATAAACCTATAGATATTGCAATTTGTATTTTTTATGTAGCCAAGTTTGGAGTTAACGATGGAAAGTTTATGAGGCATGTCCGCCCTTAAGTCTTGGGAAGTCGAACAATAAAATTACCTTATATCTTGCAGGAAAAATGTAGGCAATAGATATCAAGTTTGGAGAAAAACAGAACGTTAAGATATTTGCACTCATTTTCACAAATAAAACTTGTCAGAAAAACTTGATTTACTAAGAGAACCAAAATTTTTAAAAATGGTTCTTACAAATCATTAAGATTCCGTCTATGCGATAAACTGCTATCACAAAATAAGTGCTTTAGATGTCATCATTACATGCCAATACCAACTTTTTAAAAATATTTTTATTGTTTGTTCTAGTTCTACATGATAGCAGAATGCATTTTGACTCATTGTACACAAATGGGGTACAACTTTTCATTTCTCTGGATGTACACAACGTAGAGTCACAACATTCATGTAATCTTACATGTACGTAGGGTAATGATGTTTGTCACATTCCACCACCTTTCCTTCCCCCGTCCCCTCCCCTCCCCTCATTTCTGTCTACACAATCCAACATTCCTCCATTCTTCACATACTGCCCCCCTACCCCATTATGTATCAGCATCCATCTATCAGAGAATTCATTGGGCCTTTGGTTTTTTGGGGGGACTGACTTATTTCACTTAGCATGATATTCTCCAGCTCCATCCATTTACCTGCAAATGCCATAATTTCATTCCTCTTTATTCTGAGTAATATTCCATTGTGTATATATACCACAGTTTATTACCCATTCATCTACTGAAGGGCATCTAGGTTGGTTCCACAATCTAGTTATTTTGAATTGAGCTGCTATAAACATTTGTGAAAGATAAAAGAGGAAACTACAAGCAAATCCAAAGCTAGTTCATTAATCCACTCAAAGAATTAGGGTATTTATATTCCATGAAATAAAGTACTTATCAAGATTTTCAAATACAGGTCTGTGCTGCTCTAGTAAATCTTTGAAAATCAAAAACTGGTTAAGTTACTCCTAGCCCCTTGGAAAAGTTCAATTAACCAGTATATAGTTAAAGGATGGAAAGTTAACTATCTTCCCTTTCATGAAGAATATGCTTGCGTGACAACTTTCTAAAACCTACTGTAAAATCCTATGGACTTGTTTATTTCAAAAGTAAATCTTCAAAGCTGAGGAAAATGTACAGCATATACATTGTTTATCTCTACAAGATGGAGCATATGGAAAAATTTACAGCTGTCAAGTGTTATTACACTACAAAACAAACATGTGGAAGAATACACCAGGGATAAATATAGTGAGACTGGTTCACAAATTGGAGATGCTAGAGGCACATGGAATAGTTTACCAAAATTGCAATGTTTAAGACATCCACAGGACAGCAATGCTGACCTGGGTTTTATAAAAAGATTGAATGCAAAAGATTCTGCTGTTCCTTTTGAATTATAACACAGGTTTAGGCATGTGAGTTAATTTGAGGAGCAGCCCTTAAAAAGGAAAGAAGAAAAAAATTCCTGTGTTGTTTTAAAGATTCCAAATAAGCATTATGGATACGAAAAGTTTTTTTTTCTTTTTCTTTCTTTTTTTTTTTAAGGAGAGTAAAGCCACTAAAATCACAAGATAACTGTTGAGTGATAAATATTCAAATAAAAACACAGCTGCAAATTATTTAAAAAAATATTTATGATAAGGCAAACTAGTTTTTTAATTTTTTTGTTTTGTTGTTGTTGTTGTTTGTGGTTTTTGGCAACACTGGGAATTGAACCCAAGGCCTTTCACATGCTAGGCAAGCACTCTACCACTGATCTATATCTTCAGCCTCTTTTATTTTATTTTTGAGACAGGGTCTCGTTAAGTTGTCAAGGCTGGCCTCTAACTTGGAATCCTTCTGCCTCCGTATCCTGAGTAGTAGCTGGGATTATAGGCGTGCACCACAATGCCTGGCACAAATTAGCTTTTTTTCTAAAAAAAAAAAAAAAAACCACAAAACTTTATAGCAATATAGATTGATGGATTAAGTCAATTTTAAAATTCAATTTTTGTAGTGGCTTTTCAAACTTAAAAAGTGGGGGAAAGGCACTCCATCTACATTTTAAAAAATGTAGATTTTGCAGTTATTTTTCTACATGATCTAGCTTTGAAATATACTTTATTTCCAAAGTCTAATTTTCATACATAAAGCTTGAATGTGAAAAAATAATTTTCCCCAAATTCTTATCAGCAGTGCCCTGAAAAAAAAAATTAAGATGAGTAAATGATAGAATAATAATTCCCAGGAAATACAAGCACTCTATTCAGAGGCCACAGGTACTAACTGCAGAGGCTGCAATGAGGCCTGAGTGTTCTGTTTTCTTCAATTTTCTAATCATTACTTTAACAGACAATAATTAAACAGCAAAACTTGAACAGGAACACATATTTTCCACACACCCTAAATGTCAAAGGCTTATTTAGACAAAGGCAGTTCACTGCATCTCACATTTAAGAGCCAGAATGAGGAAATGTTTCTGACTAAAGAGTATTTCTGTCTCTACCACTGCTTCATGTTGTAACCTAAGAGACTGTCTATTCCCCACTTGGTTTTAAAAATAAAAATGGAAGCTGGGCATGGTGGCACATGTCTGTAATCCCAGCGACTCAGGAGACTGAGACAAGATGATCACAAGTTCAAAGCCAGCTTTAGAAACTTAGTGAGTCCCTAAGTAACTTAGCAAGACTGTCTCAAAAAACAAAAAGGGCTGAGGATGTTGCTCAATGATTAAGCACCCCTGGGCTCAATCCCCATCTCAAAAATAAATTAAAAAAATAAAATGGAGCCACATAACATAGCTCCCTAGAATACTGGGAGGTTACAATAAATAATGTGCATAAAAGCTTTGATCTCTTGAGGGGTATACATTCTGATATGAGAAGAGGTTTTAGAGACTTCTGAGAGATCAGTGGTGGTCAAGGTGGAACATAAGAAACAGATGAACCACTAATCACAGGAAAGTGTCTATTAACCCTTCTTAATTATTTTCTAGATAAACATGGTCTTTGAAACTAACTAAACCTATAAACTGCCATCTAGATCATTATGTAATTTCCAGTTCTATAACATCCACTGGTGCCATCACTACAAATTATAACTTCTGAACAGATAAGAGACAACTAAAATAATCAGACTAATAATTAGAAAACCAGAGGAAAAAAATCAGGATGCTTGATTTCTAGGCCTGGCTCCTGATATTTATAAAAAAAAAAAAAAAAAAAAAAAAAAAAGAAGTTGGTATTTAAAAAAAAAAAAAATCCGTTTCAGGCCTCTTTATAGTCCCATCTGCCTCTTTTATGAGAAGTTATCAATATGGCTGCCAAGATTTCTTGGTAGGAATATTATTTTGTAAGATGAAACAACTGTACTTAATTGGACCTTAGTTTCTGGATACATGCCAGTATTTGCATGTTTGTATTTAAGTTATTAAGAACTGGTGCACAATGTTTTCAACTGAATCTTCTCTATAAAAGCTTGACTCAGGTCTGTAATTCATATAATTCCTAGCTTTTAACTGAAGATATAATGATGGCAACAGCTTAGTTCATATTTTCTCTAGAAGTTGGCAACAGCCACACATTTCAAATGCCAGATACTTACTAATATACTATATGACAACAGGACAGCATTTAAAGGAAGAAGTTAAAGGAAGAGGCAAGACAGGGCAACAGCTCTGACTGCTTGACCCTGTCTAACCGTGGATGTATTTTCCCCTTAGAAACAGAGTTATAAATGGCAGATAGAATCAGCTTTCTGGAGTGTTAAAATAATAAAATAATAATGAGGAAAACCTTTCCTTGAATGTTAATACTCAACAATGGGGAGATTAGTGTCAAATTCTCTTATTTTCATATTCTACCCATGATATGGAACTCAGGATATGTTAATTTGGGAAAAATAAGACTTTTTAAAGGCATGAATTGATTTTTCTTGTAATAGTAGATATCTCACAGTGTATATAAGGACACAGATAAAACGAAAGCAGCTCATTTCTGAACATTGCAAAACTGACATCATGCCAAACTTCCAAACACCTTGTTATTTTTAAAAAAGAGAAAGGAAAAAAAAGTAAAACTTTGGAAATGAGATAAAACAATGAAATCCATGAGAAGAGACTCTCTATAGTTTAATTTATGTAAGGAAAAGAACTGGATAAATTAGATTAATCAGAGTCCAAAAGAACCACAGATCATATTGCTACCAGGAAGCAGACACATTAAGGGTTTAGAATATGTTTAACTTTGGAACCCCAAAAGTTAATTCCCTAAGTCACATGTTCCTCTCCTTTCAGTTTGAAATTCAAGAAAAATGGTTGCAAATTTGCCTAGTTTGCAACATAAGGAATTCAAATTTTTCAGACCAGCCCTCTTGTTTCTGTGGGAGAAGACAATTGCCAGAGAAGAATTTGGGGGAAAAAAAAAAAAAGAAAGATTGAATGGTTTGTTTTTGGCCTCAAAGGACTTTTGTTTTGGGAATTTTATTACCTTAACTGTCCACATAACCTTCCTCTGAGGACTTTAAAACAAGACATTCACTTTGTTGTTGTTGTTGCTGCTGCTAAAAGTGGTTGCTTCATCTTCTTAAAGCTGCACAGGAAACATCCATTATTTCAATTATTTAATTAACTCTGTTGTCAATTTAGAATCAAATGGAGGTTTGTTTGTTTGGGTTTTGATTTTTTGTTGTTGTTGTTGCTTTGTTTTGTTGAACCAGGGACAGAACTCAGGATTCTTTACCACTGAGCTATATCCCCAGTCCTTTGTGTTTTTTTAATTTTGAAACAGGTTCTGGCTAAGTTGCTCAGGGTCTTACTGAGTTGCTGAGGCTGGCCTTGAACTTGCAATCTTTCTGCCTCAGCCTGAGCGTCTGGGATTACAAGCATGTGCCACCACCGCACCCAGCTCAAATGGAGTTACATAAACTATCTCCTCAACATTCTTGTTATAGACTTAAGAAGGCAAACAATCTTTACTGATCTAAAAATGAAAAATAAAAGTCTCACCTTTCTGTGTCAGTAAGAATTACAAAATATTCTATCTTCCAGTATGAAAGGCCAATAATGTCAAAATTAGGAATATTTCTAATTATTTTTTAGATCCAAAGTACACCAAAAAAATGAACAAAATCTTCCCTAAATGACATTATCAAATAGTCGGTGGTCACATAAGAAAGGCAAGGAAAACTAATGTATAGTGATTCATTGGTATCTCAGTTAATGGGGGGAAGAATAAGACTTCTTTCTTAGGAAAAGGACAATGAGGCATAATCAGTAGAAATTCCATAACAAACTTTTTATAAATAAATTTGAAAATGTTTCTTATCTAATAGGCTATAGCAGTTCCCCTTTATCTACAGGGGATATGTTCCAAGATGTCCCTTAGGTGCCTGAAATCAAAGACAGTACCAAACTCAAAATATACTGTTTTTTTTTTTTTTCTATACACACACAACTGTGATAAAGTTTAATTTATGTTAGGCACAATGAAGAATAACAACTGTAACAATAAAATACAACAATTATAACCATTTACTATATAATAAACATATTTAAAACTTATGAAATGTTTATTCTGGAATTTTCCATTTGATATTTTCGGACTGCAGTTGACCACACATAACTGAAACCACAGATAAGGAAGGACTACTGTAAGTCACACAGGTCTTTCCAGAGCATTCATTTTTCCCTGTCAAGGATGAGTCAGCCTTATAGCCTACTCCAGTTCAGTGGTGCCTGGAAAGAAGATCATTAATCCATCAACGGATTCCTCTGAACAGCCTCCCTGCAGGGAGAGGCCTGTGGGAGGGGCTGTCAAGTGGTCAAAATAGTGTAAACCACAGCCCTCTGCCCACCTAGTGCTTTCTGTCTAGCTTGTTGCAGAACAAGACAGTTCATTGGGTTTCCTTGTCTTAAAGATGCACTGAACTGAAGATTGTATAATATAAATTCAATTTCTAGCTAAAAAACTTGACAAAATTATTTGTGTAAATGCCATCCAAATATAGCTGGAAGGTTAAATGAAAGTTGGCAGAACTGCTCATTTTAAGTGGCATTTTACACTCAAAAGCATCCAAATAGGGAAAAAATAGTGTTTGTAGTATAGAATAAAAACAAACATTAAAATATTTAAAAATAAGGGAATGTGTAAGGATAGAAAAGTAAGGGCATGTGTTGAAAAGCTGCATTATTATTTTCCACACTTACTTATGTTTAAAGAAATATTCAAAGTTAAATATAGGAACACCATATGTAGCTCTAAACCTTAACATATGCTATTATACAGGATGGTGTTTCTCCTAACTGAACTGATTATTTATCAACATTTAACAAAATTTTATGAGTGTCTACTATGAACCAGACACTGTGCTAGAGAATGTAGAGAGTACAATGATAATTTAAAAGGACATGGCTCTTGCCCTCAAGGATCTTAGGAGAAGACAAAGAACTAAAATATGTACCAAGTACTATGATGATAGGGTAATATAGGATAGACCACAGGGACCCCTAGCCTGAAGGGAAGGCTACTTCAGGAAGGGAAGTTTAGGTTAAAACCAGAGCTCAGTAGGAATTTGACAAAAATGATGAAAGAAGCAGAGGAACAGTATGTGAAAAAGCTTATAGGTAAGAGAGAGCTCAGTGAAATAGAAGAAATTCAATTCAATAGGGTAAGGACATGAACAGTGGCACAAGATGAAGCTAAGAGGTAAACAGAGCCTGATCAAGGGGCTTTGCCCTAAGGGTAGTAAGAAGTTGCTGCAATGTTTAGAAAGGGAATAACATTATCAGTTTTACATTTTTTAGATCACCCTGGAGAGTAGAATATGGAATAGTGTGGTAAAGGGGTGAATGGCAGAGGCTATTGCCATAATTCTTTGACAGATTATAACACCCTGGACTGGGATGGTGGCATCCAAAGAAAAAGAGATGTACAAAAAAGTAGAAACTATTTGAAGAGAAAATTATCACAACTCTGCTTAGTGATGGAATGTAGGGAAATCAAAGGAAGAAGGCAAGGTATCTCCCATATGTCTGACTTGAACCACTGGGAGATAAAGTCCCTGAAGAGTACAACAAGCTTGGAGAGGGAGGGATGAAGTAGTGAAATTACGAATAAACTTCAGAAGCCAGACTGAAGAGAGCTCCAAAATGAGTAGGAGGCAAAACACGGAGACTAACTGTAATAGGAAATGGAGTGCTAAATATGCAACTGAGCAGAACAATTTTTAAAGGTGAGAAACAATAAGGATAGGAGTCAGTAGATAAAGAAGCTGATCATAATACAAGGCCTTTCTTTTGAGTGCTTACTGTGTGCCAGCCAGTGTTTAGCACATTAAAGATATCTTTTAAAATCTTAATAACAACTCTGTGACATGGGTATTGTTGTTGTTGTTGTTGTAGTACTGGGGATTGAACCCAGGGAGCTCTACCATGGAAATATATCCCCAGTTCTTTTTTATTTTTTATTTTGAGACAGGGTTTTGCTAACTTACCAAGGTTTTCCTTGAACTTGCAATCCTCCTGCCTCAGCCTCCCTAATAGCTAAGATAACAGGCATGAACCACTATACCCAGTGTGACATCAGTATGATTATCCTCAACTAACACCCTAGGAAACTGAAGCTGAGAGATATTATATACTTTGCCCAAGATTTCATAGTAACAGACCTTAAATTTGAATCCAAGTATGTCTGCCTGCAAAGTCCATGCTCATAATCACCAGGCTACATACAAGACTTAAAAAGGAGATAGGACTAGAGAAAAATCAAGCTCCCTATGAGGTGGAAGAGCTTTAAGAGAAGAAGGAAAACTTTTTCTATCCAAACAGAAGGGACAGAGGGAAAATACTCCTGCGAAGATTTGTAGTTTTGATGAGGAAGGAATTTTCCATCTGATGATTTTTTTTTCATAATGACTTGGAAGTAGTCATTTACTAAATATCAAGACAGAATTCATATGTAAGATGTTTAATAAGAGTGGAAGATAACTGAAATTGTCATTCACTCATTGAAAAAATATATTTTGAGTACCTACTATACTTTGGGTGCTGTTCTATTTTACAGCAGAAAAAGATATTTCCTTTCCCATGATACTTTCTGTAGGGGAACATAAAATGAATAAGTAAACACACAAGATAATTTTGCATTGTGATAATGTAATAAAGAAAATTAAGCAGGGTAATGGAATTGGAAGGCTACTTTACACAAGGTAGTCAGGGAAAGATTTGTATGAGGCAATGGACACAAGGTGCGACTGGAGGAAATCCATAAAACAAGATTACTAAGTAATGCTGAGAAGCTAAGTGAGGTGGGTGCCCACCTATTTATAGTGGCATTAATCTGACTCACTCTCTACTTCTCTCCAAATGAACTCAACAACTCAGGAGCAATCACAGGAAAACTTAAGTCACTATGACTGCTGTTGGGACTTTACCAGGAAGATATGACTGATAATGGGGCGCAAGAGTAAAGTTTGATAACAGAGAAATTAGAGCTATGGTCCATGAAATCTAAGTGGAAGAGAAAGGTTAATGAAAACCTTATCCCAAAGAAACTGCAAGTCCCCTTAAGGTACCCTTAAGAGTTGGTGCCTAAACAGGAAAGATAAGGAAGTGATGGCCAGCCAGGAGAATATTTGAATTTGAGAAGAGGTGACAGTGGGTAGAAAAGTGGTATGGAAAAGAATGGTATCAAAGATGTGGTTTCAAAACAACAACAGCAGCAGAAAAATAAGGGTACTGGAAGAATAATAATATGAAAATAGAGGGACAAGTATAGCACAGAAAAGAAATAACTGTTCATTTAGCTAGGTCACAAAAACATCCTCAAAAAGGCAGAGCATTTTACAGCAGGTAAAAAAAATAATGATCTAAGAGTAGCAGAGAGGACTTTGGAAGACAATGAGCCTGTGACAGCAAAGATATGGGAAAATGACAAGCATCCTCTCAGGGTGACAATAGGGGAAAAGGCATCTCAGGGAACTACTAGGCCTCAGGTCAGGGAAGAAAATCGTCCTGACAGAAGTTTACCAAGTCCAAAGTTTCAGACCTGCCTGCCATCACTGACATCTGATCCTTGTGTGAATGACCCATTTCACAGAGTGTGACATTCCACATTTAAGCTTCTCCTTTGCCCTGGTCCTCTAGTATAACATTAATTTGGGAATAGATCCAAGAAAACCACTAGTCTGGAATAAACATTCTTTTGGATAAATTTTTAAAATATGGGGAAAAAATGCAAAACTGCCATGTTGACATAAGAACAGTAAAGTCATTTATTTACAGAGTCATTTGAACAAGCAGACACATATAAGGACCCAAGAGGGCTTCAATTTCCACCATCTGGTTATTTCCCAGGTCCTCTCCATGTATCACAAAGATCTCTGTGAATCCACTTTAAAAGGAGAGGGCTAATACTCTTTTTTACTTACTTCCACACTCCCCTCAAAAGAAGGTGGTGCATCCAAAGAATAAAATCAATAATTGGCAAAAAAAAATCATGTGCCAAAAATATGTTTATTTCCATACAAAGATGTTCTCTTTTCATTGTTGACCATAAAAAGCAGTTTACACAATAGTATGTTTAGTATGATCTCATTCTTGCAAAGGATCAATGGTTTTTTATAAAATTGTAGTAAAATATACATGAAATTTATCATTTAAACTATTTTCACATATACATACAGGTCAACTGCATTGGATACATTAATAGTATTGTGCAACCATAAGCACTCTAGAACTTTTTCATCACCCAAAACTATACTACTTACCCACAATGAATTTTCAAATATAACAAGTCTAAAAATGTGTACACCAGAAATGTTAATGATGGACAGTTTAACTTAAGCAGTTTTTCTTTTCCACTTTTTAGACTTCTGTATTTCCTGATTTTTTTTCCTTAAAAGGAAGTGCATTCTAGAGTAATTTTAAAAAATGATTTGTTAAAAAGACACTAAGAGGGCTGGGGCTGTGACTCAGTGGTGGAGCACTTGCCTTGCACTCATGAAGTACTGGGTGTGATCTTCAGCACCACATATAAATAAATAAATAAAATACAGGTATTGTGTCCATCTATAACTAAAAATATTTTTTAAAAGACACTAAGAGTTCAAACATTAAAAAAGAAAAATGGGATTAGGACATGCTCATCACCTCAATTAGATTTCAACTGGTAACTAAAATATTTACTATGAGTGATTTCAAGTTACTCAAATCTTCTATGTAATTTTTAGAAAGGAAAAAACCCCATTATCAATAATAAATAGTGTAACCCTTGAAAATGAAAATGATAACTGCAACATAGAGAACTAATTATCCCTAATTGCCTTCTTTCACTTTCCCCTTCTTCCTAGTAATAAGAAACCCCAGTGAAAGTATTATTTGGACATGATTCTGTGGTTAGTTGTGTCCATGTCTCTAATTTTAGCCAAAGAGGGAGTGCCATGTATAATTTACCAGAAGTGTCCTTAAAGGGAAGGGGCACACTCTTGCTGATCTCTCCTCCCAGCTAACTGTATTAATAACAATAGCTACAGTCGTAGCTGCCATCTGGGACCAGGAGGCAACAATCAAAGGCTGAGATATCAATAATATATTTGCCTCTTCTTTTGGTATATGCAGTTATCCTAATCTTATCTGATACAAGTACCTTCTAAATCATTTTCTTTCCCAGCATATACGAAATGCTATACCTTTGTAAATAGAGGTCATAAATAATACCAATAGCAATTGGTAAATAATAGATGACCAAATCCAAAGATGATCATTCTATAAGATTCTTCCTATTTGAATTCCCTATAGAATCTGCCAGGGCAATCACTACAATTCCTGAAATTCTTTTCTCCACTGAAGCAGTACTCTGCAGGTTTTGTTCCCATCTCTTTATTCACTCCTTTTCAGTTTCCTTAAAAGCACCTTTGCAATCTGGCAATTTTTCTAAATTATTTTGACCCTAATTTAGGTTATTTTTTCTTTTTTTTTTTCTGTATGTGGCTAATGGCCTATTTCAGTAGTCAAAATTTCCCTTAAGTAATTATTTTACTCAATCATTACTGAATGTCTAAAAACTAACCATGTATTTCATGTTTACTATATGCCAGGAACAATATGTATTTTATATCTACACGTCTCTGCAACTCCAACTTAGGGATTATTTAATTCATTTCAGAGCTGGGTCGAAGGCCCAAATAATTACCCAAGTCTCACAGCTAATAACTGGATCCATCAAATTTTGAACCCAGGCTTGTTACTACTCCGAAGTCCCTTAACCATTACACCCCAGTCTCTGACTCAAGGAGTTTAGTGTCTCAGAAAATCTAGACAAATAAAAAGCAGGATAATTCCCAAAATGAATAACAATGTGTGCCAAAAATGCAAAAAAATAAGAACTAGGAATTCTCAAGAGTGAGAGATCACTGAATTCAAAAGATCATAGAATACTTCAATTTCTCCCCCATAAAAATCTAGAGAATTATTTTAAAAACCAAATCCTTGTTGAAACCTGTACACAGCAAGTAGATAAAGAGGCAAGAGATATTACAACTTTGGATTAAAGGTAAAACCTTAATAGAACTTGCTTTGACATTTAAATTAGTACCTTTAAAAAGTCATCAAATAAGCATTTTCCTTTCACAAGGTATGCTACAGGTGATTTGTTTCATCACATCTTTATCTTTAGGGGGAAAAATTACACAGAAACTTAGCTTGTCTAAATTGTCTACTACCGTTAACCACTTGTTGACAAAAAAGTAACAGGAAAAAGAGTTAAAGCTATTTTCTGGAAGTTTATAAAATTAGATTTTTTTTCTTGTATTTGAAGATAATTTGAAAGATCTGAGAAATTCCTTTACAAAGTAGGATGAGCTATAAATGGTTAATAAAATTTTAACTGTTAGGAATGTGGGACACAGAGGGGTCAAGACTAAGAACAATGTACCTTCATTTTCTTAAAGTGGCATTAACTATTTAGTTACTAAGCAGAGTTTATTGTTATTCATTTGTTTGTTTTTTTGTGGTACTAGGGATTGAATCTAGTGGTACTCCACCACTGAGCCAAACCCCCAGTCATCTTATTTTTTATTTTGAGATCTGATCTCACTAAGTTGCTGAGGCTAGCCTCAAAATTTGTAATCCTCCTGCCTCAGTCTCCCTAGTCACTGGAATTTCAGGTGTGCATCATGGAAATCGGCCTAAGCAGTTTTTAAAATAGATGCATCTGGGGGTTAAAATTCATTCTTTAATGCATGATACTTTTACAAAAATTCAAAATCTTCCATGGAAATCTGTGATGATTTGCAAATGAAATCTAGGGGTAAAACAGAATCTAGTATTGATCTGTAAAAAAACAAATTTAATTTGTATATGTTCTGTTGACTGCTAGATGAAATAGATGAAAATATTTAATTTCTGAAATAAAAAGGTTTGGGTTGTGATATCTTTTAATTCATGTCAGTGTAAACTGTGAGCCCCTGCTCTTCACCACTCTACCATACCACACCACACATGCCACCTTCCAAACACAGTGTTCCTGGCAGTCTAGCTTTAGGATTCAGCACTTTCAAATACATGAGACAGAAGCAGACAGGATAGTATCACATCCACATAACTCTTTTTGAAAAATCATTCTTACATTATTTCTAACTCAAAAAGAAAGAATGTAGGGGCTGGAGTTGTGGCGCAGTGGTAGAGCACTTGCCTGGCATGTGTGAGGCACTGGGTTCAATACTCAGCACCACATATAAATAAATAAAATAAAAGATTCATTGACAACTAAAAAATATATTTTAAAAAAATTTTTAAAAAGGATGTATATTTCTAAATTATGTATTCCAGTCAATGTAGTTGGTTCATTCACACTTAGAACAATAACCTTAGATCCTAAGGTTAAACAAACAAAATAAGTAAGTCTGTTTGCTAAGTTTTGATCATGCAAATTTCTCCTAATCAAATTGTTTCTAAAGAATATCTCAAACACTCCAATTAGATATGAGAATATCATCTAAATGTTCAAAAGGGATGTTAAGGACTCCTCTTGAGTTTAGATAACCTAAAATGAATACCCTTTTCTTGTATGCACCTTATACTTGTTATGTATTTATGTGTAGAGACTAGGAGGTAACAATGTAATTGTGTCACAAATGTACCAAGGTGAAAGTCACTTTGGTCCACCCTTAAAATAGCAGCACTGGTTCTGAGAGAAGAATAAGACTGGAAAGCCTCTATGCAATCTGGTCAGAGACTGATACATCTCTCAAGCAGAATCAATAAATGTAATAAAACAAGGCTTGAAATATGTCTAAGAATCATGCATACAAAGTTACATTTCTCCATCAACGGTTAATGAAAAAAAAAAAAAGAAATGGGGAGAATAAAAGCAATCTTTGCCCATGATAAAACACTTTAATGAAAATGAAGATTAAAAAATAACCTGAATTATAAAACTTAAGGATGTCTGATTTCAATATCAATGAAGGAAAGTCATTAGGTATTTGTTTTTTCATAAAAGGACAGAGGATTAATTCATTGATCAAGTTTGGCAAATCAGTCCATGATCATTGTCAAATAAAATGATATTCATAATTTATTCACTCATTCATCCTCTGCTTCATGAAAAAATTTTGACTAACCATACCCAAGCTCTAAGAATGTTGTGTTAACGATGGAATCATGGAGGCCCAACCATTGTATTAATTTAAGAAATTACTTAATTGAAACTGTGCCTCTTTTAAACCCATTCTAACATGATTTGTGCAAAAAAAATACAAATATGTATTTGAACTATCTTTCTTTTTATTTGGGGGGGATAGGGGATCAAACTCAGGATCTTCTGCATGCTAAGTAGGTGTTCTGCCCTAAGCTATACCTCCAGCCTAGAAATATTTTTAAATTGTTTAAAATATGGACAACCGGCGCGGCCGCGGTTTGAGTGGCAGCGCGCTCCCTGGTATCGGGGCGACCCATGGGTAGCAGCGAGGGTCACGATGACAGATTACGGCGAAGAGCAGCGCAATGAGCTGGAGGTTCTCGAATCCATCTACCCCGATTTCTTCACAGGCTTTGGGGCTTGGGATCTAGTTCCAACTGATATGAGGGGGAGCAGATTACTTGTCAGTTGGACTAAGATAAAATATTAGTGAGAAGTTCACCAGATATATTTTAAAGGAAGAGAATTCTTCGATATGAGTCATGCTTCAGTTGATTCTGAAAGTGCTATAAGATAATTCTATCAGTATAGCGTCTCTCGGATTTGAAAAGCAGTCAAGCTTGATTGCACATTGATCCAACCCTCCTAACAACTAGTCTTCCAAAATTATAAATGGACTCTCCTGATACCACATTCTCCTTCAGTAGTGCTTCACTTGACAAGGTCCTGCTAAGTATTATCAGAAAATCCACCCAGTTTCACCATTACTGTGACATCTGAGGCTGGAGAAAATGATGAAACTGTTCAGACTACTCTCAAGTTTACATACAGTGAAAAATACCCAGATGAAGCTCCCCTTTATGAAATATTCTCCCAGGAAAACCTAGAAGATAATGATGTCTCAGACATTTTAAAATTATTAGCAGTACAGGCTGAAGAAAATCTTGGTATGGTGATGATCTTTACTCCAGTGACAGCTGTGCAAGAAAAATTAAATGAAATAGTAGATCAGATAAAAACTAGAAGAGAAGAAGAAAAGAAACAAAAAGAAAGAGAAGCAGAAGAAGCAGAAAAGCAATTATTCCATGGCACTCCTGTTACAATAGAGAATTTCTTAAGTTGGAAGGCCAAGTTTGATGCAGAACTTTTGGAAATTAAAAAGAAATGGATGAAAGAAGAGCAAGCAGGAAAAAATAAATTAAGTGGGAAACAGCTATTTGAAACAGATCATAATCTTGACAAATCTGATATCCAGTTCTTGGAGGATGCTGGAAACAATGTGGAGGTAGATGAGTCTTTGTTCCAGGAAATGGATGACTTGGAGCTGGAGGATGATGAAGATGATCCAGACTACAATCCTGCTGACCCAGGGAGTGACTCCGCAGACTAATGGACTATCCCCATCTACAGAGAAGCCTGACTGCCACAGCATCTGTGGTTATGCCTAGAGGGTTTTGATTTTCCTTTCTTTTTTTCTAAGAAAAAAAAAATAATTTTCAGGAGAATATTCTTCTGATCACTTTCATCATTGAACTTAATAAACTGACCTTAAAGTTTCAAATATAAAAAAAAATTGTTTAAAATATAATACTTTGTAAGTTTTTAAAAATTATAGTAAATTCTTTGATATCCATCAGGGTCAGAGGAAGTTGTTTCCAATTAATTCAATATTCTGTTTCAGTTTTCTCATCTGTGAAATAAGATCACTATAGATTAAATGAATTAATGTTTATTAGGTACTTAAAATAGGATCCAGCATATAAAATAAAAGTTACATAAGTGACAATTCAATAAATAAAGTCATATAATTATGGTTGGCTTTATTTCTAATATTAGCTTCAGTCATATTTCTGGTCCCATGTGTTCTTCCAGAACTTTGCAGCCCCCATCAAAAGGTAAAGTCTATTTTTTTCCCTTAAATCTGGGTGGATTCATGACTGTGCAGACAAACAGAGTAAGACGAATGTTCTGAACTATTCAGGAAAAATACAGCTTCTGCCTTTCTCTTTTTGAAATGTTAGCTCTGGGGAACCCAAACACCTGACTTAAGGAAGCTCAAACTAGTCTGTTGGGAGAGAAGAGGAACTGAGACCAACAGACAGCAACAAGAAATATGTATGAGTGAGCCTTTCAATGATTCCACCTCCCAGTCCTGGGTTTTCCAGTCTCGAACACTGTGGAACAAAGAAAAGCCATCCCTGCTGTGCTCTGTTTAATTCCTGACCTGCAGAATCTGTGAGCATAATTAGCTGATTATTTTACAACACTACATATTGGGGTAATTTGTTACACAGCCATAGGAACTGGAACAATAACAACTACTACACAAGATTTGCATTTCAACTAAAATAAAAAATACTTTAAATGACTTATAAAATTCAATATAATGTAGATAGGACAGATAAAACAGATGAGAGCATAAAATAGATAAAACTATCAGGCATTCAACATCATCATCATAACAGCAATAGCTAAGAGCTATTGTTCTCCATGTGTAAGGTACTGCAAAAGCAATGATATAAAGCTTCTAACAACCCTATAAGGATACTGGCATCATATCTATTTTCTACTGGCATTATATCTATTTCACATACAAATAAGAAATAAAATGTCCTAACACTAAATAAGAAATAATACTCTACTACTCAAACTATGGAAACATATTTTCAACTTGCTTTGTTGATGGCACATTTTGGAGTCTTATAATAAATCATCTTCAGAACAATTAATATAGACCAAGAGTTCAAACTTTTTCTTAAGGGCCAGATACTAAATATTTTACACTTTGAAGACTTTCTCTATATAGTCTTATGTAAAACTACTCAACTTGGATGCTACAAAAATATACTCCCAGCTGGCTCCTGGGCCATAATTTGCCTGACAGACTATGACAGGGAAATGTTGAATTTTATAAGTTTAAATTAATAAACTAACTTTTATTATAATACTTATACTAGAATCTATAGTTATACAAAATTAAGAAAACATATTTCCTGATTCCAGTTTATTATTATTCACTAAAAGCATAATCTTCCCTGAATTATGTAGGGAAGTGAAAATGTAGATATAAACATCCATAATTTCCATTACAATAAATGTCTCTTCATAACTGACATTTACCTGCTTTGAAAGGCCTGGAACTGTGTATGAAGGAATTATCTCAGTAGTGTCTAACTGCTTCACCAGTCATCTACATAGATAACTCTATGTTTGTTTATTGAGTTTCATGACAACTCACTGCAACTGATAGAACACTGACCACTTCTAACCTGTATTGTAGATGCTTTGCAAGAAAATGTTTATTATTCTTGGCAGAAAATGATGGAAACTGGGAAGAAATAGCCAGACTACCTTCATATGTAAGTGAACTAGAATTTTTAGAGAACAGTTCCCCCTAGTAAATTTGTCTACACACAGCTTAATCAACCAAATTTACAGCTGTTAACAGGTTGTGCCTCCGTATTCCTGAGCATATAAATACATTTCTTAATCAGAACAAAAACAGTTCAGAGTTCCAGTTATTTAAACTGGAATTGGTACAGCCAGCACCTAACTATAGTTAAATCAATGTCAAGGAGAATCATAATCCTAGCAGGAAAGTTGTTTTTCTGTTTCCTCAGAGCTACAAAGATGCTGGTCAGTGACTACTTCTGTGATCATCCAAAACTGAAGCTACATGATCTCATCTAGTAAGATGTGCAGTCTAATGCCAAATCAAACACATGTGTTTTCAAACTGAGAGTCCAAATTAGGAAGAAGCTAATTACTTAAAGTTTAAATTGGAAGGGAAAAATTTTTGAGAGTCTATAAATCAGAAGGCCCTTAGAAACTGGAATGGGTATGGGAGTGAGGAAATGAACTCATGTGTATAAAAAATTTTATTTATTTTGCTCAGGAATGTAAAACTAAGTAAAGCTTAGGCTTAAAAAATCCTAAGTTTAGGTTTATTCCAGCACCCTGTACAGACTGAGAATAGGAACTGATTACAGGTAGGTAAGGTGAACATGCTGTGTTAATAAAAATAAGTTGCCCTGTAGATTAATATGTAAAAAATGGTCACCAGAGAAATAATCAATCCAATCACTAAAAACTTACAGCTAATCAGTTTACTTCCTTCATTGTTAGAAATCCCTGGAAAATTAGAAGTATAATTTCAATGCATCTTATAGATTTTAGGACTCCCTATATTTTTTTTCATCTAAAAGATCATCTAAAGTATTAAGTACAGACCAATCAGAGCAACTAAACAAACAGAAAAGTCTATCACTCATAAAAAGAGAACTTTTTAATCTATACTACATAATTAACAAACCATTGTTAGTTGGGCTTAACTAGGACATGCCATGTATGAAATCTAAATTTTAATGCTATTTAAGTGCCATAATAAATGCCAAATTCTATTTCTCCTCAAATTATTGCAATATGACTTCAAAGTAAATGCTCACAGTAGAAGCTGAAGAAACAGCTTAAATGTGTACATTTCGAAGTAGTGGGAAAAGACCCAATAACATTTAAAATAATGACATGTAAGCAAGAATAAATATTTATAAACATCTGCTTCTGAAATAAGAACTATTTTCATACTGATGAAACAGAACCCACTACTCTAAAACCTTAATAAATGGGCAAAGGAACTGAACATATCCTTCTCAAAAGAAGAAATACAAATGATCAACAAATATATGAAAAAATGTTCAACATCTCCAGCAATTAGAGAAATGCAAATTAAAACTACACTGAGATTTCATATCACTCCAGTCAGAATGGCAATTATCAAGAATACAAGTAACAGTAAATGTTGGTGAGGATGTGAAGAAAAGGGAACATTTATACTTTGCTGGTGGGATAGCAAATTGGTGCAATCCCTCTGGAAAGCAGTACGGAATCCCTCAGAAAACTAGGAATGGAACCACTATTTGATTCAGTTATCCCACTCCTTCGGTTATATCCAAAGGACTTAAAATCAGCATACTACAGTGATGCAGCCACATCAATGTTTATAGCAGTTCAATTCTTTGATTTCTTTGACAAAAGAGCTGAATAAAAAGAGCTATAGATAAGTAACAAGGTAATTAACACTTGAGTCTCAAAAATACCTTTATATGCCAGAACTAAATCTTGAGTTTCAATTTATCATCAATGTATTAGTAATAAGATGTTAATCTTGCAAATTTGCTGTAAGAATTAGAAATTCTTAGTAACATTATCATGTGGCTAACATTTATTTGTCTATTTAGTCACTGTGGAAGTGAAACACTTGAATTTTTTATTTCCTTTTCATAGCAACTCTATAACGTAATATTCCTATACTTATTCTTCCATATATGCAACACTTTTATTCATTCAATAAGAACAAATATGCCTGATAGGGGATAAAAGAGTAAACAAAACAAAATCCTTGCACTAACAGATCTTATATTCTAGTGGAAGAGACAAGCAATAAGTGAGAAAACACACACACACACACACACACACACACACACACACGAAGTGTCAGTAGTGCTATGAAGAAAAAGAAGGCAAGATAAAATGAAGTGGAGAATGTTATTTTCTGGAAGAGGTGGTCGATCAAGATCACTCTACTGAGTCAATTCTTGATCAGGGGATTAAATAAAGCATAAAGAAGAGTTATGTGGACATATGGAGAAAGAATGTTCCCAGGAGAGGAACAGGATTACTGGGAGCTAATACATAGCAGACCCTGCACTAGATACTAGAAATACATGAATGAACCAGAAAAATACCAGTCCTCCAGGATTATACATTATCATGAATAAATGAACAATTACCTTAGGAATGAAAAGTTCAACAAGGAAAAGAGAAATAGATACAGAATTAGAGTGATAGGAAAAAGTGCTGTTGTTTCTACTTTAAGATAAAGATAGTAAGTTAAACGACAAACTGGTAAATTATAGACCAAGCATTGAAACCCATGAAGTCTTACCCCTTGGCTTATTGTTTTAATTAATATACCATTTTCTATGCTTATACTATAAATTCTCCATTGGGAACAACAGGATGACAAGAATCAGAGTTAATCCTTTGTTTTAACCTAATGTCAGAACAATGGCACATGGGAGACAGAAAATAAGATTGAAGTAACTCAGATTTCCACTATAGATAAAATGTGAAAACACCATTCATCATTATAACACTCATACTTTGTTGGAGGGACTGCAAATTATTACAACCACTCTGGAAAGCAGTATGGAGATTCCTCAAAAGACTAGGAATGGAACCACTATATGACTCAGCTATCCTACTCCTTGATATTTATTAAAAAAAACTAAGATCAACATCTTTAGTGATACAGGCACATCATTATTTATAGCAGGGCAATTCACAACAGCTAAATTATGGAACCAATTCTGGTGCCTGTCAACAGATGAATGGATAAAGAAAATGTGGTATATAGACACACTAGAGTTTTACTCAGCCATAAAGAAAAACGAAATTATGGCATTGCTGATAAACAGATGGAAATGGAGAATGTCATGTTGAATGAAATAAGCCAGACTCAGAAAATCAAGGATCAAGAGTTTTCTCTCATATGCAGAAGTTGAAGCAAAATAAGGGGAAAAAACAGGCAGGGGTGTCCCATGAAAACAGAAGGGAGATCAATGGAGTACAGGAAGGACATTGAGGGGGAAGAAGGAGGGACAGGAAAAGGGAAGAACTTCAGAAGGAAATTGACCAAATCATGCTATTATATATATGAATATTCCACAGCAAATTCAACCTTTATGTATATTTATAAAATAACAATTAAAAAAAACAACAACAAATAAACAGAAGGAAGACCAATAGGACAGAGGAAGAGGGACAGGGAGGGAGAAGGGGAGGGAAAGAATAAGTACCGGGGGCTAAACTGGAGCAGATATTCCATGCATGTATGATTGTGTTGAAATGAACCCCACCATTATATATAACTGTAATATACTAATAAAAACTTAAAAAAAAAAAAAGAAAGAAACCATGATCCTAAAACCAAGCAGATAGTTCTCTTTATTTAGGGAAAATTCATTTTAAAAATTCACAAAAATAAATAAAATGTACCATTTAATGATGAAGGGATAGGTTTTCAAAGGGATCAGAGTCACAAAGAACCACTCAAATAGTCCAGAGCTTATCCCCACAACAATGAGATATACACAAGTTTGGGAAATGGTAGGATGGGAGGCATAATTGGTGGGGGAAGAAAAAGTTATCATCACACAGATGTTAACTAAACTAGTGATAACTTAGAAGTACATATCAGGACTTATACTCTCTTTCTAAGCATTTTCTTCACTGTAACTCTTTAGGACTTAAAATACTTCATTTCAAAGCTGCTTCCTATCACTTAGCCAACTAGTTCACAACTGTCAACACTTTAACTCATAAACTAAAGGAAGAAAATGCCAGAACCATATGGAAAACATTCTCACCATGCATGCCATAGTAATATGTTTAATCTGTATGAAACATCTTATTCATAATTATTATACTTTTTTCCTAATTGGAAAGCAATACGCATTTATTCTTGAAAAATCTGGAAAATTCAGAACTATATAAAGGAGAAACTCAATTATCAACCTTAATTCCACCACCAAAAATTAATAACTGTCCATATGATGTCAATTTCTTTCCACTCTTATCTCTACAAGTATGTATATACATGTGTTTGATGTTTTTTGTATGGGTGATTGTTGCTTTCTATAAACCATTATCGGACTTTGTACACATCTTGGTATCTTCCTATTTTTTCACTTAATATGTGAAAAGGAATGTCTATATTTTAAAATACAAAATTTTAGTAATGGTAAGATATTCCACTATCTGTAATTGGGAATTTTTATTTTTGAATCCACATTTATAAAAGAAGATGCTAGGATGAACATTTTGTACTTAATCTATATACAAAATAATGACTTTTTCAGGATAAATTCCCAGAAGTAAAACTAATGATTCAAATTATAAATATGTTGAAATATAAAAATATTGACAAATTTCTTCCACAAAACAAAGCCAATTTACATATCCACTATTAATTTATCTGTCTTACCCCATACTCATCTACAAAAGCATCAAATTTTTAAATATAACAGGCAAAAAAATAACATGACATTAATCATTAATGTAATTTGCTTTTTCTTTTTATTATTAGTCACTCACATTTCTTCTTTGGTAAATTTTTAATATTATTTGGCCATTTTTCCAATCAGAGTTGGCATTTTATTTTCTCATTAACTTAAAAGAATACTTCATATGGAGAGATTTGACCTTCATTAATAAACATATTACAAATATATTTATAAAGAACTCTTACAACTCAACACTAAAATGGTAAATTATTCAGTTAAAAAATGGGTAACCAGTCATAGTAGCATATTACCTGTAGTTCCAGCTACTTGGAAAGCTGAGGGCAGGAAGATCACTTGAGAACCATGAGTTCAAGCCCAGCTTGAGCAATGTAGCAAAAACTAACTCAAAAGGGTAGGAAGGGGTTCTGAATTGACATTTCTTCAGTGATATACAAATGCCCAAAAAGTACTTGAAAATCTACTCAAATTGGTCATTAGGAAAATACAAATTAAAACCAGGAGATACTACTTCATATTCATTAGGATAGCAACTACATTTTTTTTTTTCATTTTTTAGCAACCACAATTTTAAAAAAGAAATTTTGAGAAAAATAACAAGGGTTGCCAAAAAGGTGGAGAAAATGGAGGGGCGGATAGTAGGAAGGTAAAATGGTGCAATTGCTGAGAAAATAATTTAGCAATTTGTCAAACAGTTAACCATAGTTATGATGTAACCCAGCCCTTCTACTCCCAGGTATAGATTCAAAAAATCTGAAAGCGTATGTCCACACAAAAACTCAGAACAAATCTTCATAGCAGCATTATTCCTAATAACCAAATATCCATCAAATAAAATAGGGCATATCCATATGATGAAATATTATTTGACCATAACATTGAAAACATTATTATAATAAGTCTAAGAAGACAGACACATAAGTCCACATTTTGTAAGATTT
Source organism: Sciurus carolinensis (assembly GCF_902686445.1). NCBI lineage: Eukaryota > Metazoa > Chordata > Mammalia > Rodentia > Sciuridae > Sciurus > Sciurus carolinensis. Next base: position 167,043,523 of record NC_062214.1, on the reverse strand, counting down.
CACTTACATGAACTATCCAGAATAGACAAATACATGGAGACGGAAAGTAGATTAGTGGTTGCCAGGGGCTGGAGGAAGGCAGGAATGCATACTGACTGCTAATGGGTACAGGGTTTCTCTTGGGGATACTGAAAACATTCTGAACTTAATAGTAATGACTGTACAACTCTATGAATAAAATAAAAATCACAGAATTGTATACTTTATAAATTTTATTGCATATGAATTAAACCTCAATTTTCAAAAGATTTAAAAAATTAAAAACAGAATGATAAGTATAAAAGTTAATATATGACAACCCAAGAGTTTATGAGACCAGAGTCTACTTTGTGAATTTATTATCATTGCAGTTTTGCTTGTATTACAGTAAAAACTAGAAATAACTCAAATGCCCATCAATATGGGATTAGGCAAATTATGAAACTAATTGGGGGGCTTTGTTGTTGCAATACTAGGGATTGAACTCAGGGGTTCCTTGCCACTGAGCTACACTCTACCCTTTCTAACCTTTGAGACAGACAGGGTCTCACTAAGATGCTAAGGCTGGCCTCAAACTTGTGATCCTCCTGCCTCAGCCTCCCAAATCACTGGGATTACAAGTGTGCACCATCATGACTGGCTAAAATTTTTAAAATGAAAGCTCCATACAAACTGAAATGCAAGATTTCCAACAAATATTAAGTTATGAAAACAAGGTATAAAACAGTTTGTAAAGCTTCTACCAATTATGTTAAAAATATACACACATACTCATATGCTTATATACACAATATTTAAAGAAACGGTGACTAGTAATTCTCTAACCTAATTGAAAGAATACTAAAAATAAGAGATTGAATTAATAAATATATATCAATAAATTTAAAATGTTTAGCTAAATAAACAAATTTCTAGGAAAAAATTATCAAAATAATCTCAAAAGTAAATAGAAAACTTCAGTAACACTATTTAAACAGCCAATAAAAATATGCCCATAAGAGAAGTTATTTACAGTACATTAAACCAACAAAGGATTGGTATTTATAATGCATGAAGAATTTCTATGACTTAACAAGAAAAAGGCAGACATTCTAAATGGATAAAAACTTAAATAGGCACTTCAAAGAGAACAGGCCAAGAAGCATATTCAAAGGCTGTTTAATGTAACTTAATCATGAAGGAAAGGCAAATTAATAGCATACTGTGACACCCAACATACCTACTAGAGTGGGTAGAGTGAAAAAATTAAACATCAAGCTCCAAAAAGAATGTGGAGTAAATGGATGTGGTGGCACATGCCTGTAATCCCAGCAGCTCAGGAGGCTGAGGCAGGAGGATCACAAGTTCAAAGCCAGTCTTAGCAACTTAATGAGGCCCTAAGCAACTTAATAAGACCATGTCTCAAAATAAAAAGAATAATAATGAAAAATTTTAGAAAGGGCTAGGGGAATGCCTCAGTGGTTAAGCACCCCTGGGTTCTATCCCTGGTATGAAAAATAAATAAATAAATAAGTAAATAGAATGTAGAGTAAGCAGTACTCAAATACTACTGCTAAGAATGCAAATTAGTTCAACAATTTAACCAGCAACATAATTAAAACTGAACATATGCATAGTCTATGACCTAATAATTCAACTCCTAAGTTAAAAAGACAATGTGTAAATTTGTTCAACAAAATGTCCTCAGCAGTCCTACTTTTATATTAGCTAAAAGGTGAGAAGTACCCAAAATACTAGAAAGGATACATAAAATGTAGTGTGGTCTGTTGTGTGATTATCTATATAATAAAATACTATAGAGCAAAAGAATAAATAAACCACAACCACACAAAACAACATGATGAAGCTCACAAATACATTGTTGCATGAAAGAAGCCATATATACAAAGAATTCACCTTGTATGATTCCATTCATACAGAGTTCAAAAAATAACAGACAAGAAACCGTGGCATATATATACAATGGACTATTATAAAGAATAATAATAAAGAATAATAATACTATGGCATTTGTAAATAAATGGATGGAATTAGAAAATATCATGCTAAGTGAAATAAGCCAATTCCAAAACACCAAAGGCCAAATGTTTTCCCTGATAAGTGGAGGATGATATATAATGGGGGTGGGAAGGTGGGGAGTGAGAGAAGAATGGAGGAACTTTAGATTATGTAGAAGGAAATGAGAGGGAGCGGGGTATGAAAAATCATGGAATGAGACAGACATCATTACCCTATGTACATGTATGATTACACAAATGGTATGAATCTATATCGTGTACAACCATAGAAATGAAATGATGTATCCCATTTGTGTACAATGAATCAAAATGCAGTCTGTAAAAAAATAAAAAAAATAATTAAAATAAAATTTTTTAAAACTTTATGGTTTAGAAATTGATGTAGTGGTCAGTTGGGGAAATCAGTTGCTAAAGGGTCATAAACAGGAGCTTCTGAGGTACTGGTACTTTTTAGTTTCTTCCTGTGGATTCCAGGTTTTATGGAATTTTTCAGTCTGTGAAAAATCACTGAGTATTTATGACTTGTGTATGTGTGTGTTATGCTTCAGTTAAAAATGTCTTTAAAATTCCCACCTAAAAATCCCATCAGGTACACAGGTGTAGAGATAAGTTTTATTGTACATATAAATTTGTATTCTATAAATGTTCCCACAGAATAAAAAATCAAAAGTACCAGAAAGAAAAATTTTAGAGCATCTTGCAACAAAATATTAACAAAAGAAATCCACCAATATATTCGTTTAAAATACCCATGTACATTTTATCTGGGAATGCAAGAGTGGATTAACACTAGAAAATATATTAATATAATTTGCCATCTTAACAGAATAAAAGAGAAAACTCATATGATTCATCTCGGGAGACAGAAAAAAAATTTTATAAAATTCTATATAGACTTACTACTTAAGAAAAGAACTTCCACCAAATCAGCAACATGAAAAATGATATATCAGGAAATTAGAAACAAGACAAAGTCCCACTATTGCTGCTTCTACTCAAAAATAAAGCATGAGATCTGGAAAAGAAGAGAAAATACAGCTATTATATGATTCTCTCCATGAAAAATACAAAAAAAAAGTTTGCATATCACATTAATAAGCAAAGAAATCAAGTTTTCTCAACTTAGAAATAAAAAAATTATCTGATACAACAACCAACTGATCATGTAATAAAAATAACTCCCATTTAAAAATATTATTAAAAGCCTATGGGATAAGGATGTTGGAAAGTAAAAAAAAAAAAAAAAAAAATTACAATTTCTTATTCATGTAAGATTTCAATAAAACTCAAAAATCTATTTAAAAAAAAAAAAAAGCCTATGGGGCTGGGGAGATAGCTCAGTTGGTAGAGTGCTTGCCTTGCAAGCACAAGGCCCTAGGTTCGATCCCCAGCACCGCAAAAAAAAAAAAAAAAAAGCCTATGAATAATTTTAAGAAACAAAAAATGAAGTGAAAGATCTTTGGGGATAAGATTCTTGGCACTTATTACAAAGAAGCAGACTTCTAAATTACTGGTATTAGAGGTTGAGGAGAAGGATTGTCTACAAAGTGAAATTCACATTTCAAGGAAGATATTTGATTTTTGTTTTTCCCATTTCTGGTTTCATCATTTTCAGGGATAACAGCCCTTCTCCATAAGCATTATTTCTTTTCAAACATTCCAAAGCTTCAGAAAACATAACAAACAAAACTAAATCTAAAGGTCAGATAAGTTACCCACTAGAGATATGATGCAAACTCTGTCCAGGAAGTCATCTGATTCTTTTTTTTTTTTTATCTGATTCTTAATAGTGCAAAAAACTAATAATTTAAAAGACAAATCTTAAGCCTCAATGAAATAAAATACTTAAGTTTAGAATTACTACTAAGAGAAACGTCAAAAGTGTATTAGTTATATGCTTTATGAAGCCCTAGACAATATTCGTATTAAAAGTGAACATACTAGAGTCTAAGAAAGTCTCTGTAGTACATTCACATTATCAATCAGTTAGAAAAACCTAAGAAATAGGACAAAAAAGAAGAAGAAACCACCAACAACATAACCCAAGGAAACAGGTAACAAAGAAAAACAGTTTGACTAACTCTTGGAAACTTAGAACTGTGGTCTGGAGTTTAATATTAATGAAATGATCAGGTTAGAATACCAATTTAAAGCACTCTTAAATAGTGGTTAAGAAAATACCAGCCCACAGGAATTTTCCATAAGTCTTCCCAAATTTATTAGTCATGGCAGTAAATAGGAATGGCCTAAGGAAGTATACTTTTACAATGGGTTAGATTTCCTGTTTGTTCTTTTCTTCCTTCATTTTACTTTCCTCCTAGTAGGATGTTTTCAAAAATCGAAACAGCTTTTCCTAAAGTTATGGACCATGCTAACTTTCATAAGTTTATTTGCAGGTTTCCCCACCTGTTATACCTGTGAACCATTGTTCATTTTAGTTTCTTAAAAGTAGAATGTCCTTGGAATTCATCTGTCAAAGTGCTACTTAACCTTCAAAGCACAATTTAAATGTCATTACCTCTCTGAATAATTCTACAGTAATAAAATTAACTGATCCTTCTATGTTTACCGTAAGGTGAAAAAAAAAAAAAAAGAACTTAATGAACCTTTGCTGCAAACCAAGTGCTCTAAAAAAGAACTTCATGTTAATCTTATAGACAGTTCTACGGTGCACGATTATCTCCACAACAGAATGAGAAAGGAAGGTTGTGAGGGTTCCACAACACAACAACATCATGGAGTTCGGATTTAAACTAAGTCTATCTGATTTAAAAGTCCATTGTCTTATATAATTTCATGCTGCTTCTATTTTGTCCCTTATTACAGGCTTAGAATGAGTTTATGTACCAGTCTACTCATACATTATGAGATTTTTGAAGGCAAAGCTACTATCTTCATTAGGTTTGAATCCTCATGTCCTAAAAATGACAAATTTATGTACCACACAGTACTTTTGTAGTGTTGAAAATAGTGTAAAAATAATAGTATAATGTCAATTTCCTTCATGTAATTAGCTTCTATGTAACCTCAGGACTATAAAAATAAGCACCTGGAATTCTAGCCATAATAGTAACAAGGATCGGTCCTGTTCTCCTACTATAAACAATGAGAAATTTGGGAAAATATACAAATAAATTATTGTCACATATTGGACAAAAGTCAGCATAGGAAAGTGTACAATGTCACCCCGCAAACTGCCCTGATGTCTATCGGGAAGCATTTTTGGGGATGCAACACTGGGAGTAGTAACCCACCCAGAGTGCAGAGGTCTTCTTGTAATAGGGTGAGAGCTCAGAATTTAAATGATAGGAATCTTCAGGATAGAGTACTAAAGATGAAGGAACTGTGCAGAGGAGGGCTTAGCAATCTACACAGGCGTTCCTTCGAAACTAATGGGTGAAAGCTAAACTGTACATTCACAGAGTAAATTATACGAGGTCAGATAAAAGCAAATCATCAAAGCAGGATAAACATGAAAGACAAAAAAGTACCGTCAATGGTAACCTGAATAATTTCCAGAACTTGAACAAGACTGTAAGACATTTTGGCCAACTATAGTAGAGAGACCTCATTCAATATCTAGAGCATTGCCTACAAACTCCAGAAGGGTCAACACCCTAGCAGTAAAGTTGAACTAGCTTTAGCATAGAAGTTCTTAAAAGTTAAGAGTATAGCAGAATAACTTGGAGGGCTTATTAAAATGCTAACTGCTAAGCATCACCCCCAGAGCTTTTGATTTAGTAGTTTTAAAATAAAGTTCTAGAATCTACATTTTAACAAGTTCCCAGTGACAGTGATATTGGTGGTTGTTCCAGATATCATACTTTAAGAACTACTGCCCTAGAATGAAGACTACTCTAGATACACTAACAAGTTTCAAATGGATTAAATTGATCCACATTTAACTCAAACTACTTTCTAGAAAGAAATCCAACATTCTTTATAGAAAGGCAGTAAAAGTCTGCATTCAACAACATTCATCATATCCACATTAATATTTATAATGGGATTAGTAGCAAATTAGACACAAAAAAAGATGAATGAACTATAATTGCACAACAACAGAAATTATCCAAACTGAGGTAAAAGAAGAAAAAAGACAATATTAATAAATACTCATTGATCTGTGGAACAACAGATAAGGGCAGGGCATATTTGAAAAAGTACTGATCAATAAAAATATAAATAATGGTGAAAATCTAATGTTTTATCATTAAAAAGAAAAGACAGTAGGGCAGTGGGATTGTAAGTTCAAGACCAGCCTCAGCAACTTAACGATACCCTAAGCAACTTAGTGAGACCCTATCTCAAAATAAAGAATAAAAAGGGCTGGGATGTGGTTCAGTGGTTAAGCACCCCAGGGTTCAATCTCTGGTACCCAAAAACTTAAAAAATAAATTAAAAAAAAAACAGATAAAAGCAATTCAAAAAAGCAGGATAAACATAAAGAAAGCTACATAAATCATGTCATAATCAAAACTGTAAAAACCAGTTATGAAGAAAACATTTTAAAAGAAGTTTTTTTTAAAGACATGATATAGAAGTATAAAGATAATAATACTACTGACTTATCATCAAAAACAATGCAAATCAGAATACAATGGAATGACAACTTTAAAGTACTAAAACACAAAGTATTGTCAACCTAGAATTCTATATCTAGGAAATATATCCTTTAAAATAAGGATAAAATAAAGGTTTTTTCAGAGGGAATTCAGTGTAAGCACATCTGCAGTATAAGAACTCTTAAGAGCAACCTGTAGGATGAAGTTAAATGATGGTAGAAGAAAGCCTAGATGCCATCAAAGGAATGAAGAATGTCAGAAATGGTAAACATGTAGCATTTAACCTTAATGGTTTTACTATTACAAACTATTTTACTTATACTTAATATTAAAAACATTAAATTTTAATATTTAATATGAAATTAAACAAAATTTCTTTCCTCATTTGTTTAATTCCCTTACATATGACTGACAATTTTATGCAAAAAACAAAACAACAACAAAAAACCTTTGTATTTCTTTGGCACCACAGTGTGTCACACATTATGCTAGAGTCTGGGAATACAGATGAATTAGGATAAAATCTGCACTCAAGAAGCTTATAGACAAATAAATAATAGTAAAATACAGTGTATTCCATAAAAGAAGCATGAGATAGTATGAGTCAGTAAATGATTCAGCAAAGCAGAAATGGAAGATTCAAAGGGAACAGAGATGAGAGTAGAGAAACAGAAGTGATAAATCATGAAAATCTGCATCATGAAAAGGAGTGTGGGGCTGGAGTCATGGCTCAGTGGTAGAGCACTTGACTAGCATGTGAGGAACTGGATTTGATTCTCAGCACCAAATATAAAAAATAAAGTCCATTGACAATCAAAAAAAATTTTAAAAGCAAAGGAGTATCAGTATACCAGAAAAATTTTTAGTCATAGAATAACATTTTTGTGTATTTTTGTAACTTTATTTGCTTGTTTGTTTTAAAGAACACTTTGATAACAGAGTAGGGAAAGGCTATAGAGAAGGGGCTGGGAACAGAACTGCCATAACTTAGGAAGTGACTTAGAAGACCTAGAGATGAATCACTCTCTCTTCCCTGGTATGCTTACTTCACTTGTCTTCCAGGACACCACACTTTTGATTTTCCCTTTATTTCACTGGTTCTTCTCAGTCTCCTGGGTTGATTCCCCTTGTTCTCCCCACAACCCTGCCTCAATCCCTATTTCTTGGGTTGAAGTACTCTGGGGTTCTTGTTCCTTTTCTTTATCTACTCCTTTTCTTGGAAATTTCATGTAGTCTTTGATTTTAAACACCATATATTTTCATATAACTCCCAAATTTATTTTCACTGTAATTCTGAACTCATGAATTTGACTGCCTACTCAATTTCTCCACTTAGTTATCTAATAGACATCTCAGTAGTAAATCCAAAATTTCAGCCCCTGTGTTTCCACTATAAACCCATTCTCATAGCCTCACTCTCAGGGAAGTCCATGTAGAACAAAAAATTTAGCTTTAAAAATCTCAACTTTGGGGCTGGGCTTGTGGCTCAGTGGTAGAAGTGCTTGCCTGGTATACGTGAGGCACTGGGTTCAATTCTCAACAACACATAAAAATGAATAAATAAAATAAAAGTAAAAAAAATCTCAACTTTCTTTTACACCCTACGTCTAATCTATTAGAAACTCATGTTGGCTGTATCTTCAAAATATCCAAGCCACTAACCACTCTGTCCAAGCTATCTTTATCTCTTCATTGAACTATCCCAACAACCTCCTAACTGGCCTCTCTGTTTCATCCCTTGCATACAATCTATTCTCAAACCAGCAGCCACAGTGATGGTTTGAAAATATAATTCAGGCATCTTTCCTCTGTTTATTGCATCCATCTATCCTCTGCCCCACATGGGCCTGCCATGAACTGACCACTGTCACCTCTGTGGCCTCCTTTCCCATGGCTCTTCCCCTTGCTCTCTCCACTTCAAACACTCTGGCTCCCATGGTGCTCCTTGAACGCCTCAGACATGTTCTCTTCTTACAATCATTGCTCTGACAGTTCTGTCTGGAAAGCCTTTTCCCAGATATTCTCATTGCTCATTTCCTTCAGGATATTGCTCAGATTTCATTTACAGGGACCACCAGTTTTTAAACTGAAACTATTTCCCAATCCTACCCTCCCAAACCCCCATTCTACCCAATGTTTTCTTTTTTAATGATATTAATATTTTCTAAACTACTGTATAATTAATTTAATAATTACATCTAGTATTTATTGTCTGTCTTCCCCACAAGCTTCATCAGAACAGAGGTCTTTGTTTTGTTCATTGAAACATTTTGGTCAACTAGAACAGAGTCTGGCACAAAGTAGCTGCTAAGTACTTCCTGAACGAGTAAGTTGCACCAGTAATGTAGAGAAGGTAGATCAAAGAAAGGTGAAGAGCTGTGCACAGTGGCACACAACTACAATCCCAGCAACTTGGGAGACTGAGGCAGGTGGCTCAAATGTTCAAGGTCAGCCTCAGCAACTTAGGGAGGCCCTAAGCAACTTAGTGAGGACCTGTCTCAAAATTAAAAAATAAAAAGGGCTGGGGATGTGGCTCAGTGCCCCTGTGTTCAATCCCCAGTACAAAAAAAAAAAAAAAAAAAAAAAATAGGGGCCTAGAATATGTAATTCACAGAACTTGGTTACCAATATATTTGGAGGGTAAAGGAAAAAAGAAGTATAGGCTGGCATCTATATTTCTAGCTTGGGATGGAGGAAGCAAAGACAAATTTGTGAGGAAGAGATCCCAAGTTCAATTTTGGACATGTGCAATAAATGAATCAGTTATATTGTCTTGTGACTTTGTCTTATAGCCCAAATTCTAAAAGCTAAAGTCTAATGTGGTGAACAGTAGCAGTATGTTTTAGTGGAGGACTGTTTTTTGTTCTTAATTTTTATGCAATCTTTTTTTTTTTAATGTAAAGTGAATGCATTTGTTTAGTTAAACCTTTGGAAATATCCTTGAAAGTTTTGTTGTTGTTGTTGTTGTTGTTGTTGTATTGGGGATTGACCCAAGGTATTTTACCAATGATCTGCATCTCCAGTCCTTTATTTATTTTTTATTTTAAGTTAGTCTCATTAAGTTGCTGAGGCTGGCCATGAAATTCATATTCTCCTGCCTCAGCCTCCCAAGTTGCTGGCATTATAGGCATGCAACACAGCATCTAGCTTCTTTTTTAAATTATAGTAAAATGCACATAACATAAAGTTTATCATCTTAACCATTTTAAGTATACAATTTAATAGTACTAAGTATATTAATGTTGTGCAACCAAACTTTAAAACTTTATCATCTTGCAAAACTGAAATTATTTACCCATTAAACAATTCGCATCTCCCTCTTCACATAGCCTTGGAAAACACCATTCTACTTTTTGTGATTGGCTTATATCACTTAGCATAATGTCCTCAAGGTTCATCTGTGCTGTGGTATATGTCAGAATTTCCTTTTTATTTTTTTATTTTTTTTTTATTGTAAACAAATGGGATACATGTTGTTTCTCTGTCTGTACATGGCGTAAAGGCATACCACTTGTGTAATCATAAATTTACATAGGGTAATGTTGTTTGATTCATTCTGCCATTTTTCCCTTCCCCCCTCCCCTCCCACCCCTCCCCTCCATCTATACAGTCCTTCCTTCCTCCATTCCTGCCCTCCTCCCTAAACCCAACTCCAACCCCAACACTAACCCTTCCCACCCCCCATTATGTGTCATCATCCACTTATTAGCGATATCATTCTTCCTTTGGTTTTTTCAGATTGGCTTATCTCACTTAGCATGATATTCTCCAGTTTCATCCATTTGCCTACAAATGCCATAATTTTATCATTCTTTATGGCTGAGTAATATTCCATTGTGTATATATACCACAGTTTCTTTATCCATTCATCAATTGAGGGACATCTAGGTTGGTTCCACAATCTGGCTATTGTGAACTGAGCAGCTATGAACATTGATTTGGCTGTATCTCTGTAATATGATGATTTTAAGTCCTTTGGGTATAGGCCAAGGAGTGGGAGAGCTGGGTCAAATGGTGGTTCCATTCCAAGTTTTCTAAGGAATCTCCACACTGCTTTCCAGAGTGGCTGCACTAATTTGCAGCCCCACCAGCAATGTAAGAGTGTACCTTTCTCCCCACATCCTTGCCAACACCTACTGTTGCTTGTATTCTTGATAATCGCCATTCTAATTGGGGTGAGATGGAATCTTAGGGTGGTTTTGATTTGCATTTCTCTTATTACTACAGACGTTGAACATTTTTCCATATGTTTGTTGATTGCTTGTATATCTTCTTCTGTGAAGTGTCTATTCATTTCTTTAGCCCATTTGTCAATTGGATTATTTACATTCTTGGTGTAGAGTTTTTTGAGTTCTTTATAGATTCTGGAGATTAGCGCTCTATCTGAAGTATGATTGGCAAAGATTTTCTCCCACTCTGTAGGCTCTTTCTTCGCATTGCTGATAGTTTCCTTTGCTGAGAGAAAGCTTTTTAGTTTGAATCTATCCCAGTTATTAATTCTTGCTTTTATTTCTTGTGCTATGGGAGTCCTGTTGAGGAAGTCTGGTCCTAAGCCGACATGTTGAAGCTCTGGACCTACTTTTTCTTCTATAAGATGCAAGGTCTCTGGTCTGATTCCGAGATCCTTAATCCATTTTGAGTTTAGTTTCGTGCATGGTGAGAGATATGGGTTTAGTTTCATTCTGTTGCATATGGATTTCCAATTCTCCCAGCACCATTTGTTGAAGAGGCTATCTTTTCTCCATTGCATATTTTTGGCCCCTTTGTCTAGTATGAGAAAATTGTATTTATTTGGGTTTGTGTCCGTGTCCTCTGTTCTGTACCATTGATCCACCTTTCTATTTTGGTACCAATACCATGCCGTTTTTGTTACTATTGCTTTGTAGTAGAGTTGAAGATCTGGTATTGAGATACCCCCTGCTTCACTCTTTCTGCCAAGGATTGCTTTAGCTATTCTGGGTTTTTTATTCTTCCAGATGAATTTCATAATTGCTTGCTCTATTTCTGTAAGGTACATCATTGGGATTTTAACTGGAATTGCATTGACTCTGTATAGCACTTTTGGTAGTATGGCCATTTTGACAATATTAATTCTTCCTATCCAAGAACATGGGAGATCTTTCCATCTTCTAAGGTTTTCTTGAATTTCTCTCTTTAGTGTTCTGTAGTTCTCATTGTAGAGGTCTTTCACCTCTTTTGTGAGATTGATTCCCAAATACTTTATTTTTTTCGAAGCTATTGTGAATGGGGTAGTTTTCCTGATTTCTCTTTCTGAAGATTCATCGCTTATGTATAAAAATGCCTTAGATTTATGTGCATTGATCTTATATCCCGCTACTTTACTGAATTCACTTATGAGATGTAAAAGTTTTCTGGTGGAATTTCCTGGTTCCTCTAAGTATACAATCATATCATCAGCAAATAGGGATAGTTTGAGTTCTTCTTTTCCTATTCGTATCCCTTTAATTTCTTTGGTCTGTCTAATTGCTCTGGCTAGAGTTTCAAGGACGATATTGAATAGAAGTGGTGAAAGAGGGCATCCCTGCCTTGTTCCAGTTTTTAGAGGGAATGCTTTCAGTTTTTCACCATTTAGAATGATATTAGCCATGGGTTTAGCGTAGATGGCCTTTACAATGTTAAGGAATGTTCCCACTATCCCTATTTTTTCTAGTGTTTTGAGCATGAAGGGGTGCTGTATTTTATCAAATGCTTTTTCTGCATCTATCGAAATAATCATGTGATTCTTGACTTTAAGTCTATTGATATGGTGAATTACATTTATTGATTTCCTGATGTTGATCCAACCTTGCATCCCTGGGATGAAACCCACTTGATCATGGTGCACTATCTTTTTAATATGTTTTTGTATGCGATTTGCTAAAATTTTGTTGAGAATTTTTGCGTCGATGTTCATTAAGGATATTGGTCTGAAATTTTCTTTCCTTGATGTGTCTCTGTCTGGTTTAGGAATCAGGGTAATATTGGCTTCATAGAATGAGTTTGGGAGAGTTCCCTCCTCTTCTATTTTATGGAATACTTTGAGAAGTATTGGAATGAGCTCTTCTTTAAAAGTTTTGTAGAACTCGGCTGAGAACCCATCTGGTCCTGGACTTTTCTTTGTTGGAAGGCTTTTGATGACTTCTTCTATTTCATTACTTGAAATTGGTCTATTTAAATTGTGTATGTCCTCCTCGTTCAGTTTAGGCAATTCATATGTCTCTAGAAACCTGTTGATGTCTTCGAAATTTTCTATTTTGTTGGAGTATAGATTTTCAAAATAGCTTCTAATTATGTTTTGTATTTCAGTCGTGTCTGTTGTGATATTTCCTTGTGCATTCCGAATTTTAGTGATTTGGGTTTTCTCTCGTCTTCTCTTTGTTAGTGTGGCTAAAGGTTTATCAATTTTGTTTATTTTTTCAAAGAACCAACTATTTATTTTGTCAATTTTTTTTATTGTTTCTTTTGTTTCAATTTCGTTGATTTCAGCTCTCAGTTTAACTATTTCCTGTCTTCTACTACTTTTGGTGTTGGTCTGTTCTTCTTTTTCTAGGGCTTTGAGCTGTAGTGTTAGGTTGTTTATTTGTTGAGTTTTACTTCTTTTATTAAATGCGCTCCATGAAATAAATCTTCCTCTAAGTACTGCTTTCATAGTGTCCCAGAGATTTTGATATGATGTTTCTTTGTTCTCGTTTACCTCTAAGAATTTTTTAATTTCCTTCCTAATATCTTCTGTTATCCATTCATCATATAGTAGCATATTGTTTAATCTCCAGGTGTTGGAGTAGTTTCTGTTTTTTACTCTTTCATTAATTTGTAACTTCAATCCATTATGATCTGATAGAATACAAGGTAGTGTCTCTATCTTCTTGTATTTCTGACATTAGCTTTGTGGCATAATATATGGTCTATTTTAGAGAAGGATCCATGTGCTGCTGAGAAGAAAGTGTATTCGCTCTTGGTTGGATGGTATATTCTATAAATGTCTGTTAAGTCTAAATTATTGATTGTGTTATTGAGATCTATGGTTTCTTTGTTCAATTTTTGTTTGGAAGATCTGTCCAGTGGTGAAAGAGGCATGTTAAAATCACCTAGTATTATTGTGTTGTGATCTATTTGGTTTCTAAAATTGAGAAGGATTTGTTTAACATACATGGATGGGCCACTGTTTGGGGCATAGATGTTTATGATTGTTATATCTTGCTGATTTATGCTTCCCTTAAGCAGTATGAAATGTCCTTCTTTATCCCTTCTGACTAACTTTGGCTTGAAGTCCACATTATCTGAAATGAGGATGGATACTCCAGCTTTTTTGCTGAGTCCATGTGCATGGTATGTTTTTCCCCATCCTTTCACCTTTAGTCTATGGGTATCTCTTTCTATGAGGTGAGTCTCTTGCAGGCAACATATTGTTGGATCTTTCTTTTTAATCCAATCTGCCAGTCTATGTCTTTTGATTGATGAATTCAGGCCATTAACATTCAGGGTTATTATTGAGATATGATTTGTATTCCCAGTCATTTGGTTCATATTTAAAATTTTTGACACATCTTGGTTCCTCCTTTATTTGACAGTTCCTTTAGGATAATTCCTCCCTTTGCTGATTTGCTTCTTTGTTTTTTGTCTCTTCCTCATGAAATATTTTGCTGAGAATGTTCTGTAATGCTGGTTTTCTTTTTGTAAATTCTTTTAGTTTTTGTTTATCATGGAATGATTTTATTTCATCGTCAAATTTGAAGGTAAGTTTTGCTGGGTATAAGATTCTTGGTTGGCATCCATTTTCTTTCAGAGTTTGAAAAATGTTGTTCCTGGCCCTTCTAGCTTTTAGGGTCTGGATTGAAAAATCTGCTGATATCCGTATTGGCTTCCCCCTGAATGTAATTTGGTTCTTTTCTCTCACAGCCTTTAAAATTCTGTCTTTATTTTATATGTTAGGTATTTTCATTATAATGTGCCTTGGTGTGGGTCTGTTGTAATTTTGTGTATTTGGAGTCCTATAAGCCTCTTGGACTTGATTTTCCATTTCATTCTTCAGTTTCGGGAAATTTTCTGATATTATTTCATTGAATAGATTGTTCATTCCTTTGGTTTGTTTCTCTAAGCCTTCCTCAATCCCAATAATTCTCAAATTTGGCCTTTTCATGATATCCCATAGTTCTTGGAGATTCCGTTCATGATTTCTCACCATCTTCTCTGTTTGTTCAACTTTGTTTTCGAGGTTAAATATTTTGTCTTCAATATCTGAAGTTCTGTCTTCCAGATGTTCTATCCTATTGGTTATGCTTTCTATGGAGTTCTTAATTTGGTTTATTGTTTCCTTCATTTCAAGGATTTCTGTTTGGTTTTTTTTCAATATCTCTAACTCTTTATTGAAATGATCTTTTGCTTCCTGAATTTGCTCTGTTAACTGTCGATTGGTGCGATCGTTCAATGCCTACATTTGCTCTTTCATCTCATCGTTTGCTTCCCTAATCATTTTAATTATGTACATTCTGAACTCCCTTTCTGTCATTTCTTCTGCCATGCTGTCGTTGGATTTTATTGATGTAACATCTAGATTTGTTTGGGGCATTTTCTTCCCTTGTTTTCTCATATTGTTCAGGAATCAGTGGGTCATTAAGATATTGCAGATTTCCTCTATCAACTTATAATGTCCCTGAAGATTGCTAGTATATCCCCTCTTATCCTTCAGTAGCCTGAAGTCTTGGAGGAGGTTGATAATGCAGAGCTCCACAAAGAAGCTGCCTCTCTAGGGGTGGTGACCCTCAGGTGGCGTATATTCCCTGCTAGTGGGCAGAGGTGCCTCCACTTGTTGACCAATGGTCATCCAATGGGGAACTAGACTGCGGGCTGAGGCAAGGCTTGTTTGTGCCTGTGTCTCTGATTTTACCGTCCCTGTTGGAAAATCTCCCCCGGCCGGGAAGACTCACTCGGTGGGGAGGTCTCGTTGGTCAGGTGCCCTCCTAGAGGTTCCCCTCAATCTACAACTACCACCTGGGCTGGGCTGTCTTCCTCTGCAACAATCCCAGGGGCCCGGACCTACGTCCTGGGCCTGGGAGCCTCACCCTTCGCAGGCGAGTCTCCTTAGGCTGCCTCTCCCAGAGAATCTGCCCGCCGCCCTGGAAACTTCGCTCCGCCCCTAGGCGCGTCTCTGTGCGGCTCCTCCAGCAAGAAGTCACCTAGCTTCTGGGACCCTGCTCTGCACCAATAGCCTGGCTATGCAGCCCCTCTCCTGAGCCACCACCTGGAGCCCCGCACAATAGCTCCGAGACCCAGAGACCCGCCACACACCTCCTCCTCCGGACAGCCGCCTGGTCTCCGACGCAGTCACCAGGAGTCCAAACAACCCACTTCGGGTCTCCTCCTCCCGCCAACCACCCACAGCCCCAGGCAGTCACTCCAAGTCCAAGTGACCCGCCCCGTTCCTCCTCCTCCTCCTCGGTGTAGCCCCCCCGGGTGTTCAGGAGCGGTGGCTCCGAGACCAAGCGACTCACCACGCTCCTCCTCCAGGCAGGCCACCGGTGTTCAGGAGCGGTCGCCTCTAGTCCAATCAACTCACCACTCGCCTCCTCCTCTGGCAACCACCTGCGGCCCTGATGCAGTCACTCCCAGACCAAGCGTCCCACCGCTCTCCTCCTCCAGGCAGGCCACCAGTGTTCTGGAGCAGTTGTTCTGAGTTCAAACAGATCGCCACGCAGCTCCTCCTCTGGCAACTGCCTGTGGCTCTGATGCAGTCACTCCTAGGTCAAGCAACCCGCCGCGCTCCTCCTCTTCCTCCGGGCAACCCCCGTGTTCAGAAGCGGTCGCTCTGGGTCCAAACAGCTCGCCACGCAACCCCTCCTCAGGCAGCCGCCCGGAGCCCCAGTGGTTGCTCGAGTCCAAGCGCTGTGCTGAGCCGCCTCCTCTACGATGATCCCAGTTGTCCGTGTTTACCGCTCCAGCGGGGGGAGGGGCATCTCGCCGAGCAACGCCACTTCACAAATTCCCTGCGTTCTGGGGCTACCGCCCCATCCGGGACACCTCCCCAACAGGAGAGACTCACCCGGCGGCTTTGAGTTGGTCCCAAGTCTCTCACTATCTCCTCTTTTGAATCTTGCGTCCTGGAGCAACGTGAAACGCAGCCGCCCTCTAGTCCGCCATCTTGGCCCCAGAATTTCCTTTTTAATGCTGAATAATTTTCCATGATAATTATATGCCACATTTTGTTTATTTCTTCTTCTTTTGATGAATATTTGGGTTGATTCTGCCTTTCAGCTGTTGTGAAAAATGCTGCTATAAACATATGTGTGCAAATAGTTTTTCCACTTCTCTGCAATCCAAGATAACTATGGGAAATGTCAGAGAAGACCATGAATTAGACCATGAATTAGACCATGAATGGGGTGATTGATGGGTAGAAGCAAACATTTTGCCAAAGAATCCTGGAAAACCAGAGAAAGACCTCATGGTAGTAGCAATGGTCTTAGATGTGTTTAAATAAGACTTGAAGATAAAGAAGAGAAACCTCCCCTGCCTTAAGCCATGTTTGACTACTGTTACACAAAGGAGCTGATTTCTCATTTAATATTTCTAATTATAAAACTAGGAACTGCTAACTTACCATACCTAGTTTGATAATGATTTATAAGCTACTGTTAATAGAGTATACTTTTAAGATGAAAGACAACACAATAAACATTCTATTTTAGAATAAATCAAAGATAAAACTTGGCCATATATCCAGTGAATATGTTCAACTATTAACTTATCCTACAGGCAATGCCTTTGTTGGTTTTATATTTCAAAAGCTTTCTTTTTTCAAGATCATTCTTGTCTACCTAGCATTGATGCACATTAAAATTAAAACTAGCTGAAAACCTATTTAGCCGAGAAAGCAAGAATAGATTTTTTTCTTGAAAAAAAAAAAAAAAAAAAGTTAGTGTGTACTTTTAAACCACTTACACAGTATTTTATTTTTCCTTTCAAAAAGTAACATGGAAATTAATAATCCAAAGAAAATTGTGACATTAAATGAAGACAACTCTGAAAAATGAAGTTCTACCTCAAAATTCAGTTTCAAATTAATGTTAATACTGAAAATGTACATAAAGGTGTGATTTTGTATGAATATATAAATTAGCTAACATACATAATTAATATAAGGATACTCCAGGGTTTCTATTATACTTTAATAGTAATACTATTTTAATAAAAACATTTCTTGGAAGATTATAAGTAAGAGAGCCTAGTAACACATTTTTTTAATAAATGAAGGGAGAAACTGTAGTATATTTCAACTTCCTTAGCACCTAACAGAGTGACTGGTACTTGCCAGGTAGCCAAAAAAAAAAAAAAAAAAAAAAATCATAAATCAATGAATGAATAAAAGAACAAATGAATGAAGAAGCCAATAACCTTGGCTATTCTGATGAGTGTATGTATACTCACCTTGTAGCATTATCTTCTTACAGCTACAATATGAGCACCTTGGTTTTAGTGCTAATCAAAATGTGTCAAATACAAATAATGTTTCCTGGAAAGATCATTATTTTCCCTTCTAAACTCATAGGTTAAGTCCTTTTAACTTCAGAAAGATATCTGAAGAATAGACAAGAATAAAGTTTCTTGCAAAAGCAAAAAGTCATGTTTTAATAATAACATACACAGATGACTCCCTGTTTATTAATTTATGGTCAGAGAGATTCTCTGTTTCTTAGCCAAATGACAGAGAGTAAGACTGGTTGTAGGGAACACATCACCAAAAAGAGTCAGACTGAATCTTTGAAATCAACCAGTTTTACTCCCTATCTGATGAATACACTTCTTCTATTACCACATGCCCAGAGGTAGGTACTTCAACAACTCCCCGGAAAAATCGCTACTTAATTCCCAAAGCAGTGCAACCAAGTCCTTTTTTTGGGGGGTGGGGGGGTTCCTAAAGAACAGAGAACTCTTCTTTTATATCTCCATATACCATCAAATAATTGGTCATCATTTTGCTTTCTGGGGTGTCATACTCTTGTTCTAACCTCCTTTCTATAGAATTGCCCATTAAATAGGAGATGGCTATTATGACCCCTTAAAAGTTAAACATCCTTTCTTTGTTTGGTTTGGTTGTATGAAAAAAAAAAAAAAACATGGTTTAAGAATTTTCTTCTAGATGAGATTAAAGAACAGAATAATCTGATTTAGAAGAAAGGAGATTGTCATCAACCCTGTTCTAGACACTCTATTAATGTAGCCTAAGATCATAATGCACTTTTTAGAAAGGAACATGACAAGGTTATTGCTCACATTAAGTTTGAAGTTAACTTAAAGATGTTAAGTCTTTTTTCTACTCCTAAATCTAAACCATTTCTCCCTAATTCCAAAATATATAACATTTTACAATGCATTATGAACTTGTTCTCAGTAAATTTTATGATTATCAGTCAAGCTAATCAACCCAGCATGTTTGACCTGGTCTGACTCCTGTCTCTATCACCTAATAAATGAGCCATCCTTCCCAATTGCATTTTTTTTAATTGCATATTAATTATAAATTTGATCAGTATGGCAGCTGTATTTTAACTTTTTATTTATATATTATATAACAGGTAGCTAAAGACAGATCCCTTATTATCTCAAGGTCTTCTCTCTAAGTTAACATAAATTCATTACTTAACACTCTTCGATGGTTGTTCAGTTTCATATCAACATAACTACAACATTAATCTCATCCATCATACCCACAGTATGATGGTCTATCATGAGATACATCATATCCAAAAGATTCATAAAACACAAGCACTTATATGGGATGGTCAACAGCCTAATAACTTTCTAAAGAAAAATTAAATTATCTTAATCTACTGTAACTTTCTTTTTTAATAAATTCAGGCTGGCTCCCAGAGATCATCATTTTTCCTTCTGAGTACTCAACAACCATCTGCTAAATCACCTAATCTGAAATTTTACTGAGATTCACTTCACACTCACCAGCTACAGTGAACAAGAGAGAAAACTTCAGATGCTATTACCTTAGGCTCTGTGATCTGCTCTTTTTCTCCTATCATCTTCCTGCCTGAGGTTCCATCTCAAGGGATCCTGTCCAGCTGCAGAGCTGGGGCAGGGGAGATACCAAAAATGGGTTTTCCAGATTTAAACATCCAACTCTGATTCCCAACTGCTTTTCCCCATGTTCTTTATAACAAACAAGAGAAGCAACAGTTACCTAATGTTTGGGATTATCTAGATTACTTTTCTTCTCTATTAGTATATGTTCTACAACTAACTACCCTGAAATGGTCTCTAGTAAGGCCTCACTTTTCCACGCTCTCCAAAAAGAAATAAATGCTACAATTGTAACACAGCAATGGTCTGTGAACAGAAAAGAATAATTTGATATGCAACTGTATTATCATACCTTTCTAGGTTTTTCACTGTGTCACTTATTTAGCACAAACTATATATAGCTGTATGCTTTTAATTAAAAAAAACTCAAAATACTTATTATAGATATAACCTATTATGTCTAGTCAGTAAACAAACCCAAACCAAAGCACAAATATTTAGTTTTTAGGCTGTGAATAATCATACCTAATACTTGTATGAGATAGATTTTTTTACAATAGATTTTTACCCCTTAGAAAGAAAAGAACTTGGGTACAGCAAAAATGAGCAAATTCAGAATAGAGACACATAGAATATTATGCCTCTAGTAATGCTTTGGAATAGTCACTGGATTTGTAGGATTTGGGTTGTTAGTTTTGGCTTTGTTTTCTGCTATCAGAAACATTGGCAAATTTGATTAAACAGTTTTAAAGGTCAAATTATTATGTCTACTGTTTGAAAAGAAAGAATAATTTTGTCATTTCACCTAGAGAATTAGGCTCAGACTCAAACTCTTAAAGACCTTTCCTAGGTGGGGCAAGTAATTGCCTAAATTGGGGTAAATCAAGAGCTGGACATGTAAATGCAAGCAAAGCAGACAGTTTCAAAGAAAAATAGTAGATCCCAAAGACTAACATACTGGCATAATACAGGAAATTCCAAATGAGAGTGCTGTCAATACCTGTGGCCTACAGCAGGATAGCCCACTACCCCTACAGCTGCCCCTTCCTGGAAGTTGGAAAAGTCATTGTGCTTTTCCTTTTTTCATGACCTCATTTCCATAACAAAACACAAGGCCAAAAATCATTTACTGATGCAATATTTTTTAAAAATATCTTTCTTTTTAAAAATGTGTCTGGAGGAGCTGGGGTTGTAGCTCAGTAGTAGAACGTTTGCTTCTCACATGTGAGGCACTGGGTTTTATCCTAAGCACCAAATAAACAAACAAATAAATAAATAATTAAATGAAGGTACTGTGTCCATCTACAACTAAAAATATTTTTTAAGTGTCTGGAAATTCTATGCCCATTACAGACATCAATCATAGAATAGGAGATGCATAGTTTCATTACTGAAACCTTGGATATATAGTCCAAGGCTTTCATTTTCAAAAGTTCAGGAACTTAAGTGATTTACCTGAAGTAAAACAGCCAGCTAGTGGAAAGATCAGGAAACCACCACAGATAATTTTGTTACCTCTATAAATTAAAATACCAGGTGTCACAGGAACACTCCTAATCCTTACTTACAGGAATCAGACTTTTCCTGACTGCTAAATATCTTACATTTAAATATCTGCTAATTCAGAAGTCTAAGTTTTCATTTAAACAAAACTCAAACATCACTCTGCAAACTCATAAGTACAGAAAAACGGGTGCTGAAGTTATTACATACTATAAACTACATTTTACAAACCGCATTATAATAGTCTAAGTGTATAGTAATCAAATGTCATCACATATAATTAAAGATAAACTCAGCGTGTCAAAACAGAAGATCAAAGCACTTTTAATACTGCAGGGCCATCATTTTCAGTGGCCTGTTGCTTGATCATGCCTTTAATTCACACAACTTGGTGAATCACAATACCTCCTCCTACTGCAGTTGAAATAGGCCCCAAAGAACCCTACTCTCAAAAAAATTGACAAACATATAAAATATCCTCACACTGTGTGAAAAAACTAGTGCACCACCAGTTTTCTATTAAACTTGATCCTGGAAAAAACAGATAATATGTTGTTTTTCATTCTCTAAATCAGATTCTGATCTAAGCATTCATTTTTTAGTTACAGGAAAAACTCAGCTTCATATTGTGGCAAGTAGATCGTTTGAATTACCTGGTGTTCCCATTTGCTGGTAGTTGTTTGTTTTGTTATTAATAACAACCATGGCGATGAAACATTACCAACTACCTGTGCAATTCAATAAAAAAGAACCAAGGATAGTATCACTCAGCATTATACCAAAAAAAAAAAACCTCCCATTGCAGTTATTTTATTCCTCTAAACTTTGGCTGAACCACACTGGCTGTTATTTTACTGAGGGAGCGATTGCCAAGTTATCCACAGGCACATACACACAGACAAACCACAATATGGAGAATGTCAGCCATTACTCCTAAGAATCTCTTCACAAAAGTATGTGCTGAGTAATGAGGAGTTCTTCAGTAAGTTCAGATAAATGTAGAGTTAGAATAGGCCTTCAGAGATTTAAAAAAAAATCAACTAAGATAACTGCCCCAGATGATAGTTATGAAAGTCAATATTAAGAAAACCTGTGTACTAAACATTCTTCATCAAAACAGAAGAAAACAATGTTTTAAGAGTTCCTGAAAGCTTACAGATTAAAAATCTGAAATAATCCTAAATAATAAACTCAAGATTATTAGGAACCTTGACAAATAAAAGATAAGCTGCAGGGAAACCAGAGCCTCTAAAAGGCTACCGCGTACCTTCTCAGATGCTGACTTCAATACGAACAACCTCCCATCTGTACTCATCCTTAAAATTTTAGTTGAGTCACTTTCTTTTATTTATTTGATAATAAAGGGATAATAAAAGACCTCTTTTTGACAACCTAAGGTAGTTCTAGCCTTGAGAAACATTTTAAAAAGTCAAGGATGTTTCATGCTAATTTCACTGCCTGCTAAAATACCAGGTCAGATGGGAATGCTATTTTGGATAGTGTATATGAAAAGGAAGTCAACAATTGCGAAGGATTTCCTCAAAGGAATGATGAAAAGAAACAACATGTGAATTAGTACAGAATTCACAGTGTTCCATGTGTATATGATATTACATTTTGGACTATTCAATTTCCTTCAAGACTCAATAAAACAAAATATAATGCCTGGATTGTTACCTTGGCATTCTTCGAAATCCTTAATTACTCAGAATTCATTAATCTGATATGTCCTTCTCTGTGTGAATATCACCCTCTTAATCTATAAAATATGCAAGAACTTTTGACTTACTAAATATATGTAATTTTTATTACAGGTTAAGTATTACATGTGCTTGAAAGTGTGGAGAATAAAATTAATAGGATGAATCATCTGTCTACAAAAATTTATAACCTGGTTTAGAAAAGACTCAACATAGACATAAGTGAAGTATAGGATGCAGATGTATACCAGTATACATGTATGCATACACAACAGCATTAAAATACAACAAGGAAAAAACCAAAGTACAGTGGAAATAGTTATCAATCCCATATAAGGCATTATACAAAATTCTGGGCCTTTAATAAGTGTCAGTGTTTAAAAAAAAAAAAAAAGGGCTATGTACTAAAGAAACTAAAGGGACATGACAATGAAATTTCTATTTACCAATCCATATATAGCAGACCAAAAAAAAAAAAAAAAAAAAAACTTGCTATAAAGGTTGTAGTGGGAGGATAGGCAAAATTTAGCAATGATATTATATTGAATTTGATCAATATACCATGTATATGTAAGAGAATGTCTTTGTTCTTAAAAGGCACATAACAAGTATTTAGGATAAAGGATTCCAACCACTGCCATTTATTAGCAATTGGTTCAGAACAAAAGTACAGTAAAAAAAAAAAATACACACAAACATCTACACTTAAGAGACAAAAAGAAAATACAACAAAATGTTAACAATGGGTAAAACTAGGTGAATGGATTATAGGAATTGATTATACTATATCTCCAACTTTTAATTTTTCCAAAATGTATTTTTCAGCTTAATGAACACTTAAACATTAACAACAACAACAAACTAGATGATGCTGGGCCCAAGTGGTGCATGCCTGCAGTCCCGGTTACTCAAGAGGCTGAGGCAGTAGGATTGCTTAAGCCCAGGAGTTCAAAACCAGCCAGGGGAAAACAGCAAGATATCCTCAAAACAAACAAAATAGATCTTAGAAATTATCTAGTCCAACACTAGACCTAACTTTACAAGTGAAAAAGCAGGCCTGACAATTTGAGAGATATAGTGATAGCATAGAGGAGTGGTCTTTCTGGTGTGTAGCCCCTTAGTAAAACATTTTGGTCACGCAGCCCCTCAATATATGCATCTTAATTGTTTTATGTCTTCTATTTGGGTACTAATTTATTATGCACATTATAAAAATATATAGAAAATGAGATAAAGATATTTGTAAAGTTCTAGTTTCTACTTTCTCCTCCATCATACCAGAACATCCTGGGTATCTCTTACCCCTTACCTTCAGGATTACGGGTATAGACAACTCTAAGCAGAAATGAACACAATGTCAGAATGTTGATGCTGATGTGATTTCCATGGCACCTGAAGAATTGTAGCACTTAAAAGGGCAGGCAGAGAGGAAGGAAAGGTAGAGGGGTCCAAAATGAACAAAGACAGACAAAGGCAAAGACATTAAAAAAAAATCATAGAAATTTTGACAATTCATACTAAGCGTTAAAAGATAGCTTGGTGATGCCAGGGATGGTGGCACAGGTCTGTAATCCCACCAACTAGGGAGAATCACAAGTTCCAGGCCACCAGCCTCAGCAACTTACTGAGTCCTTAACTCAAAATAAAAAAATACACACAGGCCAGGGATGAAGCTCAGTGGTAAAGCACCCCTGGATTCATCCCCAATATCCCCATCTATTTTAAACATAACAATAATTATTTCCTTTTAATTACTGAGTAGTCTTCCACTGTATGGCTATGCTGTAGTTTGTTTATCCTTTCACTTGTTGATGAACCTGGGGGTGACTTGC
The DNA here is from genome assembly GCF_902686445.1 of Sciurus carolinensis. Lineage (NCBI taxonomy): Eukaryota > Metazoa > Chordata > Mammalia > Rodentia > Sciuridae > Sciurus > Sciurus carolinensis. Next base: position 167,018,897 of record NC_062214.1, on the reverse strand, counting down.
AGTTTTGGGCTACTACAAATAAGACTGTTAAGACAGTCATATACAAGTTTTTGTTCCTATGCTTTCAAGTTTCTTGGGTAAAATGTTAAGTGGACTAGTTGGATCATATGGTAAATATATGTTCAACATTTTAAGAAACTACCAATTGTACCATTTAATATTTTTAAATGTAATACTGTCATGTTACCAATTTACCTTCCCATCTGCAAGATGGGAGGGTTTTAGTTCCTCCACAAACTCACCAACACTTTGAATCAGTCTGTTTTCACTTGAATAGGTATGGTTTCTCACTGTGGCTTTTATTTACATTTCCCCAATAATTAATGATGTTGAGTTTCTTCTCATGTATTTGCCATTCATGTATCTTCTTTGGTGGTATGTTTGCTAAAACTTTTTTTTCTGTTTTTGTTTTTGTTATTTGTTTCTTATTGAGTTTTGAGAATTCTTTATATATTCTGGCTGAAAGTCCTCTATCCACATCATTATGTTTTGCAAATATTATCTCACAGTCTGTGACTTATGTTTTCATTCTCTTCTGAAGAGCTGAAATATTTTATTTTTAAGTTCAATTTATCAATTTGTCCTCTTTGAGCTTTTGGAGGCATATATAACAAAGTTTTGCAACAAAAATGTTTTTCCATTTACTCTCCCCACCTCTCCTGGTACTGTGTCAAACCCAGGGCTTCATGCATGCTAAGCAAGTGCTCTACTACTGAACTACATTTCCAGTCCATCTTCCTATTTATTCTTTTTAAAATTTTATAGTTTCAGGTTTTATATTTCGGTCTACTTCTCCTTTTAGGAGTTAATTTTTATATGGTTTAAAATATGACATGAATTTTTTCACATGAATATCCAATTGATTTAGTATAATCTGTTAAAATTAAAAGATTGGCCTTTCTCCAGTGAATTGCCTTTATACTCTTGTCAAAACTAAGTTGACCACACATATGTGGATGTTTCTGGATTCTCCATTCTGTTCTACAGACCTATTTCTCTATCGCTACATTAATACTATCCTACCAGGAGGATGGCAAGTTCAAAGCAGCCTCAGAAGGACCTTAGTGAGCAATTTAGCAATACCCTGCCTCAAAATAAAAAATAAAATGGACTGGGAATATGGCTTAGTAGTTAAGTGCCCCTGGGTTCAACCCCCAGAACCAAAAAAATTTTTTAAAAAAATACTACTATTCTACCTTGAGTTATGATTTATAAAACTTGAAATCAGGTAGTATTAGTCTTCTAACTATACATTCTTTTTATTAAAAAAAACCTTTAAATTATTTATTTATTTATGTGGTACTGCGGATCGAACCCAGTGCCTCACATGTGCTAGGCAAGCACTCTACCACTGAGCTACAACCCCAGCTACACATTCTTTTTAAAAGTTGTTCTTTATTTTTTTTGTTTGTCTAAGATATTACAGTGATAAAAACAAAAATAATTTCTTTCTTTTTTTTTTTGATGGGGGGTACTGGGGATTAAACCTAGGGGTACTTTACCACTGAACTAAAACCCAGGTCTTTCTTACTTTTTATTTTGAGGCAGGGTCTCACTAAATTGCTAAGGAACTCACCAAATTGCTAAGGCTGGCCTCAAACTTGTAATCCTCCTGCCTCAGCCTCCCAAGTCATGAGATTATAAGTGTGTGCCACCATGCCCAGCAAGAAATTTCTATTTTATAACAATATAAACCCCACTTATTTTTTCTTTTGCAAGAGTAAATTAGAAAGAAAGAGAATATAGACATTCAAGAAAAACTGAAGAGGCCACCTCTGGCAGGTCAACCTGCCAGACCCTATTTCTCAGTTTGAGATAAAACCATCAATTCTAAAAGCTAAGCAATAAATCTTCAAAGAAGGCAAAGTATGAACTTCACAGACCTTATTATACAAATTCTACTATAATGTTAAGCATTGTGCAGGTACCATCACTCAGATTTTCTATTTGAAAATTTATGTAATTTAAATAGCCACCATTTTAAACTTGATAACATGCAGTAACAGAGTATATATTTAACATCTATTATGTACTCAAAAGTGTTCTAGACTCCATTCAGAAGAAATACAAGATAGTACTTCTACCACACTGATCTCTACTTAGGAAGAAAAAAGACATTAAAAAAAAGTTGTATGAAGCCAATATCACCCAGATACCTAAACCAGACAGAGAAACATTGAGGAAAGAAAATTTCAGACCAATATCCTTAATGAACATCGACACAAAAATTCTCAACAAAATTTTAGCAAATCGCATACAAAAATATATTAAAAAGATAGTGCACCACGATCAAGTGGGTTTTATCTCAGAGATGCAAGGTTGGTTCAACATCTGGAAATCAATAAATGTAATTCACCATATCAACAGACTTAAAGTCAAGAATCACATGATTATTTCAATACATGCAAAAAAAGCATTTGATAAAATACAGCATCCCTTCATGCTTACAACACTAGAAAAAAACAGGGATAATGGGAACATTCCTTAACATTGTAAAGGCCATCTATGCTAAGCCCATGGCCAATATCATTCTAAATGGTGAAAAACTGAAAGCATTCCCCCTAAAAACTGGAACAAGGCAGGGATGCCCTCTTTCACCACTTCTTTTCAACACTGTCCTTGAAACTCTAGCCAGAGCAATTAGACAGACCAAAGAAATTAAAGGGATATGAATAGGAAAAGAAGAACTCAAACTATCCCTATTTGCTGATGACATGATTATATATCTAGAGGAACTGGGAAATTCAACCAGAAAGCTTTTAGAACTCATAAGTGAATTCAGTAAAGTAGCAGGTTATAAGATCAATGCTCATAAATCTAATGCATTTTTATACGTAAGTGATGAATCTTCAGAAAGAGAAGTTAGAAAAACTACCCCATTCACAATAGCCTCGAAAAAAATAAAATACTTGGGAGTCAATCTAACAAAAGGGGTGAAAGACCTCTACAATGAGAACTACAGAACACTAAAGAAAGAAATTAAAGAAAACCTTAGAAGATGGAAAGATCTCCCATGTTCTTGGATAGGCAGAATTAATATTGTCAAAATGGCCATACTACCAAAACTGCTATACAGATTCAAGGCAATTCCAATTAAAATCCCAATGACGTACCTTACAGAAACAGAGCAAACAATCATGAAATTCATCTGGAAGAACAAGAAACCCAGAATAGCTAAAGCAATCCTTAGCAGGAAGAGTGAAGCAGGGAGTATTGCAATACCAGAACTTCAATTATACTACAAAGCAATTGTAAGAAAAATAGCATGGTATTGGTACCAATATAGACAGGTAGATCAATGGTACAGAATAGAGGACATGGACACAAACCCAAATAAATACAATTTTCTAGACAGAGGGGCCAAAAATATGCAATGGAGATAAGATAGCCTTTTCAACAAATGCTGCTGGGAAAACTGGAAATCCATATGCAGCAGAATGAAACTAAACCCCTATCTCTCACCCTGCACAAAACTCAATGCAAAATGGATCAAGGACCTTGGAATCCAACCAGAGACCCTTCATCTTATAGAAGAAAAAGTAGGTCCAAATCTTCAACATGTCGGCTTAGGATCAGACTTCCTTAACAGGACTCCCAGAGCACAAGAAATAAAAGCAAGAATCAATAACTGGAATAGATTCAAACTAAAAAGCTTTCTCTCAGCAAAGGAAACTATCAGTAATGTGAAGAAAGAGCCTACAGAGTGGGAGAAAATCTTTGCCACTCCTACTTCAGATACAGCACTAATTTCTAGAATATATAAAGAACTCAAAAAACTCTACACCAAGAATACAAATAACCTAATCAACAAATGGGCTAAGGAAATGAACAGACACTTCACAGAAGAAGATCTACAGGCAATCAACAAACATATGAAAAATGTTCAACATCTCTAGTAATAAGAGAAATGCAAATCAAAACTACCCTAAGACTCCATCTCACCCCAATTAGAATGGTGATTATCAAGAATACAAGCAACAGTAGGTGTTGGCGAAGATGTGGGAAAAAAGGTACACTCATACATTACTGGTGGGGTTGCAAATTAGTGCAGCCACTCTGGAAAGCAGTAGGGAGATTCCTTAGAAAGCTTGGAATGGAACCACCATTTGACCCAGCTATCCCAATCCTTGGCCTATACCCAAAGGACTTAAAATCAGCATACTACAGTGATGCAGCCACATCAATGTTCATAGCTGCTCAATTCACAATAGCCAGATTGTGGAACCAACCTAGATGTCCTTCAACTGAATAATGGATAAAGAAACTGTGGTATATATATATACAATGGAATATTACTCAGCCATAAAGAATGATAAAATTATGGCATCTGCAGGCAAATGGATGAAATTGGAGAATATCATGCTAAGTGAGATAAGCCAATCTCAAAAAACCAAAGGACGAATGATCTCACTGATAAGTGGATGGATGATGACACATAATGGGGGGTGGGAGGGGGCAAGAATGGAGGAAGGAGGGACTGTATAGAGGGAAAAGAGGGGTGGGAGGGGTGGGGGGAAGGAAAAAATAACAGAATGAATCAAACACCATTACCCTATGTAAATGGAAGATTACACAAATGGTATGCCTTTACTTCATGTACAACCAGAGAAACAACATGTATCCCATTTGTTTACAATAAAAAAAAGTTGTAAAAAGTAAACAAATCAACATAAAAATAATGGAGGAAGAGCTTAGTTCAAAAGTACTATGGAAAATAGAGTCAGATAAGATTACTATGAAGACTCCTTAAAGGAAATCGTAAGTCAGATTTTGAGAGAAATATTGGTAAGATTAAGATAAATGGCATCAGTTGATAGGAGAAAGCATGAAGTTATTTTAGAAAGATGATCCTGTTAGGCTGGCGGCTGAGGCAGGAGGATTATAAGTTTGAGGTGAGCCTAAGCAATTTAGTGAGACCCTGTCTCAAAATAAAAACTTAAAAATAAAAAAAAAAAAGAGCTGGGGGTGTAACTCAGTGGTAAAGCGCCCTGAGTTAATCCCCAGTGCTGCAACATCCTAGTAGAGCCTGGCAGCACAGGTTGAGTTGAAAGAATGACCGGCCAGGAGTGTGGCTCGGGGCAGGGCGCGTGCCTGCTGCGCAGAAGCTCCTGGGTTCACTCTCCAGTCCCACACACAAAAAAGCTAAAAAGAGAGAAACTAAGGCTCGGGAGATGAGGGAGAGAACTGCTCTATACTTCAGACATAAGGAGCTGGAGGAGCAGACCAGAGAGGCAACTACTGAAATGTCTTGAAATACACAAATAACCCGAAAGTTTAAGTATTTATTTACTTCAAAAATTCAAAACTATTCAAAATTAGAATTTAAAACTCTGCTTCAACTGCCCTTAATTAAATATTTTAAAGCCATACACAAATCATAATTGTACTTTTAAAAATCACTCTCGTGAGGTAAAAACAACTCTCCACATCATCTTCAACGGTAGCGAGGCCTCAGGGCTACAGAGTTGTTTACAGTGAACTCTGAGGGGCTTCCATTGCCAAATCTGCCCACGTTGTAGTTCCATGTTTATACGATGGTTAGCCAGTAAAGTCCATTTTTCTTTCTTCTGCTTTAGCAAAATGAGTAAAATAGTTTTTAGCATATGGAAGCATTTTCACATCATCAGTCCTGCTGTAGGGGAAGGAGAACAATCTGCAAATGCCATCGAATGAAATGTGAACTTTCAAGTGAGGCTGATCAGACAGTTTCATATGGCAAAAGTTGTATTCAATAATCTTTCCCTTTTTTTTCCAGAAGGGAATGTTCAAATTTGTAAAAGAAAAAAAAAAATTCAGCAGAGTGATCAAGGATGAAAACCAAATAAAAACCATTGAGATTTGATCTTAAAGACATGACTAGAGATCTTCAGAAAATTGTGTTGAAGACTAAAGTGCAAATGAATTTAATTTTTATTTAAAACTCCTCATAGAAATACTGATGTGGAAACAAGCACAAGATAGAACAGCAGTTGGAGACAGCAACAGAATCCTGAGGGCTACACTCCACTTCTTCCGATTGCTTTTTCAAGTCTGTCTCTGCCATCCCTCCCTCAGCCTCTCCATTCACTTCTTTACTTCTTTTCCCTTTACATATACCAGGGAGTGTCCACTGGGTAGAGAGGTGGGGCACATGTGGGGAGTATAGGGTGAGTCAGAAGAAAATGAAAAGATGTCATAGTCAGAGCTAGTATCACTGGGATGGCCTCATGAGGAGTCCCTCACAGGGTCAGGGGATCTCAAGGACATGGTGCAAACAGAAGGTACTAACTGAAGTGATCTGTGCAGTAACCGGGTGCAGCCGATGGGCTTTGTCTTCTCAGGGATATATTACAGACATCATGAGCTATAAGGATCAAAAGAAAGAATCAAGAGTTGTGACCTTTTCCACTTCCTTAATTTCTCTAACTCAAGTGCTCCACCACTCCAGACAGGAATCTTGGCTGAAACACCTACACATACAAATAACAGGAGGGGGATTTTTAAAAATATATAAACACAAGTAATTTAACCACCAGGAAACCAAAATTGTGCAAATAATAACCGAAATCACAGACTGATATTATGAATAATCCTAAAACCAACACTAAATAGAATTAGAGATGGTGAAGAGAAGGAGGAGGGAGAGGACAGCGAGAGGGGGTAGAAGAAGGAAAAACAAGGGAATATTGTTCTTGAAACTAATAATGTGAATGGAATTATATCTGAGCAAAGGCACCAAACTAAAGGTTACCAAAAGTAGCTTCCCTTCCCACGGACTCTCAGGCCTCACTCTCTGGGGTTGGTACCTGATATAACAAGCATAGTAGGGAACACAATCAGCCACATTATTTTCAGGCTGTACACATATCTATATTTTGATTATTATTATCACTTGATTTTAAATTTTCTCAGTGAATAATGAGAAGATGCTGACACAAAATTTCAGTAATTTGCCCTTTCTTTGTGAATCAAATCCATGAAACTTTCAAGAGGGAGAAGATAAAAGTAAATTCCTTTTTTCTACTTATCTAAGCCAAAGGGTTTGACCAGGCCCCCAACTGAAGCAGGCTAGGGATCAGAGACCCTGAATTGCTTGCTACTTAGTATCTGTTCTGCTCCAGGCAACTCTGAAACTTTTGCTTTGATAGTTCAAGGCTAAAAGCCAATTCAGGGAGTTGGCCAGAGGGAACTTTTTTAAAAAATTAATCTCCTCATACAGCAATACTTCTTCAGGAAAATGATGAAATGTGGTTCCCAACTATCCTGAAATCAATTCACCTCCATGAATGGCTCTGAGAGTTATCATTCATTCACCAGCACCACAAAAAAGAATTTTTTACAGTTGAATCAAGATTTCTAATTTTTTAATCAAATAGCCAACATGCACTGTGCACATTACAATAGGCACACATGAAGTAGAAAGATTTTTGTTCTCACAAAATTGGAATTCTAGTTGGAAAGGGAAATTAACCCAGTTAAACTAATTAAAAATAAAGGAATAATCTGTTCAGTGTTTAGCATTAGTACTGCAGGAATTCTATTAAAAGCTAGCTAGGCCAGAAAAGTGCAAAGTAGCTTTATGAAAGAGGTTGAAGGAACATAATAAGACTGGAGCAGACTGAATCAGTAAGATTTGGAAAGACAAGGAGGGTAAGTATTATCCATGAAGGAAAAAGCAAAGCAAAACTGAACACAGTATTAGGGATGAAGATGGTGTTTGTTCTAAGATGTAAGTAACCAATTTAAGTAGGTATTAAACAGTTGAACTAAGAGTGGGAGATTGACTTATAGAAGATGTTGAATACCAAGGAGACCAATATAAACTTGAAGATTAGGCCAAGGAGAATCACAATTGGTGACTGGTGAGTGAAGTGAACTGCATGAATTTCTTTAGAAAGGGTTTTTTTAAAAAGGGCATGGAAATAAATATTATAAGTCACGTAGTTGTGAAGTGATATGAGTGGTAACTTGAATAATAGCATCCATTTATGTAGCATTCAACAATATTTATTAAATGTCAATGTTTATCATGCACGTGTAAGACAGAGTATTACTGACCCACAGAAACCCACAGAGATAATAAACGTTCATAGTTTTCAACTGCTAAATTTTAGAGTGATTTTTTAGCAATAGATAACTAATGTAGACATGAAGTCAGCAGAGAGGACCTCAAATAAGGTAAAGAAAGGCAGGGGAGGAACCAAAGAAGTGCACTGCCACTAAGACCAAAAAAATATTTTTTTTTTTGACTATGACTGCACTTTAATATTGCATTATAGTTGTTCCTTGGTGTTCATTGGAATGGGTTTCAACATTCCTCCCCTATACCAAAAATTCTCCCCCCCCATCCCTCCCACCCCTCTTTTCCCTCTATATAGTCCCTCCTTCCTCCATTCTTGCCCCCCTCCCTAACCTTAACTCTAACCCTAACACTAATCTCTCTCACCCCACATTATGTGTCATCATTCGCTTATCAGCGAGATCATTCATCCTTTGGTTTTTTGAGATTGGCTTATCTCACTTAGCATGATATTCTCCAATTTCATCCATTTGCCTGCAAATGCCATAATTTTATCATTCTTTATGGCTGAGTAATATTCCATTGTATATATATGTATACACCACAGTTTCTTTATCCATTATTCAGTTGAAGGACATCTAGGTTCCACAATCTGGCTATTGTGAATTGAGCAGCTATGAACATTGATGTGGCTGTATCTCTGTAGTATGCTGATTTTAAGTCCTTTGGGTATAGACCAAGGAGTGGGATAGCTGGGTCAAATGGTGGTTCCATTCCAAGTTTTCTGAGGAATCTCCACACACTGCTTTCCAGAGTGGCTACACTAATTTGCAGCCCCACCAGTAATGTATGAGTGTACCTTTTTCCCTGCATCCTTGCCAACACCTACTGTTGCTTGTATTCTTGATAATTGCCATTCTAATTGGGGTGAGATGGAATCTTAGGGTGGTTTTGATTTGCATTTCTCTTATTACTAGAGATGTTGAACATTTTTCATATGTTTGTTGATTGCCTGTAGATCTTCTTCTGTGAAGTGTCTGTTCATTTCCTTAGCCCATTTGTCAATTGGGTTATTTGTATTCTTGGTGTAGAGTTTTTTGAGTTCTTTATAAATTCTGGAGATTAGTGCTCTATCTGAAGCAGGAGTGGCAAAGATTTTCTCCCACTCTGTAGGCTCTTTCTTCGCATTGCTGATAGTTTCCTTTGCTGAGAGAAAGCTTTTTAGTTTGAATCTATCCCAGTTATTGATTCTTGCTTTTATTTCTTCTGCTATGGGAGTCCTATTGAGGAAGTCTGGTCCTAAGCCGACATGTTGAAGCTCTGGACCTACTTTTTCTTCTATAAGATGCAGGGTCTCCGGTCTGATTCCGAGGTCCTTAATCCATTTTGAGTTTAGTTTCATGCACGGTGAGAGATATGGGTTTAGTTTCATTCTGTTGCATATGGATTTCCAATTTTCCCAGCACCCAAAAAAAGTTTCAACAGATAGTAGACAGGTAGTGCCAGACATAAATGAGTCATATAGCATGATAAAAGTTTTTTTAAATGTTATTTAATTTGGCATAGGTAGGTCATAACTAATAAAAATTAGATTATGTACAAGAAAGTGCTTACTGTTAATGGTTAAATTGTTGCTTTCCTCTTAAAAAGAGAATGAGTAGGAGAAAAGTGTAGGTAGCCTGATAAAAACCACAAGCTTAAGTGTGTGGGTTAACTAGTAACTGACTGAATGGCTAGTGAAAGGTATAAGTCCCACATATGCTAGTGAGGGTTTTTTTTTAATATTTCTTTTAGTTGTTGATGGACCTTTATTTTATTCATTTCTTTATGTGTGGTGCTGAGGATGGAACCCAGTGCCTCACACACGACAGGCAAGCGCTCTACCACTGAGCCACAACCTCAGTCCCACTAGTGAGGGTTTTTATAAAATTTTACTTCTGTTCTGATCTAGTGCCTACCTTTAGTCCTACACTCTCCTCATAAGAAAATAAGAAGTCCGAATTTATTCAAACCTTTATCACATCACCTGCCACATGGTGCTATATATTATCAGCTACCTATTCGCTATCCCAACTACATTGAAAGTTCCTATAGTTTATTCATCTTTGATGTCAAAATACCATTAACAATACCGAGTCCACAGCAGATGTTTAATTTACTAATTGAAAATATGTTCATAAATCATAGATCATTTTTAAAGTATTAAGATTTTTCTTCCACATATGTTTCTATCAGATAGTACCTCTTCATTGTAATTCCCTAAAATTTAGCATTATCCCATTTGTCCACCTTAGAAAATGAGTCAAGTTCCTTCTATTACATATGTTCTCTTATGCATTCTGTAGATTTCACTTCTGATATGAAGACACTTAATTGTCCTTTTCCAAGGTAGTAAAAGTGAATTAAACAAGTGTTTTATTGAAAAGATCAATTTCAAAATATAAATATTAATTTAAAATAGAGTGAATGACAAATTAGTATCAATTTTCAGACATCAAATAAGGGATTCCTGTGTTAGCTTTTGAATGATTCACTCGGATGTTGAGGTCTTCATTTCTGTAAATTCCACTACGTTTCATACTCAATCCTGTCAAACCTCCATCTCAATTATACTAACCTGAACAATCTGGAATTCATATTATTTCATGGTTTTTCTTTCAAAATCATCCTAAATTTGATGCAGTCACATCAATGTTTATAGCACCTCAATTCACAATAGCTAAACTATGAAAACAACCCAGAGGTCCTCCAACAGATGAATGGATAAAGAAAATGTGGTATATATACATAATGGAATATTACTCAGCCTTAAAGAAGAATGAAATTATGGCATTTGCAGGTAAATGGATGGCGCTGGAGGATATCATGCTAAGTGAAATAAGCCAAACACAAAAAAACAAAGGTCAAATGTTCTCTCTGATTAAGAGAATGCTGATCCATAATGGGGCAGGGGAAAGATGAAGGAACCTGGGATTTGGCAGAGGGGGATAAGGATGTTGGGAAGGATGGTGGAATGAGACAAGCATTATTACCCTATATATAATCATGACTACACTACAGGTGTGACTCGGCACCATGCACAGCCAGAGGAATGGGCAGTTATGCTCCAATTATGCTCCAATGTCAAATGTATTCTATTGTCATGTACAACTAATTAGAACAAATTAAAAAGTAAAAAAAATAGCCAGGTGTACTGGCGCACACCTGTAATCCCAGCAGCTTAGATGCTGAGACAGGAGGATTGCGAGTTCAAAGCTAGCCTCAGCACTAAGCACTCAGTGAGACCCTGTCTCTAAATAAAATACCAAAAATAGGGCTGGGGATGTGGCTTAGTGGTTGGGTGTCCCTGAGTTCAATCCCCAGTACCAATGATAATAGTAATAACAAATAAATTAAAAATTAAAAAATTAGTTTAGAATGTCAAAATCTAAAAATTTGCATTCCCTTGTCCTCAAATTGATAATTGCCTGCATAAAGCAACTGAGGTTATTTTAAGGAGAGACTTAAGCATAAAAAATGATAAAATGGAGTTATTAAAAACTAACATTTAGACTTCCTCAACAGGACTCCTATAGCAGAAGAAATAAAAGCAAGAATCAATAACTGGGATAGATTCAAACTAAAAAGCTTTCTCTCAGCAAAGGAAACTATCAGCAATGCGAAGAAAGAGCCTACAGAGTGGGAGAAAATCTTTGCCAATCACACTTGAGATAGAGCACTAATCTCCAGAATCTATAAAGAACTCAAAAAACTCTACACCAAGAATACAAATAACCCAATCAACAAATGGGCTAAGGAAATGAACAGACACTTCACAGAAGAAGATCTACAAGCAATCAACAAACATATGAAAAATGTTCAACATCTCTAGTAATAAGAGAAATGCAAATCAAAACCACCCTAAGATTCCATCTCACCCCAATTAGAATGGCGATTATCAAGAATACAAGCAACAACAGGTGTTGGCGAGGATGTGGGGAGAAAGGTACACTCATACATTGCTGGTGGGGCTGCAAATTAGTGTAGCCACTCTGGAAAGCAGTGTGGAGATTCCTCAGAAAACTTGGAATGGAACCACCATTTGACCCAGCTATCCCACTCCTTGGTCTATACCCAAAGGACTTAAAATCAGCATACTACAGAGATACAGTCACATCAATGTTCATAGCTGCTCAATTCACAATAGCCAGATTGTGGAATCAACCTAGATGTCCTTCAACTGAATAATGGATAAAGAAACTGTGGTATATATATATATATATATATATATATATATATATATACACACAATGGAATATTACTCAGCCATAAAGAATGATAAAATTATGGCATTTGCAGGCAAATGGATGAAATTGGAGAATATCGTGCTAAGTGAGATAAGCCAATCTCAAAAAACCAAAGGACGAATGATCTCACTGATAAGTGGATGATGACACATAATGGTGGGTGGGAGGGGTTAGTGTTAGGGTTAGAGTTAGGGTTAGGGAGGGGGGCAAGAATGGTGGAAGGACTGTATAGAGGGAAAAGAGGGGTGGGAGGGGTGGGGGGAAGGGAAAAAATAACAATGAATCAAACAACACTACCTTATGTAAATTTATGATTACACAAATGGTATGCCTTGACTCCATGTACAGAGAAACAACATGTATCCCATTTGTTTACAATTAAAAAAAACTAACATTTAAGGTAAATATTGGATGCTCAATTTTTTAAAAGCCTCTTCAATGAAGAACTAAATTTTCAGTTTACAAAATGGTCCTGATACACCAAATTAAACTCTAACTTTGCCACTCAAAGTATAAATAGGATACTACCAATCTTAAGGAGTTGCAATCAGGATAAATTCTTACATTGAAAATGTTTGTGGCCTTTTACGCAGAACAGCTGCCACCCAGGATGACTAAAATAACACAAATTAGATTTAATTGAATTAAAGGACCACACCAGGTTTGTAATTCAATTTGTCCTATGTGGTTTGGGTTTGGGGTTTTCTTCCTCTGGCAAACCACAGTTTGAAAACTTCATCAAATGAGAAGAACAAAAGAATAGAAATATATAATGCAAATGTTTATCATGAATAATTTACATAAAATTCACTTTAGTAGTTTAGACAAAAATTTTTAAAGTCTGATATCAGCAAGCACTTGTTTAACCTTCTTTTTGTCTTATTCACTAAAACTTCTTACTGCCAATTTCTCATTCTTTCACAATCTATCCTATCTGTGAGTTTTATTTTGATCCAGTTTCCTATCTTAGCATACTATTTACCTAAAAGTACAGAGTAAATTCCAGGTTAGATTCAAGTCCACTTTTTTTGAACTTTAGTCCAAAATCCTGAGGGCCATCAATGACAGTAAAGGCAGAGCCAGCAGTGGACCAACCTTTCAAGTGGCCTCAGATATGACTGATTAGATGTTGTTGATAGATATGGCTAATTACACTGTCATCACTGTGTTGATTATTTTGATCTCTATGGATCTAGCCAGCATAGACCTGTCCCTAGAAGACTGTTTAGATAAAATGTCCTGAAACTAGACAATCCCTCATGCTTGTTGGAATATACTTATACAAGCCAATTTGATCACTAAGGAAGTTTTAGAGGTAAAGTTAGGCTTACAAATTTAGTGTTGCCTTCACTATCCCCTTCCCATTAGAGGTAATGGATTTTAAGCAAAATTTGAGGGGAAGAATTTTCCAAATGAGTTGGTTGCCCAAGTAGCTCTTAATAAGAGTTCCAAACCAAAGAGTCTAATGTAATCAACAGGTTTCGCTTCAGAAAATCTTATTTAACAGGATTTCTCTGATAAATACAGTGTAAGCAGAACATGGCAACAGGAATGTGTAACACCTTAATAATCAATCTTTTGATATTGATTACATATAAACTATTTGGATTCTTGCATGTATTTGAAGTCATTTTTCAGGGTGTGTGACACACACCTATAATCCTAGCTACTTGGGAGGCTGAGGCTGGAGGACTGGAAGTTTGAGATCAGTCTGGGCAACTTGGCAACACCCTGTTTCAAAAGATAAAGGGGCCGTAGATAGAGTTCAGTGTTTGCCTAGTAGGAACTAGGTCCTTGGTTGAATCCCTATGACTGGGTTTGGGAGGGAGTCGATTTGTCTTGGGAAGATATGAGCATTTTTGCTGAGACAAACTCTTGTCTCTACAATTTTTCTCTGGCAAATACAGACATGAAAGGCACTTGGCCCAGTAATTCTCTCTTGCATAACACTCCAGAGCACATCACAAAGCTGTCCCTTCTAAAGCCTCCATTCTTCCCAGGTATCCTAAGACACTAAAACCACACCCAATAAATTTGAATATCTTAGGTTGTTCAGACAGTAAAGCTGTCAATCATGTGAAATACAGAAAGAAAATTACTTTTATGTAGTATTTTAACAATATTGGTATCAAAGAGACTTATTTTTTCTGGTTAAGAGAGCTAGTTATTCAGCTTTCTCCCTGCTATCAGACACCACCTGAGGTAAACTATAAATCCTTCTAAAAGACAAGACCAAGAAGCACTACTGGTTAATTATAGGGGTCTCACAGATAAACCAGATGCTGAGTACCAGATGGTGAAGATTATAACCAGCTAGAACATGCATATCTTAGACACCTAATCATTGTTTTTATTCCACAGAAATAGATAGTGTCCTTCTTAAAGGCAGAAGAATGCACTATTATGCAAGGCTATCTTTTATCTTAAATTCATTCACAATGAAAGCCACTTCTATACAATTTTAAAAGGTTTGGTTCCAATAAATTAAATAAATCTCGAATTATATAGCCATTGTCATGGAGAAATTAAGGCAAAGTAGAGATGGGATTCACCCAAGGCAATGTGTTAAGATTACAGCATAGATAGAAAGTAACGAGCCAACTCTTTCCACCACAGCAGAATGACCTAACAAATCATATAACAACAAGCACACAGAATAAAAAATGTCCAAAGGGCAAACTGGAATAAATCAAGAGCTATGTGTTCTTCAAGATCCAGCTCATTACAGTTCATTCTCCTCTCTCCATTTTCCAAATTTTCTATAGTACTATTAAATTATTTCATTTTGATAGTTATTTATTTTTAAGTGCAAAGCTACAAATCAGTTTACATTTGTAGACAAAGAAAAAAACATGTGAAGCAAGTCAACATTATCCTCTCTAATTGCCTTTGTTGGTTACTTAACTACTCTGATTTCTAAAGTTCAAGAGAAATTTTAAGTTACCTTGAAACAACATCCATACTCTAAGACCAACTCTACTAAATCTGTAAATAGAAAGAAAACATGTTCCACTAGCATAAGATCTGGAACAAACTTAAACTTGTAAATAATCAAACATGAATCATCTTTTTAAGTTCAGATGAGAGTGCTGAAAAAGGAAACAGACCCTTCCTTACATTACCAATTCAAAATGTCTTGTCTGCACTGAAACTGGTCTGAAGCATTCCAGCATAGTTTACCTACTAGGTTATAAACATGACATTTCATTTCAGTATAGGTTATACTTAGAACCATTTCATATGTGTTTACAAATACTTTGATTGTGAGATGTATAGTTTAGAAATTATAATATTTAATATTTTTACATTATAACAGAATAGTCCCCAGATGTGCACAACACAACAAACCCTGTTGGACTTCATGCAATCAAGTGTCAGTTTTATTCACCAGTGGGACACCAAACTTTGAAAAGAATTCTCACTACCGGGGTGATGTTAATTTGGAAAGAATGATAATGAGAAAAGAATAAGTTCTTTACATGGTTTCCTCAAATAAATATATCTTTTTGTCTATAATTATTTTCCCTTTATAGAGAAAGATTTTGGTGTCACACATCAAGAAGAAGCCCAATAGGTATTCTTCAAGAAACATGTCTTTTACATGTTTTTGTAACAAGAAGCAACCAATCACAAGAAGGTGAGAAGAGGAATTTAGAAAGAGAATCTTATAGGATATCTGCATAGAAAGTGCTGGAATTCAAGTAAAGGAGAAATTTTACATGATTTTCTAATCCAGGGTTATCTAAATAACAGAACTCATGAAGAATACTGAACAAACACAAACACCCAAATATACCTTTAAAAAAACACCAAAAAAAGCTGAGCAGGGTGGTGCATGCCTGTAATCCCAGCAACTCAGGAGGCTAAGGGAGGTGGATAGTAAATTCAAGGCCAGTCTCAGCAATTTAGTGAGATCCTGTCTCAAAATAAAAATAAATAAGGGCTGGGGATGTGTCTCAGTGGTAGAGCACCACTGGGTTTAATCCTCAGGGGTGGAACACAATAAACAAATGAAACCAAAACAAAAAGTGGGCCACTGAACTAAATACATCGTGGACTGGCTCCTACAACATCACAAAACTTTGCTTTTGTATGTTTTCAGTATTGTTTTACCTAACCTAGTATACTCTTTGCTGGCTTAAGAGAAAGAAAAACTTTAAGTGACCTGCTGCTCCAGGTACTTTTCACACTTTGAAGATCTCAAGAATATAATAACCACCCTACCACTACATTCACTTGTATAGCATCTTTACTGAGGAACACAAAATAACTGGATGTGGTTATCTTTATTATTTCACAAAATATCACTAAGTAAGCTTAAAGTCAGAAATAGGCTCCTGTGTGTTACAGATGGGGTAACTTAAGAGCAAGGAGTGACCCACAATCACAAAGTGAGACAGTGATGGGCTGAGACTAATTCTCCAATTCCTGACTCCCATCTTTTGCTCCTAGTACATGATGGCACTTCCTAAATCTCTGAACATTCAAAAGCATATTAATAAGTATAAATATCCCATATGTACTTTCTCAGAAAGTCCTAGTCACTTTGACCAATCCTTAGCTTTATAAAGGTTAAAAAAATCAGATACTAGTGGTCTAATATCACTAGTGCTGGGAATAATAATACTTGACAGTTATCAACTCCTTCAACAGGTTTGCTTTGAACATTACATGATCATTATAAATCGTCAAGGAAGAGTGACAAGTAGCACAAGTTTCATCTACTTCAATACAAAGGTATTTATATATATAATTAGCAACAACCTAAATTAAACAGAAAAGTTTATCAGAACGCATTCTTTAAAAAAATTGTTTCAGTTACTTAATAAAATACTAGAGCTGTAAAAGCACTAAGAGATTACCTAACCCTCTCATTTTACAGATTCCAAATTTGCTTCTTGAATTAATCTGGGCATTTAAGTGCTAAACAGAAGCAACTGAGGAGGGAGGACATAGGCATATGGAAAAGGGAAAACCAGATGTATACATACCACAAGGAGTCCTGG
This sequence comes from Sciurus carolinensis, assembly GCF_902686445.1. Classification (NCBI taxonomy): domain Eukaryota; kingdom Metazoa; phylum Chordata; class Mammalia; order Rodentia; family Sciuridae; genus Sciurus; species Sciurus carolinensis. Next base: position 167,001,606 of record NC_062214.1, on the reverse strand, counting down.
TTACATTTAATTTCCAGCAATGCCAGTAATTGGAGGGGGGGTGTATAAAGAGAAAGAAGGGCAAAGAGTGTTAATGCCAGTGATGTTCCTTGAACTGGATCCAAGAGTGTTTCTAATACAGTCTAATTTTTAAGGAAAACATTTCTCTCCAAGTCACAATTACCACCTTTTTCATATTTAACTGGCATCAGAACCAACACTTACTTACAAAATTTTTTTCCTGTTTTCACCTTCTAATTGTCCACATGAATTACTATGAGAAGAAAGGGTCAAGATAGCTCTAAAGATTACACTATATGCCAAACATTGGAAAAATGTGATAAATCATCTATATGTAGTAACAGAAAAAGATTTCCTAGATCTATTACTGTTAAAGAAAAAAAACAAAAAGCAAGTATGTAGGATGAGAAGCAGAGTAAATTTCTGTGAGGAAAGTGCACACACAAAGCAATACTATGTGCCTTGTATAAGCATATTTGTCTGTCCATACATCTCTCTGTAAGTCAGTACATAACTTAACAGACACTTCTCAGAAGAAGAAATATAAATGGTCAACATACATTAAAAATATATATTTAAAATGTTCAACAGCTCTAGTAATTGGAGAAATGTAAATTAAAACTACACTAAGATTTTATCTCATTCCAGTCAGAATGGCAGTTATCAAGAATACAAGAAACAATAAACATTGGCAGGATGTGAGGGAAAAGGTATACTCATACATTGCTGGCAGGACTGCAAATTGCTGCAACCACTCTGGAAAGCAGTATGGAGACTACTCAAAAAACTAGGATGGAACCACCATTTGACCCAACTATCCCATTCCTTAATTTAGATCCAAAAGATTTTAAATCAGCCACGTCAATGTTTGTAACAACTCAATACACAATAACTAAGCTATGGAATCAACCTAGATGCCTTTCAACAGATAAACTGATAAAGAAATTGAGTACATATACACAATGGAGTATTACTCAGCCTTAAAGAAGAATGACTTTATGACATTTGCCAGTAAATGGATGGACCTGGAAATTATCATTCTAAGTGAAATAAGCCAGTCCCAAAAAAATCAAAGGTCAAATGTTTTCACTTATAGTAGAAGATAACTATAATAAGCCGGGGAGAGGGGAAGAATAGATATCTAGTAGATTAGACAAAGGGGAATAAAGGGAAGGGAGGGATAATAGGAAAAGGAAAGACCGTGGAATGAATCTGAAATAATTTTCCTATGTACTTACATAAATACACCATAGTGAATCCTACCATCATATACATGCTTAAGAATGGGTTCCTGGGGCTGGGGTTGTGGCCCAGTGATAGAGCACTTGCCTGGCACATGTGAGGCACTGGGTTTGATCCTCAGCAACACATAAAAATAAATAAATAAAGATATTGTGTCCATCTACAACTAAAAAAAAATTTTTTTAAAGAATGGGGTCCTAACTAAAATAAGATATATTCCATACTTATACAATTATATCAAAATGAATTCTACTGTCGTGTTTAATTAAAAAGGACCAATAAAAAGAAGGGTCTGAGGGCAGAAAGTCAAACTGAAAATAGTTGTCATTTTCTAGTGTTGGTGGAGTGGTAAGGGAATTGAGGATGTTAATAGGAATGTCTAAATGGCCTTTACAGATATTCTGAATGTTTTAAAGATAATATATTAGTATATTGCTTATATAATAAAAACTAATTTTTAAGAAGAAGCAGTGTTGAATAAAAGAGACAAAAGTTGAGCACAGCATGGAAAGGTCAGGGAGAAGCATGACTAGGCACAAGCATGAGAAAGGGTTCTGCTTCCTCATTAACTTCCTCACTAAAATAAAAATCTAATAATCTTCTGGACTCAGTTTACTCCAGACCCACCATCTCGGACTCTAGAGATTCGTTTTTTTCCCAGTGCTAGAGAAAGAACCCAGGGTCTTGTTCATGCTAAGCAATGCTTTACCACTGAGCTATATCGCCAGCCCCAATCCTGTAGTCCTAGAAGTTCCAAATCATTGTTTAGTCCCTTGGAAAGTGAGATAAGGAATAACAGGTAGATGGGTGTAGTGATTTTTCTCTCAATTCTTGACCTTAACTACCCTACCAGAATCTTCTGTGTTCTTTTCCTCTATCGTCCATTTATAAAAATAGGAGCTAGAACTTACTATCTGAATTGGTAAGAAGGAAGCATTCATTCAATACTGTTACAAACCAGTTCCATCACTGCTGGCTCATACCTTCTCAGATCAAGTCCTTTCTCTAGCTTTCCCCAGGAAGAAATAACCTGCAGCTAATCTGAACTCTGCTCTAATGGTTGTCCTTGTTGCTTGGTTCTAGGCACATGTCTTCTTTTTCTTATTTTCCAAGAGTATTCATTGTAAAATCTTGGCTTCCTCAGTTCCTCCATACTGGCAGAAGTTCATGTGTCAGGGGAGAGGATTCTGTGTGTATGGGACAAGGAACAACATGATCGAAAGAAAAAAAAAGTAAATAGCAAACTCAGGTAACTAGGAGGAAGCTAGTGGGAATAGGTAAATGTCTGTTTGTCAACAGGAAGTGAGTGCAGGGTAGGGGAAGAGTATGGCAAAAAATGTGGTGAGAAAAAGCAGACTGGGGCCAGACCATGAAAGCATGGCACAACAGGCTAAGTTTAGACTTCATCCCTTGCACATTAATGGGGACCATCAAAGGTTTTTAAGCCAGAGAATGATATGATTAGATCTGTCTTTAAAGAAAGAGATTTGACAGCAGTATGAAGGATGGATTAGAAAATAGAAAAACTTAAAGGAGACAAACAGTTCTCCAAAAAACTGACATGAAAGATGAAAAAGACCTAAACAGGGCAGTGGCCATGAGAACAGAAAAGAGGGAATGAACATACTCAAAAGCAATTTGTGAGATAGAAGAGACAGGACTTGTTGATAGACTGGTGTGGAGACTCAGGGAACATAAGGACTCAAGATGAATGTGAGGTTTCCAGCTGAGGGAATAGAGAGAACATTACTGAAGGCAGAGAATACAGAGGGTGGGAAATGGGTTTGGAGTATGCATGGAAAAAAATGAGTTTGGGATTTGTTAAACTACTTGCTGGGATATCACCTCTAACTAAATCCAAAATGATAAAGATTTTGTTTAATAATTTTCTCTGTGCTGCATCCAGTATAATGCCATGTGTATTTAATTCAAGTTCGTGAGAATCAGTGATAATGCTAACCCAATGCCAGGATAACTGAGACTTGACAGTATTTAAGATATCTCTTCAAAGTGCCTGTGTCGAAAGGAAATATGAAATGAGATGATTTGTTTTACTTTTCTGTCAAAATTTCTTCTTCAGTAATTTTGGGCAATAATAATAGAGCTTTTAACAAGAAGGTCTATCACTAAGAACGGCCTGCGGTAGACCATGGTCCCTCTCCCGAATTTACATTCTACACATTCCAATAATCAAGTCACATCACCTCTAATTCTCTTTCTTGTTCAAAAACCTGTACTACCACTTAAGATTTTAGAGCTTGCCCCACCCAACAGTCAAACATAATCAGAGCCTTTTAAACAATTTGAGGGGAAAAGGGGGAGAAACCCACTGCTGTTTTATTTTAAAAACCTTGGGGGAGGTAGAGAAAAAAAGCACCATTTGTTCTGGTTAATGTTGTGCAATGTTTTCTGGGGTTTGCCTTGTAGGCATGTTGAAATCATAACTAAATAAATCAGCTCCGGCAACACAAAGAAACAATATTCCCCTCCCCCTTGGATGCCTGAAGGAATAATGGCATCTTCTCCATGATGTGCACACACTTTGGAGCCGCTTCGTTTTTAATCCTGTGCCAAGTTAAGTTTTAGTTTTATTTTAATCTCAGTAACCACAGTAAATTCCAAATTTTTGACAAGCCAATGCTTTCTTCCTTGCCAGAATCCCACTCACTTTCCTTTCTAACTCCTGGAGCTTATGGGTTCAATAACGGCTGAACTGCTGATCTCTTTTCATGATGAAAAACATAAACACCAATAAATTAAGTATATTTCCTGACATTTACATATTGGTTTACATATCAAATGAGTTAAGATAAAATTCTCATCTTCTCTGTCCCTCATTTTTTAAAAACATATTGATGTACAATGTAGGGGAAAGAACAGAATAGAAAGTCAGGAGATCTGGGCTCAGGTCTCATCCATTTCATTTGGCTGTATGACGTTAGTTAAACAATTTAAAGAAACAAACTGGATGGTTCTCAAAGTCCCCCTTCACTTTAAAATTCTGATTCTGAAGATTATGGCTATTACCTGTTCTGTTGTTGTTGATAGTGTTTTTCTTTTTGCTTTTGTTTTAAACACTATAGAAAACAGTCACTCAAAAAATTTTTTTTCTAAGAAAAAAAACTAGTTAGATATTTTCTAATCTGAGCCTGTAAACCCAGCTACTTGGGAGGCTGAGGCAGAAGGATCACAAATTCAAGGCTAGCCTGGGCAGTTTAGTGAGACTCTGTCTCAAAATAAAATAAAACAGGCTGGCAATATAGTTCAAGGTAGAGTGCCTGCCTAGCATGTGTGAGGTCCAATGTTCAATCCCTAGTACCATAAACAAAAGAGGAAAAAGAAAGGGGAAAAGAAATATTCTAATTTGTATGTACAGTTTTGAAACTATATTCTATATGAGTTGCCCAAACAGAAAGATAGATATTATTAGAAGGATTCCTCAGTTGAGACAGAAAGATTGCAACCAGTTAATCTGGTCCAGTTCTATTATTACAGATGAAGAAACTGAGATTAAGAAGAAAGACAACACATCCATAATATACCATCAGCTATTAAAAATGAAAGCAAGAGGAAAAGGATCATGGTAAATGTTGAGGATGAACCCAGGGGCGCTTAACCACAGCCTCAAACCCATACTGAGACATGGTCTTGCTAAATTGCTGAAGGCCTCACTAAGATGCTGAAGCTGGCTTTGAACTCGCATTCTCCTACCTCAGCCTCCCGAGGCACTGGGATTATAGGCATGTGCCACCACGCCCCACTGGATCATGGTAAATTTTAACAGAAATGAGGATATGAAACTGCATAAATATGTCCATTTTCAGAGGAATTAGTTCACTGTATCATTTTCATTAAAGCAGTTACATTACATAATATCAAATAATATAAAAATACCCAAAAAATGAAACAAATCATCCAAAATCTCCCCATTGAGACATATTCAGTAGTAACAACTAGTGAACATGATTCCTGACAACTCTTCACATATACAGATCAACAGGCGGATGGACAGAAATAAATATTATTTCTGGGATGAAATTACAGTCAATTTTAACACTAAAAAAGTATCAACTGTAATTTTCTTGAAATTAGGAAAAGCTGAAGTGAAAATGAATAAATTTTAAATCTTAAATAAAAACTTCTTCATTAAAGAAACATTGTGAAAAATCTCTCCAGTTTAAGAAAAATAATTTAAAAAGTCAAAAAGAATAAATTAATTTTACAGTTAAACTACTTAAATTTTAGACATTACTGACTGAATTGTTGCTGTGAAAGATAAGGAGATTAATAATCCCTTACTGGACTGGGGTTGTGGCTCAGTGGTAGATCACTTGTCTAGCATGTGTGAGGTACTGGGTTTGATTCTCAGCACCACATATAAATAAATGAATAAAATAAAGATCTATCAACATTAAAAAAAAAGAAAGTTCTTAAAAAAAAATAAAAATAATCCCTTACTACCAATTCCCTTCCACAATTTTTGTTGTATTAGTTTTACTTTGCCTTGATGTACAGCATTTACATTCCATTCCGTTGCCAAAGTTTCTAAGGCTTATGTTTACATATTTATGTGTATTTGATATCACAATCAGTCTTTAGTGTGATTCTTCTCTTGGTTGGCTAAATTTTAACCAGTAGTTTTTGTTTGTTTTTTTTTCAGAAAGACTTCTCAGATGCTATATTCTCACAGTTCTTTCACATTTACAAATATATTATGCCTTTCACCTTATACCTCAAGAATAACTTGATGGGAGCATAGTCAAGGGTCATTCTTTCACTAGAACGATGATGACACTCCTCTCCTACAGTGTTACACAGCTGTGGAGAAGACGGTCTAATTTTCCAGGGAGATGGTTTTTGCTTGCATGACTCAAGAAGTCTTTGGTAACAATCAGGATATGACTAGATGTTGCTCCTTCTCTACCAATTTTCCATATTCGATGTGTCTTTTGAGTCTGCAGATTCACTTCTTCATTTCACTGAAGTTTTGCTGTTTCACTTCTCTAAAAACATTTTAAGCTCCATTTGTTGGATCCTCTTCCTCGTGGATGTCAGTAATTATTTTGTTGAATGGCCTTTGTGTGCTATTTATCACTGTTACACAAAGTGTTTGTCTCTTTGTCTCTCACCCCAGGTCTACTGTAATTATGTCAAGCTTTTGCTACAAACCATTACATTTTCTGTTCCTTACTGGTGTCATACCACTTTTAGTCCACAAAGGTAGTATCCTACTCCTTGATTTCTTTTCTAAACTCTATAATTTCATTTTTCATTAAGATGAACTCATTTTTATATTTCATTTTTGAATGTGTATATATATATATGTGTGTGTATGATTCTATGTATTATAAAAGCCCAAAGGCTATAATATTTTCTGTTGTGGTCAGTGATTTCTTTTCCTTTTTATTTATCTGAATTTCCTATTTTTTCCCATAATGAACATAATTATTACTTGTATAGTGATGTTACATAGCCAAACATTATTTGTAAATATTAACTGTGAAATAAACATCATTACCCTATGTAAACGTAAAAAAAAAAAAAAAAAAAAAAAAAATTAACTGTATTTCTAGAAGGAATGTAAATTTCTTGGAAAAAAATGAGAAGGAAAAAAATGCAGACAACAAACGAAGTGAAATAATCTGTCTAAGCAAATCAGTTGGTAGGACTGCTTCCTTTAGCTACCCATACTCTACTATTTCCAAGATGTTTCTTCTTTTTTATTTTAAATTTTTTTTTTAGTGGTAGATGGACCTTTTATTATTTTATTTATTTACATGTGGTGCTGAGGATCGAACCCAGTGCCTCATGCATGCTAGGCAAGCACTCTACCACTGAGCCACATCCCTAGCCCAAGATGTTTCTTCTGATAGGAGCTATAAGCTTTAAGAGAACTGAGGTATCCAGCCAACAAATAGACATCTTTATGTCACTCATACAAAATGTATAATTTCCAAGAATAATGTTCTCTCTTAAACTGTATGTATGCTGCAGTCTTTGAGAAACAGTAAAGC